>NC_090443.1:1028919260-1029227914 GCF_031143425.1 Pleurodeles waltl | reverse complement strand
GAGATTCCCTGTCACTGTGGGAGGTTCTGCGCCTTACTCTGTGTACAACCCCAGCGTGTTTGTCCACTGGTAATCCGTTTCCTGTTTGTTCACACAAGGGTTGCTCTGCTTTTACTTTCCTGTTTCCTGTGCCTGTCCATAGCTGTCCTTTCCGCGTATGCCTTTAGCTGCTCTTCTGCCCCAGTACACTACCTCTTTAGGATATTCGGTGACCTCAAGGGGTGTCCCAGCCAGAGTCCTGATCAGACCCGCCCGAAACCGTGACAACACCATCCAATCCTCTTTGTTCAACGCCAGAAGCAGCTGCGCTAGAGTCAGCATTTTGAATTTCTCCTGCTTGTGGAACCAATTCAAAATCCTCAGGTCTAGGATCGGTCTCAAACGACCATCCTTCTTGGGGATCAGGAAGTATCTTGAATAACAACCCTGACCCCTTTGACTGCTCTGGAACCAACTCCACCGCACCTTTTGACAATAGGGTCTGAACTTCCCACTGTAACAACAGGAGATGGTCTTCTGAACAAAACAAGGGACGGGGAGGGATGGGAGGAGGAAACTCCTGAAAAGGGAGAGCATATCCTTTTCTCACAATATTTAGAACCCATGAGTCCGATGTAATTAACTCCCACTTGTGGAGAAAAATTCGAAATCTACACCCTACAGGAGAAGTATGGTCGACAAAGGGGAGAAAACTAGGGCTGCTTCCCTTGCTGTTGTCCTCCAGAGGAAGAGGATGACGTAGGGAGCTGCTGGGTGGCCCCTCTTGTTCTAACCCTCCTCCACCCTCTAAAGGACCGATATGGGAGGCCCCCTGCTGCTGGACTGAGGACTGGGGTCTCCCTCGATAAACTGCTCCACGTCCAAACCCCCTGAACCTACGAAAGGACCTAAAAGGGGTAGCAGAGGAGGCTTGCAATCCTAAAGACTTCGCTGTGGCCCGGCCATCTTTAAAGTGCTCTAGGGCAGAGTCTGCTTTATCTTCAAACAGTTTTTCCCCATCAAATGACAAATCCAACAAGGTGGTCTGTACATCCGAAGAAAACCCTGAGGACCTCAACCAAGCATGCCTCCTGGTAGCAATAGATGTACCCATTGCCCTGGCCACCGAGTCCGTAGAGTTCGGGCCAGACTGAATTATTTGTTTCGCCGCAGCCTGCACATCAGACAGGAGTTCCCCAAATGGTCTCTGTATATCTTGTGGCAGATCAGGAACCATGGCTTTTGCGGAGTCCATGATGGCGTGGGCATACCCACCCAGCACACAGATAGCGTTTGCAGCCTTGAGAGCCATGCTGCAAGACGAAAAAGTCTTCTTTGCGGATTGTTCCATCCGCTTGGATTCCCTGCCAGATAGAATCACAGGGAAGGAGCCCGGAGCAGACCTTGTAGAGCAAGAGGCCTGGACCACCAAACTCTCCGGGGTAGGATGTCGTGATAAAAACCCCGGATCCTCAGGCGCCACTCTATATCTCCTTGCCACTGCTCTATTCACCGCAGGCGATGACACAGGCTTTCTCCAAAGTTCTAATATGGGTTCCGTAAGAGCCTCATTGAAAGGAAGCAAAGGGTCTGCAGAAGCTGAAGAAGGATGCAGCACCTCCGTTAAAATGTTCCTTTTAACTTCTGCAGCAGGCAATGGAAGTTCTAAAAAGTCAGCTGCCTTCCTGATCACCGTGTGAAAAGAAGCTGCCTCCTCTGTAAATTTACCCAGTGAAGACAAATCCCACTCCGGGGAAGAATCCAGCCCACTGGCCGACTCCAGGCCCTGATACTCTCCCAAAGGGTCGACAATCTCTCCTTCCTCCAACAACTGATATTCTTCCTCTTCTAAGAGACGCAAGGCCATCCTGCGTGACCTCAACAGAGCCTCCAACTTCGGCGTCGACATGGAATTTGCCGACGTCGAAGACACCAGCCTCAACACCTGACTAGGAAAAGGAGAGGAAGGTTGACTCTGTTCAAATCCATCACCCGGATCTGGCGCCCGCACAGATCCTAATGGCGGCGAAGATGCATGTGACTCCACCATTGGCACCGCCTGACGGGGTGATGATATCGGCGCCATAGATCTAGAAGGCGACGTCATGGGATTCACAGGACCTCGAGGCGATGTCAACGGCGCCGGTCCGGTACCCTCAGCTAGATAGAATGGCATAAATGGCGCCACCTTGTACGGAGCAGGGGAGCCCAACGAAAATGCCAATGGACCCGTGGGACCAGCAAGTGCACCAGCAGGGGCCATGGCGTTGAACATAGTAAACATGGCATTCAAAAATTCCATCGGATCCGCTCCCGGAGCCGGGAAGGCAGGACACCGCTGGTCTCCCTGACGCACAGGTGGCTTGCTGACCATGGGATTCCTGAGCAGAAGGTGAAAATCGAGGACTGTCCTGAGGTGCCACAAACTCAAAGACAGACGGCACCGGAGAAGCCTCAGGACTCTGGGGTTGAGGAGTCACCGTCGGACTCACCTCCCAGGTCGCCGACGAGATGGAGACCTCAATCTTGATCGGCTCCGAGCCGAACAGCGCTGAGAGTCATGACGGCGCCGTTTCTTATGCTTCTTCGAAGAAGCGTGGGAAGAGGATCTTCTATGGCTCCTATGACCCTTCTTTGCCTTGGCCAAAAAGAGTTTGGCCTCCCTTTCCTTTAAAGCCATAGGATTCATGCTCCGGCAAGACGCACACTCCTCGACGTCTTGCTCAGAGCTAAGGCACCAAAGACAATCGTCATGAGGGTCAGTGACCGACATGCGACACCCCACACTCTCTGCAAGGCTTGAAACCGGACTTCCTAGAGGGAGACATTGTAACTACAAAGAGCAACAAGATGAAACCTCCAACAGAAGCGAGAGCTAGGAGGAAACCATCAGCGTCGAAGGCACGGAAAAAAGGGAACTGGCTTCAGCAAGCCGGCGAGGACCTCTTATTGGCACGGTGACATCAGACGGAGTCGCGTGGAGCCGTGCAATTGTGACGTCCTCGTCGACGTGGAGAGCTGGGAAGAAGAGTTTCCGTCCGATGCTGGCGCAAGGGTGAATTCATAAGGTGAGGAATCCACAGGTAGTTTGTATCCATCAGAAATGCAAGGTACTTCACACAGGTAAGTATAGAACTTTGATTTAAAACACAGTTTTGGTTAAAATGGCAATAAGCTATTTTAAAAGTGGACTAATCTGGTTTAGCTGCCACAGTTGTGTCGGCAGGACTACACACCATGATTGGTTCAGTGGCAAAAGGGGCCTGTCGACGTGGGTGAAGATTCTTGGCGGTGACGGCAGACCGTCAGTCTTCAGCTGACATGTAAATGCATCTGGTGGACGATCATGGCGGCGGATGGGTTTCTCATCAAAAAGTCAACAGCAGGACCATTACCGTCAACATTTAAATCAGGCCCCTAATCAATATAAATGATGAAACGACTTGTGTCATGAAATAAAAGCCATAGAAATGTACACTGACACAATAAAAACATCAATAAGTTCTGGAAATATATACAGTTTCCTACGAAATACATTTTTTTTTATAGTAGAGAAAAACTTCATATGCCCAGAAAATAACAGTTTTTTTCCTGGAGTACAAGCCTTTTACTTTTTAGTAAATACAAGCCTGATCTTTAAGCCCTGAGGAAGCAAAATGTGTGCATCTGAGCCCAAGGAAGAATGCTGATGGAGGAGCTAGAGGCAAACAAAAGATAATCTAAGAAGAGGAAAATGGGTGAGGTACGCTACAAATAGTAGAAGAGAAATACAAAATTGTTAAGTAACTGCGTATTTATTTGTTGGCTAGATTTATGAAATTGGGGAAGGCTGCTGAAGAATGAGAAATATTGACAATGATATTGCTAGGTGTAGGGGGACAGACAATCTGTCTGGTGTAGGTCATGAATATGGAAGGCAGAGTATCAACAGGACAGAAAACTGCAACAAGAATATCGAGGGACAGAATACCGAAAGGTAAGATTGTATAGATTTTCTATAAGAAACTCCACATATATATAACTTGGTGGAAAGTAGATTTTGAGCTAAGATTAGAAAGTAAATCCCTACCTCCCTCCATGTACTTACATACAGGACATATTGTCCCTGGATATGCTTGAATAATATTTTTTCCTGTTGAAATTCGGCTTTTGATATTCCATTGTACAATCATCTCCCTTACACACACACACACATAAATACGCACAGAGACATGCACTCACATGCACATTCTGGGGACACCATCACACTTGAAGATCATAGGAAATGTGGGAAGAAAAACATTGCCTTCCAACAAAGACGGCATGAGAGGAAAACCTGTGAGCCCATTCTAGCCGGTTAACAATAAACATATTTAATGTATTGAAAGAAAAACAGCATCTGGGCAGAACTTGTTGTTTACTGAGTGCCTGGCCCACAGGTGCTATATACATATGTCTTGTGAAATGATTTCAGTTTTGCCGGGTGTCATTCCCAGCAGAGAAATGGTATACCACCAACTAGGATCAGTGTTCCAGACATTTTCTCAGGGTTTCCAACCCTGAGTCTTATGCGCTTATGAATATTATGGCTGAAGGTCCCAACTTAGAGACATAATTTAAAAGCAACTGCACCTGGGTTTTGTTTCTTGTGCCTCAGAGAAGAATCTAAAGGGGTAACAATTTAAATCAATATTTAATTGTTAGAATAGGGGTTTCGGGTTGGCTAGGGTAGGCACCTAAGCCAGGCAGAACCCACCACTCTAGTAAGGGTAAGGGAGCTACACACCCAAGATAATCCCTGCTCACCCACTTGGTAGCTTGGCCAGAGCTGTCAGGCTTATCCCAAAGGCAATGTGTAAAGCAGTAGCACAACACACACACTCCAGTGACACAATAAATACACCACAAAAGAGACTCCATACGAAATTATATGAAAAGAAACTGTATTACATATAAAACATAGACCAATAATTACTTTGCCAACTAGGCAATTGTCAAAAACTCATTGTGCAAAATAAAATAAATATTTCCACATTGCACGTCATAACAGTACACACTGGCAATGCATCCAAGGCAGGTCATGAAATCTGCTCATTATCCTGACAGAATGAAAATGACATATAACATAACATGAGGCCATGAAATGCAGTATTAGGTTAGGGAAAGAAAACACATGAATCCTCAAACATCCCTGTAGTACCCAAATCACCACTACGGTCATCACACTTCATCAGTAACATCTGAATTACAAATTACCATCATATAAAACATAGATCCAGTGCACCTGCACCTCTATTATATTATAGGCGGTAATCTGAGCACCAACCGTAGGTTACAGGAACACCTGCACCCCTATAACAGTGAGTACAGTCATTTTGGTGAAACTTTAGAGCACAGGAGCACCTGTATGCCTGCCACAGTCAGTCCAGTAATTCCAAGCAGAATGAGCAGGAGTGGGACCTCCGTCGACAGTTGCCACCCCATCCTGCTAACTAATGAGTGAATGCCCCCAAAGGTATGCTGCTAGTATTGGGGGAAGGCACACATACACCTCTCTTATCAGCAGGGAGACCTTGTTAGGTGTTACAGGGAAATCTGTTAATAAAATAAGACGGGTCAATTTGACACAATAATGTAGGTTTAATCGATTTTCAGCTGGGAACAACAGGCAGTCTCAACATAGAGGCCATGACTGAAGTTCAAAGTTCTAGTTCACAAGCAGTGGTATTTATACTGTAAAAAACACAAAAAACTATGCTGACAAGTTCAGCATTGATGTAAGCAAGAACAAGCAGTACAGATAAGATAATAGGGGAGAGGTACCTCTTGACAAGAGCACATGCATGATTACTGGCACCTCATGGGTGGGTAAGTAACAATGACTTCATTCTGCATCTTTATCTTTTCTGCACAACAAGTGATTATATGTTACATGATGCTCACAGTAGCCCTGCCTTGTGCTAATGCTTATCTGACCCTTACACAGTTCCCCTCGCCAAGATATGAATGACTCGTGTTTTCTAGGGCCCTTGTGCTAAGGCAAGATACACACTTTTGTTCCACCCTGTTCATGCTAAGTGAACATTTTGAAAGCAACAGTTGGTGCAGGTTTAAAGAAAAACTTTCTTTCTAATGTGGCTTGGGACTCTTGTGTGTTTCAGCACAGCTAACTTAACAATGCAGCATTTGTATAAGTTTCCTAAGTAATAAGTGTTTGTTTGTCCTAAATATGACCTGCCTTTTCTATTGAACCCACAGTATGTCTTTGTTTTAGCATGTCATGTATTAAGCCTTTCACTACTTACATTAGTTTACAACTATCCCTAGCCTAAAATGTTTGTATTGGGATTTGGGAACTTATGTTTGTATGTATGTGATGTGTTCCTATTCTTCCTACATCATTCCCCCCTCTAGTTGATTATTCAACTACTTTTCCTACCTTCCCATCTACTAATGAAACTTGGGGAATCACCACATACCCACTACTCTGTCCCTCCCAATTTAGCTGTCATCCTTTTGCAACATGCTATTATTACCTGAAAAATAAGACATATCAAGAGCAACACGATCAAAGGCAACAAGGCCTTGAACAACCCTGACATCCAGGACGGCACCAATGCGAACCAGCCTTCGAACCACCCATCAGGGGCACCCCCCTCATCGATAATTTTCTTTTGTAGATCATGCAATGTCTGAATGGCCTGAGTTAATGTCCCATTGTCCGCATAATTGGCCGGCACATAAGTACAACAGGCCGATCCAATCTTCTTACACACCCCTCCTTCCATGGGCGTCATTAAATCTAGTACATATCTGTGTTGCATTACCATCAGCCTAAGGGCTCGGAGTTCTTCCTTGATAGCATTGATCCCATCTTCAGTTGCATTTATGGTCTTCATCAATTCAAAGCGTGTGATCGGCAGCCAGCGTGCAGTTGCTTTTGCCTGAATGAATGGTAGGATGCTACCAAAAAAGATTTGGGCCTCATTAAATAGTCTATGTTCCTGTGGAACGTCTTTCCACACTTCAATACCAAAAAACTCAGCAGCTCGTTTTGTCCGGTAATGGTGAAGCAAGGTTGCTGGACGGCTCATGGGATGGTCATGTAACTGAGAGATGTCCACACCTGGTATCACCAGTTCAGGGGTGTGTAAAGTCACTAGGGAGCAGAGGCCATTCCAGTTCGGGGGTAGTTGCATGTGGAGCCGGGCCCCATACATCCAGTAAGGATCCATCAGGCTGGAGGTGCCGCCCTGCATTTCAGCGTTGTAGGTGGTGATGTTGCAGTTGAGGTTACTCCCCACCTTCACTATCCCATTCCCTCTGAAACAAAGAGAAAACTGTATTAATTTCATTGCTATTCTAGGGTGTATGGTGGTTCCTGTCCATGTCTATCTCTGTATGTTCGCATCCCATATTTCCTGACATTGGCCTATTATCTTATTAACACTTAGTGGACCTTGTATCTCAGTGCCATTCCATAATGATATTGCTCTACATATGACTTTGGCCTTGGTATGCCATTTTTTCATGGGCAAATACTGATCCTGTGATACTAAGAACTGGTCTGCCTGCGCAATCAGGGGGCAGGGGTTTAGATAAATAGTTACTACATTCAGATGATGGGTAAGACCCTCCAAAAATACCTTGGTGTACTACCCCTTTTTCCCAATCTGGGTGAGACCTTTTTTGCCCTGCTTTCTTCATTTTTGATATCTCTATCATTATCTCTTGTTTTCCTGTCAGGACTTGTAGAACTTCTGGGGTGGTGTCAAATCTAGTTGTGTTAACTAGTGCAGTAGCAGGACTAACGTGAGTTGGTTGTAGCTGTGCTCTCATTCTGCCAAAAAATAGGTGCAGGAGACAATGTGTAATGTTTGGGGATACCTCTTTTGGGAGATGCACTCTATCTACTCCAGCAGCATGGGGGATGAGAGAGCATACATAACAACTGGTGTTGGACGTGGATGTGCCTATACTATGCATGTCCTGGTACCACATATAATCAAACAAAGCAATATGGAGAGGGTGATGGTCAATATCATTATCAACAGTTCTACGCATGCGTGTAATAATTAATATAGGATCAAAAAAATAAAAATATCCAAGGGCTAAAAACATCAATATCAGTGCACCGAGGAGGAAAAACAAACATAAAATACATAACTGGAAAGAAGAATTGTCTAATATTGGAGCTTTAGAGAGAGGCTTTACTCCGGTTGCTTCTCCTGTTCTCCCCCTCTGTTTCCTGCTCGGTGTCCAAAGGGATGGATGGCATGGTTGGGGATAGGCAGATGTCCTGGAGGTGGTACCATGGTTTGTGGCCTTGGTCTTTCACTGCTGTAGTCGTGCTGTCTGTCACTGGGATGGGTCCATTGAATTTGCAGTCCTTCCACTTTTTGACAAAATTGCGAATATATACTAAAGTTCCCAAAGGTAATGGTGTTTGTTGATCCTTTACAGGAGATGCGTGGGCGCGCTTCTTGGCTGCACGTGTAACCTGTTTAAAGAGGAACTTTGCAACTTTGGTTAGCTCAGACATGTATTCATTCATTTCAGTTTGTACAACTTCAGGTGCACTCTCAGTCTCCAAATGATGTCTAGTTGATGGCACAAATGTGCTCATTGTTCTACCTGTCACTATTTGATGAGGAGTCAAATGGTGATCTGATCCTGGGGTATTTCTCAAAGCAAAGAGGGCTAAAGGGAGGAAGTATAACCATTTCTTCTTCAATGTCACACATAGTTTACTTATTTTGTTCTTGAGGAGGCCATTAATTCCATTGCTTTGCGGATGATAAGCTGAGGACAATTTATGTGTTATTCCTAACGAGGTGGTGAGGTGTGAAAATATATTTTTGACAAAGTGGGTGCCATTGTCGGATCTGATCCCTTCAGGGACACTGCACTGCGGTATTACCTCACGGATCAAAACATTAGCAGCAGACTTGGCATCACAGTGAACACAAGGTCCTGTTTCAATCCACCTTGAGAATGGGCAGACTACAACTATAAGATAGCGATAATGATTGCATCTGTCAATCATATCAATGTGCAGTTCTTTAAAGGGACCTTGTGGGCGAGGTATTGTGGAAGCTATTACCTTAGAGGTGGGACTTGGTGAATACTGCTGGCACACTGTGCAGGTATGTATGTACATTGTAATCATCTCATGGTACAAACCAATCCTGACGTATTTGGAGGGACATATTGTCTCTAGCAGTATGTGAAGGAAGATGTAGCTGGTTTAGAGCTATCAGTAGCAACGCTTGGGGCATGGCAGGCTTCCCTGTTGACATTTGTCTGTATATTAAATCTGTTCCTGTCTGTGTGCATTCTCTGGTTTCCCACAACTGTTTCTCATGCTCTGGGGCCTTTTCTTGTATCTCTCTTATATGCAGATGAGCTATCTCTGGGTAATGTCTGGATGCATTCAAAGGGTCTGAAGGTGTCAATGTTTCACTAGCTAACAAAACTGTGGTATGTGTGTCACTAAGAGGGCATGTTGCTGCATCTTTGGCTGCCCAATCAGCCAGAGCATTTCCACGGGACACAAAATCCTGACCATTAATGTGGGCTGCACATTTCACTACTGCAACTGCATGTGGCAATGTTAAAGCTTGTATCAAGTCCTCTAAAAGGGGGCGGTGCATGAGAGGGCTTCACCAGACTTGAGAAATCGCTGTCTGTTCCACCGCATAATGCTGGAATGCACTGTCGTAGTGACATAGGCTGAATCAGAGTATACTGTTATTGTTTCTCCTTCCCCTTGTTTGAGGGCTGCCACTAAAGCTACTAATTCAGCAGCCTGGGCTGAATATTGAGATGGCAAAGTTATCTGTTCAGTTTTCTGCAGTGTGTCTGAAGAGTTGTGCTGCATCGCTCTGACCACTGCAGCACCTGTATGTCTTACCCCTGTGTCCTGATCTATTGTGGAAGACCCATCCACAAAATATACAACACTACCTGGAATGGGGTCTTCTGTTGCTTGGCTACACTCATCTGGAGTATATGTGCCACAATCATGGGCATCATCGTCAGTGTCTGAAATGGGGTGTGCAAAGAAGGTAGCAGGAGTGACTATGTGGCATTTAACCACCTTCAAGGATGGTAATGATAATATTAGCTCATAGCCTGATACTCTCTGTGTTGTTAATGTTGTTTTAGCTTTCTGAATTATTGCAAACACAGCATGTTCAACATACAGTGTTAAAGGTGCACCCATGACAATGGGGGCACCTTTCTCTACTGCAAAGGCTGCTGTGGGTAGTGCTTGTTCACAAGGGTAATGGCTGTTCATGACAGAATCAAGTAGGCCACTAAAATATGCAATTGATTTGTGGCATAAAGGATACTTTTGGGTTAGGACAGCTGTCATCACCTGGCCATTACAGTGGCAAAAAATAAAAAACTCTTTGTTGTAGTCTGGTGTTCCTAACACTGGTGCATTTGTTATCTCTGTTTTTAGCTTCCTGAAGGTTTGTTCCATCTCCATAGTCCATGTTATCCTGTCTTTCTGTGTTTTCGCCTGTTTGATAGATGCAAGCAGTGGGGATATTAAAGTACTGTAGTCAAAAATCAGGAATGAAGGTACTGTGAACCACGATGGGAAAATGCAGTCAAATAGTGACTGTCTTGGTGCAGGAGAATGCTGAAAAATGCATTCTTCAAGTCTATGACTAAAAGGTATTTAGCATCTTGGGGTATGTTGGTTAGGATGATGGAAGGGTCAAGTACTACAGGGAATTCTGGCATCACTATGTCATTAAGGGGGCGCAGGTCTTGAATCATGCGCCACACATTTCCTATGGCCTTCCTTATAGGGTAAATTGGGGTGTTGCAGGGGGATACACCTGGGTATATGACTCCCTGCTCCACCAATGCCTGTATAACAGGTGTTATGTCATCCTCTGCTTCTTTGGATAGAGGGTATTGTCTCACTCTTGGTAGTATTGCTCCTTCCTTCAAAATTATTCTGAATGGTACTGCTGTGCGGACGAGGCCTACAACATAAGGGCCTTTTGTCCACAAGTTGAAGGGTACCTGCGCAAGGTCATTATCTTTGATAGGACTGGAGACATTTATTGGTATCACAGGCTTTGTCTCCAGTGTGGTGCGTAGAGGTACACTGTTTTGAAAAACAATCTCTGTCTTTCTAAGGTCATCAGCAAACAAATGGTCATCTGATATGTTGTTCACCTGCATGTTGGGATCATAAAAGATGACACATGCCCACATCGCACCAGTGTCTACAGTGTCCACTTGCCATCAGTGTCCCATAGGTGGGGGAGACTTCTAGAGCCTATATTTCCAGAATGAGGTCTTCGTCTAGTATTTCAAAATAGGGGCCCTGTTGTCTAAAGAGAAGGCTCTTGGGTAATTCAACTAGCTTCCGTGTCAGTTCTGGTGTTTCTGCTACGATGGAGTGCACTGCTCTGGTAAAAGCTAAAATGTCTACAGGTCTGGCTCTAACTTCGTTACCATCTGGGGGTTGTGTAACCATTGTCATGATGTGTGTACTAGATACTCCAGGTGTTGAACAGATCATAGTCCTATCCTCTTCAAAGTGAATAGTCATGTTTAATTTTGCCATGAGATCACGTCCTAGCAGATTAGCTAATGCATTTGGGGAGAATAGGAAACATCCATCAACATACCTAGCCCCTATTTCCATCTCCACAGGTTTAGTGAAAGGAACCCTCATAACAGCCCCAGAGACTCCTGTGTGTCCATTGATAAATTTGACAATAGCAGTCCCCTCTCACGGATACAGGACCTAGTGTCCCCAGTATCAATGAGAAAGGTGTACTCCTTGTCATTTATGGCTACCATCACAGTCGGTTCCTCGTCTGACCTGTAGGTTACCGATAAGACTGGACACATGAGACTTCTCCTTCATTGGGCATATCCTCCCATGTAGTTTTGCTGGAATGGGTTTCCTCCCTTGACACTTAACCCTTCCTTGTAAGTTCTGGTGCTGCAAGGTGGGCTGCACTGTCTGCAGTGGCCCATACTGTGTTTGGGGCACTGATTGCTGTAACAGCTGAGGCTGTATCTGTGGTTGAGGCTGCAGTTGTATTTGGGGATGTGGGAGATATATCACTTGGGGACTTGTGGCAGGTTGTGCTACAATGCCACCAGGCGGTGCCATTTGTTGGCCATAATTTGCCCTTGTCTGGTTGCTAAGTTCATCTTCCTTTTTAAACCTACAGTCTCTAATGAAATGTCCTGACATCTTACAATAGTGGCATGTCTGTCCACTCTGGAATGTGTTGACTCTATTTCCCCCAAACCTTCCTCGCCCTCCTCTTCCATTATTCCTGCTATTGCTTCTCTGGGCATACTGGTAGGGTTGCATTGGGGTGCCTGAAGGGGGCACTCCCATGGACACTGTAGCTAACTGGGTGGTGGCAGTGGCAATTCCTTCCTCTGTTTTCTTAGACAGTTTTTGCTGGACCAATTTAGCTGCTGCTTTCTTTATTTTATCTTTCTCGCTCTTTTCCTTTTATTGTCTCTTCTTACAAAAATGTATTATGTGTGCTTGTATCTCTATCCATGGTTTGTCCACTAAGGCCACTATATTATCTAATTTATCCTGCACTTCAGCTGGCAGACCCTTTTTCACTATATTGTAAAATAGTATTGCATTCTGTCCAGTTACATCCCAACTCTCCCCCACTTCCTGTGTCCAATTTTCCTTCATTCTGCTAAGGAATTGGGCTGGGTCCTCATTTGGCTGCATTGTTTGTGCCATAAGGGACCCAATGTCTGGCCTGTCTGGATATATTTTTCTGAGTTGTTTCCAAACAATTCCCCTTACTCTATTAAAGGGTGCCCCATCACATTTTGGGTTGGTCAATGTCACATCCTTTACTCCTGCCTTTGTGAACAGTAGGTCTGTCTCATCTCCTATAAGGGAACTTAGTAAACTCTTAATGTCCCCTATTGCAAGAGTAATCCCTGCAGTATGTTTTTCCAGAGCTGCTATCCATTTCCCAGCACCCTCAGCAAGTTGTGGCAACTGTTTTTTAAGATTTTCTTTGTCCATCTGGGGCCATGGTATATACTGAGACACCCCTGGGCCCTTGAATATCAAGGGCAGTTGTGACAGGACTGTAGTCCTATTGCCAGTAGGATGACGAGAGTCATACTTACGAGCATATTTCTGCCACACTCTTAGACTTTTCTGCATATAGGGATAATCCCAGTAAGGATCCCCTGTGCCCTGAAAAATGCACATTTCTGCATTAGCCATGTCTTGGGGTTCAAAGGAACCCCCTTGTGGCCATGGTGTCATCTGTGATGCCAATCCTTCTGTCCAGCCTGCTAGGTTGTCAGTAAAAGGTACAACATTGTATCAACTATTTTCATACTGAGCTACTATTTCATTGGGCGTCAAATAATTGCCAAGGCATATGGGAATGCATGTGCCATGTCTTTCCTCAGTGTCATTTTTCCTGCCATATCAAATGTTCCCTTTCTCTCATATGGACGTGCATGCCCCCCATCAAATATTAATCTCTGTAATTCTCTTGGCTTCTTTTGTAAAGTCTGTCCTGTCTTATTGTTTTCTTCTCCCTCACAGGCATATTGTGACTGTTACTTGTTATGGTCCTCAAGAAGGGACATTCTTTTAACATGTTCAGTGATGTCATCTAATGCCCCCTCTGATCCTTTATAGGATTTTTCTAAATCCAGATCTTCTTCACCTAAGCTGCTATATGTGGAGTCTGTGTCCTCTAGTCCTTCTTGTTCAATCATTTGTGGCCCAGTGAGGGCCCTTGACTGCCTCATGGGCCCTTACTCCTTTTCCCAAGTCACTCTTTGGTTTACCCGTCCATTTTCCTGCACTGTGACCCCCTTGCCTACACTATTCTCCTCTGCTCCTGGGTGCATAAACCTCCAGCACTCTGTGAGAGGAATTTCTGGTGTATAAGCTAACCTTCTTGTCTCATTTATAATGTTGGTACTTTGTTTTTGCAAAACACCTTCTTTTTTCTAGCCCCATCCATTCTCTGTGCATCTCTTGACCCCTCATTAGGTATACCTTCATTTTTCCTAGTGGAGGACATCTCGTCCTCTAAATGACGTGTAAATGTGGCATCTACTGTCCCTATGTATTTAGTACTGTCCCCACCTAACATTTCCCATGGTGTACTGGCCATTTGAGGACATGGAGATGGGGGGACATATTCTCTATGTTCAGAAAAAGATTCTAATGGTGGGCTATACTCGGGGTCTGTATATCCCACAGCAGGGGGATGTGAAGAGGTGGGTAGTGAGTGTGGGGTACCAGTTTGCATTGTATATATATATATATATATATATGTGTTTATAAGTTACTCATATCCTAAATTCCACACTGGGAGGTCCCTAATAAATGCATACAGTAGGAGGTCTAATGCTAAATGTAAGTCTATTATTATTGCAGGGAATTCACGTGACTGTTGCCCATGGTTCCACTGAAAAGTTGCAGTGACTTCAATATATTCACTTTCTTGCCACAAGGTGGCACCAGTGTCACACATGAAAAATTAAACAAATATTTAGAGGCCTTCAAAGGGGTGCCTCACTCTTGGAAAGACAACTGCAAGATAGATTTCAAAACAAACTCTTTTATTCTAATCATGCGAAGGTACTGTTCACATCTATCTGAAAGGTAGTTTAATATATTTGTATGTATAGTAGCTGATAATTCTCCTTCTATTTATATACCCTCAAGATATGTGTATACGTCCCAGTCTATACTGTTTGATAATTAATTTTGCCTCCAATCTTGAGGCTCTATAGTTTTCATAATGGGGATAATAGTCAGTAGTGTCATTATTTGTTATAGGGTGCACAAGGCTACTACACTACATTTAACTTGGAGGACAATGTCCTTATATTAGTTCTTTGAATAATTATTTATAAGTGTCTAACGGGCATTTCTGTTATGTCAATGTAGGTTGTTTTAAGGCCAAGAGGTGATATACCATAAATACCTAGACATTCATAACTTTTGACTTAAAAATAAATCATTCTATGGTATTGATATTACTGGTCTACTAAGGTCAGTTCTGCTGCAGAGGGCGACAGCCTGACCATTATAAAAATGAATAATTAATCCAGGAATGTGGAATTAATTAGTTTACTTTTTTGGGACATTTGCTCAATTCAGTCACTTACTTTACTTTTGAGTATCCTGTTATAACTTAACCTTCATAAGAATAGGAGGTCTGATACTTATTCCTAAATGATACACTAAATAACATAAACTTATATATTGACATTATTATGTGACCACCTTTCTATCTACACATGCATATACATACAGGAATTCTTCATTTCATACGAGGGCAAACAAAATACTACTGGTCATTTCCCTCATGATTCATAGAGGGGACAACTTTTCACTATTTGCAACTACAAATTGTGACTTCCAGACTTAAGGTCTGGGTTAGGTTGAATTGAGTGTTCTTTAGAACATACACTGATTGCTCAACCCCAAATCCAACACTACTCTTGACCACTTTTGACTTACTCAGTCAAGCTCCCTGTATCTTCCGGACTCGGTACAGGGGCAGGGGTGGTCAGAGAGGCATGAAAAGGTAAGGAAAGACTTTTCCTTCCCTTTTCATGTTTCTCTGACCATTCCTGCAGCACGATTGCATAGTGATCATGCTGCAGGAATGCCCACTAGATACCAGGGATTTTGTTTACATTATGTAAACAAATAAGGGGAGTGGCCCCTTGGCCAAAAGTCACTCCCCCAGGGGGGCATTTTATCTGAGGCTCTGGGGGCAGATCGGCCTATATTAATTAGGCCCATCTGCCCCCAGGGGGGGCAGAAGCCATTAGACACAATGGATGTTTTTATTTATGTTCATAAGAAAAGCGACTCCTTAGGCAAGGGTGTCTCCCTAGGGGGGCAATTATATTATTAGGCCTTCAATTATATTATTAGGCCTTTTCTGCCACCCCTGGGGGCAGTTCGGCCTATAGTAATTAGGCTGATCTGCCCCGGGGGGAGAAGCCACTAGACACCAGGGATTTTTGTTTACATTAATAAGTGGAGCGATCCCTCAGGCAAGGGTCGCTTTCCTGGGGGGGACACATGGGGTTTGGGCAATTGGTTTTTAGGCCATTTCTGCCCACGTTGGGGTCAGATCGGCCTATTTTTATTAGGCCAATCTGCCACAAAGGGGGGCAGAAACCACTAGCCACCAGGGTCGCTCCCCTGCCTGGGGAACAAATTTATTTTAGGCCATTTATGCCCCCCCCTCCCGGGGGCAGAATGGCCTATTTCTATTAGGCCCATCTCCCCCAGGGGGGCAGAAACCACTTAGGCGTGGTGTGTGTGTGTTTTGTTTGGGGGGCAGCCCCTTTGGCAAGGGTAGCTCCCCATGGGGGCACAATACTGTTGGCCGTTTCTGCCCCCCTTGTGGGCAGATCTGCCTATTTTTGTAAGGCCCATTTGGGGGCCCAAGGGGAGCAGAAAGCCCACCAGGGAATAAATGGGGACAAAGCTGTTCTGCCCACCGGTGTGCAGATGGGGCAATTACCCTGAATCCATTCCCGGGGTGGTGGAGGGGGGCAGAAAGCCTTATAGGTGCCAGGGAATTAAAAAAACAAATAGTGGGGTGGTGGCTACCAACCAGTATGGGCATGGTTATGCCCTCACCCCAACTGAAGGGGGTAACAGTCTTTCAGCTCTCCCATGCACACTAAAACATCTTATCCCACGGCAAACAAGAGGACATTTGATTATTTTGGGTTTTGGTTTTACATTTGGGCCATGAGAGCTTGTCAAACTCTCAAAATCGTCCCACTTGGAATGGTGAAGGCTGCAGTTTTTGGACTTTGGGACGCTGCCATTTAGAAAAATCTATGAGACCTAGACACATCTGAAAACTAAACATCTGGGTGAGTCCAGGGTGGTGTGCTTCACATGCACCCTGCGCCATTTTATTACCCACAATGCTCTGTAAGCCTCCAACTGTGCTGGAAATCACACATTTTCCCACATTTTTGTGATGGAAACTTCCAGAATCTGCAGGAAAACACAAAATTCCTACCACCCAGCATTGTCGCATCTATACTGATATAAATTCTGCAACCACTTGTCAGCCTAAAAACATTTTTTTTTCAAACTGCCCTTTTGGACCTGCTTTGGTTCCCCCTCATTTTCAACATGTTTTTGGCTCTTCCCTGTCACAGGCACTTGGCCCACCTACACAAGTGAGGTATCATTTTTACTGGGAGACTGAGAAGAACGTTGGGTGGTAGGAAATTAGTGCTGATGCGGTGATCCCACACAGAAATGTGGGAAAAATTTTATTTTTTAGAAAAATTTGGCGTTTGCTGAGGATTCTGGGTAAGAAAACCCTGGGAGATCCAGGCAAGTCACACCTCCCTGGACTCCTTAGGGTTTTCAGAAATGTTTAGGTTTGGTAGGTTACCCTAGATGGCTGCTGAGCCCAGGACTAAAAACTCAGGTGCCCCCCCCCAAAAAAAACAGATAGTTTTGTATTTGATAATTTTTATGTATCCACATAGTGTTTTGGGGCATTTCTTTTCGCGGGCACTAGGCCTACCCACACAAGTGAGGTACCATTATTATTGGGAGACCCAGGGGAATGCTGGGTAGATGGAAGTTTGTGGCTCCCCTCAGATTCCAGAACTTTCTGTCACCAAAATCTGAGGAAAAAGTGTTTTTTTGCCACATTTTGAAGTTTGAAAAGGATTCTGGGTAGCAGAACCTGGAGAGAGCCCCACAAGTCACCCCATTCTGTATTCCCCTAGGTGTCTAGTTTTGAAAAATGCAAAGGGTTGGTAGGTTTCCCTATGTTGTCGGCTAAGCTAGAAGCCAAAATCCATAGGTAGGTACTTTCCAAAATACACATCAGATTTCAATGTAAAAATGTGATGTGTCTATGTTGTGTTTACTGTCCCGGATATTAGGCTTACCCAAACAAGTGACGTATCATTTTTATCGGGATACTTGGGGGAACACAGAATAGAAGAACAAGTATACTTTCTCTACATTTTTTACTTCCAAATGTAAGACAGTGTGTGAAAAAGAGGTCTATTTGAGAAATGCCCTGTAATTCAAATGCTAGTATGGGGACCCCGGAAATCAGAGATGTGCAAATAACCACTGCTTCTCAACACCTTATCTTGTGCCCATTTTAGAAATACAAAGGTTTCCTTAAAACCTACTTTTAACTCTATATATTTCACCAAATAAATTGTTGTATACTCAGTATACAATGAAACCCCATTGCAATGTGCAGCTCCTTTATTGGCTCTGGGTACCTAGAGTTCTTGATGAACCTACAAGTCCTATATGTCCCCGCAGCCAGAAGAGTCCAGCAGACGTAACAGTATATTGCTTTCATTGCAGGAAAAAGTTACAGAGTAAAACGTGGAGAAACTGTTATTTTCTGTAGGAAAACCTTGTAGGATATACACAAATGACCCCCTGCTGAATTCAGAATTTTGTCTACTTTATAGAAATGTTTAGCTGTTCGGGATCCAGCATTGGTTTCACACCCATTTCTGTCACTAACTGGACGGAGGCCAAAAGCACAAAAAATTATAAAAATGGGATATGTCCCAGTAAAATGCCAAAATTGTGTTAAAAAATTGGGCTTTCTGATTCAGGTCTGCCTTTTACTAAAAGCCGGGAAAATTGTGATTTTAGCACCGCAAACCCTTTGTTGATGCCCTTTTCAGGGACAAAACCACAAGCCTTCTTCTGCAGCCCTTTTTCCCATTTTATTTGTAAAAAACTACATTTTTGCTGTATTTTGACTAATTTCTTGGTCTCCTAAAGGGGAACCCACGAACCCTCGGTACCTCTAGCATCCTTAGGATGTTGGAAAAAAAAGGACGCAAATTTGGCGGGGGTAGCTTATGTGGACAAAAAGTTATGAGGGCCTAAGCACAAACTACCCCAAATAGCCAAAAAAGGCCTGGCACCTGAGGGGGAAAGGGCCTGGCAGCGAAGGGGTTAAAAGTGTTGTAAGGCAGTTCAGTTAACGCCATCAAGTTGTAAAGGAAAAACATTTTTGGATCGGAGGTAAGAACTCATCAGGTCCAGGTTAATTTTTAAGTCAACAATATGTGGCAACATATGTGGTAAGGCGTGGGGCCGAAACACATGTAGATGTACTAGCCACGGCGGTTTGAGAAGTAAATGAAAGAACATACACATAAATCAATGGACATTCCGAAAATTCATGTTGTGAATATGGCCTGAAAGTGAGAAAAATTGTAGGATGAAACTGATTGGAAAAAATCATCAAGTAGTAAAAGATCATTCATTCAAGACCATAGTTAGACTTAAAAAAGAGGGTGGTTCTAATATAAGGATGTGGTTGTGTTGATTGTTTGGAGCACATAAATTTGGCTGGAGTTGAACGGAGTCCTCATGGGTGATTAGTGTGAATGAGTATATAAGGTATAGTTTTTAGTATAGTGTGAAGGAAGTTCAGGGTGGGTAGTAAGAGTATGTGAGTGATTCAATATGTCTTTTTAATTAATAATGAACTAGAAGTTTCTTGTATTATACTGAAAATAATTTGAAATAAAGAATTAGAACGATTTTGTAAATCACTAAGCCCCGCTTGATTACAGGAGAATAAAGGGGATTAACTCCACATAGAAATTAGAGGACAGGACGTGGGTTATATTTTGTTACTTTATAAGAATTGTTCCCTACCCCGTGGCCCATAGAAACACAGAGTCCCTATTTTTATGTGATCAACAAGGGGGCACCACTCACTTAAAGTCACCCAACAATACCAAATACTTCCCCGTAATTGAAAGTCAGACCTAGCTTTGCTTGCGTGTTTAAGTTTTGCTAAAGTTTGTTCAGGTATTGAACTTAGAGAGGAGCCATGGCTCACCTGTCAGTTCCCTTTGCTCTGCAAGACCCGATGGATTGGGGGGGCTAAGACTGCTGTTACGACTGTTAGTAGTCTTGAAAGTTGTGCTTTTTCCTTAGGAGAAGTCAAGTCAGGGGAGGCAGTGTTATAACAACTGAGGGTGTGCTCTCTTTTCATGTTTGCAGTCTTCACTTTGGAGTAGTCAGTGATCTGAAGATGACCCCCTCTATGTTGGTGATTAATGTACATTTTCCCTAACACCACCCTCTTAGTGAGTGCATGAAAGATGATTGGAACTGGGATTTCAGAAGAGGAGGAGGTGCAGGAAGGTGGGGGTTTCCAAACACCCCCACCCTGGACCCAGTCAGGAGCTCTCAGGAGAGGGCCCCCCTGGAGCTCGCGGCAGCTGCGGGGGCTAACGCTACACCACTGATGTAGAAAGGATTCACTATTGGATCCACTGTTTTACGGCTACACAGCCAGAATCAGCTCCCTTAGTACAAGCAAAATCTACAGAAAGACCTTGGACTAAACTGGCCCTAGATTCGTTAATGCCGTATGAAGGGTACCCAGTCATTTCATTATTTTGGTTGCCTAATTCACCAAATGGGGAGATGTGATATTTATTAGAGTCAGACACCCACGGCAATGGATTTCTTAACAGGTGTTTCTGCAAGACACATCTTTTCATTAGAGATTATTCCAAGCAATATATTTATTATGAAGTCAGAGAGAATAGTCCTTTTTAAAAAAAAAATAAGGTATCCAACATACGAGTACCACCCCTCCCCCATACCGTCCACAATTTAACAGATTGGTAGAACACATTAACAGGTTAATCACTCTATACATCCAATGGGTTGTGAGTGGCAAGAAACCTCTCTCTCCATCAGTAATACTCATTGTCTAGTCTCCAAATTCCATAACTAGATATTCTCTTGCTTACCAAAGACACTATACTGTCAATCCAGACATGTACCTGGCTATAAGGAGTATATGGAAATAAAAATTAAAACGGAACTTGTGTGTAAAAGTGAGCTAAAAAATAATGAAACATGTTAAACTATAGAGAAAAGGAATTATGATGTCAGGAAAATTGCATCTGCTGATAAATTTGCTCTTCGTCACGAGGTGGAGGTGAACCATCTTCGTCCTGTTCAAAAAAAGGATCTTACCATTTCAGCCTCCAAATGTTGTGGAGGATGTTTTTAGGAAAGCTGGCAATATTGCCGTGAAATGGCAGAGCGTTTGCTACGGCTACCAAAGACATCAAACGTAATGTACAAAACGACAGACGAAATATGTCTTCACTCAGAGGAATTAAAATCAACCAGGGTAAATATTCAATACTCATATAAACAATGAACTCATAAGGTAGAGGCCGGCACAATACTCAATCTGCTACAAAACCGATATGAGTAATTGATTATTTTCTCATTGTGCTTTGACACCTTGCCCTTCCTCTCGCTGTACTGTCTTGTACCACTATTAATGCATGTTGTGTTTATGGCATCACATTCCTTTGTTTACAAATGGCAGGCGACCTTTATTTCAGACATCCATCACCAGTACTCCTCTCTGACGCCTAATATATCATGACAGCTTCCTTACCCTGCCTTCTCTATGTTATTATTTGCACCAACACCATGTAACCCTGCTCCCTGGGGGCTCATACTATATTAAAATATCAACCTGCAAAAATATACATGCCGAAATATCGACTTGCACAATATTGCCAAATTAAGCAATCATAGGTGAGTGCAGACTTATTATTTTAACTGCGCATCAAATTACCTTTGCAAAATCCAGTTTATAGTCAATATTGTTTGTGATGTATATATATTAAGGCCGATCTTTTGTACAATGCGGCAAGTGCATTTAAACAGTGTTCACATTTAATGAGGAGCAATGTAAGCACTAGAGTCAAGGTTAGGATACGCTCAATCGCTTTTTATTGCACTGGTTTGGAAAGGCCTCATTAGCGTCAACTAAGAGCAAACCCAGAATTACACTGACTTCACACAGTAAGTAGGAGTTTCACCTTGGGAGGGAGAGATCAGTGACCAGTGAGGGGAGGTCAGTGAGGAGCTAGTACAAGGACTACACACCCACAGCTCTACTATATCTACCTACACTACATGAACTTGAAAAAGTTATCGAAGCCACCGTTTAAGTCCTCAAGTCAAAGAAATTTGCTATCAGGCTTTAGCTACACCGTCCAAATTCCTTCAGTTTTGCTTGTGAGAATATAGGTTCCCTTCCTTTAAAATGCCCTTGCATTGTAGTACATTTACTGTGCGATTTTAGTTAATATATTTAGTTTTATTCGCAATGCATTCTTTCTATCACAAAAATCATCTTTGCTAACTTGCCCTGCAGCCTGATTGAAGGCGCTGGAGCCAAATGCTTTTTCCATGCATGGGGCTCTTTGATATCACAGATAGGGTCGCAGATGCTAGTTGGACCTCTCCCTAAAGAGGATCACGCAGGACTACAGGTGTTGTACTACAGACAGGAGTGCAAGGGCCGACAAGTCATCACTGATCCCCCTTAGAACTGAGGCTCAGTCCAGCAAATGCAGTAAAAGGTGGATGGCGGTTTCAAACACATGTTTAGCATTTCACTAATGCGGTGTTCGCACTCCAGGGTCGAGTTTACACCTGCGCTGGGAACAGTGCATTTTTTGTAACTTGGTACCCAGTTCTGTTACCGTTAGACACATCAAGATTAAGGGTGCCCTGCAGCACAGACCAGGAATGTGCCCCTAATATGTGATAGGGAACCTGGTCTGAAAAAGTACTTTACAACATCAAACATGATTCCACTGTTTTACTGGTTCCTTGTCGATACTAAGTGAAAGATAAGTAACTCAACCCTGGATAGGGTACAAGACAGATTTAGGGATATCTTGCTGTAGTTGTTGCTTTAACCTGGATGTTCGCTCCTTCACTCCTAGGTGTTGACTTCATATTGACTTGTGTGGACAGGTCATTACCCCTGTTGCCTTAGGGGTGAACTCCCATCTCTGCCTGAAGTCCTGTGGGGTGTTCGAGACAATGAACTGCTTCAATGCATCAGCAGCATGTGCGGGGTCAGAGTCAGCTTCCAGTTTGCTGATCCAGACCATGGTGAAGAGATCTCAGTCCTACATCATGGAGGGGAAGGAGGTCCTCATCATAGGAGCCGGTGGAATCAGCAAGAAGTACATCTGGGAGACCACCAGAGACTCCGGAATCAAAGTGAGAGCTCTTCACTTTCATGTTTGATATATTGTTTGTTATATATATTTGCTTTAGGAATGTGTTTGTAAAACAATAATCTTTGTTGAGTAGCCTTATGAAACACAGGGGATGCTTATCAAATTTTCTGCTCCTTCAGAAGAGCCACCTTTGTGGCAGCTCCTCTGAAAACAGAGAGATTCACACAACACCGGCATTTATCTCTAAATAAGGTGGGCTGTAGTTCGCCATGGTGGATGACAGGCTGTTTACCAAACCCTAATTGAGGTCTGTATTATTGTTTGCTAGATGGGGGTTAGAGCCATCTATATTTACGTCATTGAGTCAAGTTCCATTGATTTTTGTTTGTTGCTATTGATGAGTAGGAATTTTGTCTTGGTGGGGCTGCAGTACACAAAGAGGTTGGACATCCATGTCTGACTGAGGGAACGGCAGTGGTTAAGTCACGGAATGTTGACAGCTGAACTAACTTTCATGTGAAGTTGAGTTACTGGCATACTGGTGAACTTTTATGTAGCTAATGGTGGGAAGGGTTCCAACTGGTGTCAAGTAGAGGCTGAAATAACAGAGTACAAGATGGAGCCCTCTACACGTGAGGGGAGTTTTCTGAGATCTCGAGATACCTATCTTCATCAGCTGGCGACCGTTAGATATTCAGCAAAAGAACCAGTAGAGAACACTGTCAGCCAATTCATTTAAAGATCCTGGAGTGTAAGGAAAGGATAGTCAATGGTGTTAAAGACAGCGGAGAGGTCCATAAGAATCAGGAAGTAGAGATCATGCTTGTCTGTGGTTGAGAAGGTGGTGTCTACTATGTATATTGTGACTGTTTCAACGCTGCAGCCTGATCTGAAGGCTGATACGTAGCTTTGAAAGAGGTCATTGCCACTGATGTGATTTTGCAGTTGAGTGTAACTTGCTTGTTTGGTGATCTTACTGATCAAGGGTAGATAAGCAATGGGTTAGTAGCTGGCAAAGTCAGCCAGGTCTAGGATGAGTTTGATAGTAGTGGGAGGATCTGGTCAGTTTTTAGGGCATCTGGAAAGATGCATTCAGTGAAGGGGACCCTAGTGATAGTGAGGGGAGATATGAGAGATCCTTTCCATTAAGGGCTTTAATGGAGGATGAGTCATTTATATTATCTTCGTGGCAGTTGAATTTAAAGAGTTGGGAATGGCAGTGGGGTCTATGAGAGAGGAAGTTGAAGAATGGCCGATGTGGGATGTTTGGCAGAAGTGGTTGAGGGATGTCAGTTTGGTATTGTCAGACTACATTTTTTTATAGAAGACATTTGTAGGAGGCTGGCCTGGCTTGCAGTGGGTACCAGAGGTACGTACACCTTGTGCCAGGTCCAGTTATCCCTTATTAGTGTAGAAGAGGTGTTTCTGGCAGCTGAGGCTGATAGAAGGTAGCAATGGCAAAGCAGCGTAGGCTGAACTAGGAGACATGTAAAGCTCCTACTATACCACTGGTGTCATATGCACAATATCATAAGAAAACACAATACACAGATATACTAATAATAAAGGTACTTTATTTTTATGACAATATGCCAAAAGTATCTCAGTGAGTACCCTCAGTATGAGGATAAGTTATATACACAAGATATGTGTACACAAACTAGAATTATGCAAGTAATAGCAAAAGGAAGTAATGCAAGCAATGTAAAGTTACAGTAGATTGCAATAGGAGCACATAGGTATAGGGGCAACACAAACCATATACTCCAAAAGTGGAATGCGAACCACGAATGGACCCCAAACCTATGTGAGCTTGTAGAGGGTCGCCGGGGCTGTAAGAAAACAGTGAGGGTTAGAAAAATAGCCCACCCCAAGACCCTGTAAGGTAGGTGTAAAGTGCACCTACAACCCCCAGAGAGCACAGAAGTCGTGATAGGGGGATTCTGCAAGGAAAACCAACACCAGCAATGCAACAAAAGTGGATTTCTGGCCCTGAGTACCTGTAAGACAAAGGGACCAAGTCCAAGAGTCGCGACAGTGTCGAGAGTGGGCAGGAGCCCAGGAAAGGCCGGCTGAGGGTGCAAGGAAGCTGCCACCGGATGGAAGAAGCTTGGTGTTTTACAAGAACGAAGAGGACTAGGAACTTCCCCTTTGGAGGATGGATGTCCCACGTCGTGAAGAAGCTTGCAGAGGTGTTCCCACGCAGAAAGACCGCAAACAAGCCTTGCTAGCTGCAAGGGTCGCGGTTAGGGTTTTTGGATGCTGCTGTGGCCCAGGAGGGACCAGGATGTCGCCACTTGGATGAGGAGACAGAGGGGCCGCCCAGCAAGTCAGGGAGCCCTCACAGAAGCAGTCAGCACCCGCAGAAGTACCTGAACAGGCACTTGGAAGAAGAGTGAACCGTAGTCCACGCAAAGTCACAAAAGGGAGTCCCACGACGCCCGAGGACAACTCAGAAGGTTGTGCACTGCAGGTTAGAGTGTTGGGGACCCAGGCTTGGTTGTGCACGAAGGAAATCCTGGAAGAGTGCACAGGAGCCGGAGCAGCTGTAAATCACGCGGTACCAAGCAATGCAGTCTAGTGTGGGGAGGCAAGGACTTACCTCCACCAAACTTGGACTGAAGAGTCACTGGACTGTGGGAGTCACTTGGACAGAGTTGCTGAGTTCCAGAGACCACGCTCGTCGTGCTGAGAGGGGACCCAGAGGACCGGTGATGCAGTCTTTTGTTGCCTACGGTTGCAGGGGGAAGATTCTGTCCACCCACGGGAGATTTCTTCAGAGCTCCTGGTGCAAGAAGGAGGCAGGCTACCCCCAGAGCATGCACCACCTGGAAACAGGCGAGAAAGCCGGCAGGATGAAGCGATACAAGGTTGCTAGTAGTCGTCTTGCTACTTTGTTGCGGTTTTGCAGTCGTCCTGAGCAGTCAGCGGTCGATCCTTTGGCAGAAGGTAAAGAGGGAGATGCAGAGGAACTCTGATGAGCTCTTGCATTCGTTATCTGGTGAGATCCCCAAAGCAGAGACCCAAAATAGCCAGAAAAGGAGGTTTGGCTACCTAGGAAGGAGGATTGGCTACAAGAGAGGTAAGAGCCTATCAGAAGGAGCCTCTGACATCACCTGCTGGCACTGGCCACTCACAGCAGTCCAGTGTGCCACAAACACCTCTGTTTCCAAGATGGCAGAGGTCTGGGACACACTGTAGGAGCTCTGGACACCTCCCCTGGGAGGTGCAGGTCAGGGGAGTGGTCACTCCCCTTTCCTTTGTCCAGTTTTGCGCCAGAGCAGGGCTGGGGGATCCCTGAACCGGTGTAGACTGGCTTATGCAGAGATGGGCACCATCTGTGCCCATCAAAGCATCTCCAGAAGCTGGGGAGGCTACTCCTCCCCAGCCCATCACACCTATTTCCAAAGGGAGAGGGTGTAACACCCTCTCTCAGAGGAAATCCTTTGTTCTGCCTCTTTGGGCCAGGGCTGCCTGGACCACAGGGGGGCAGAAACCTGTCTGAGGGGTTGGCAGCAGCAGCTGCAGTGGAAACCCCGGAAAGGCAGTTTGGCAGTACCCGGGCTCTGTGCTAGAGACCCGGGGGATCATGGAATTGTCACCCCAATGCCAGAATGGCATTGGGGTGACAATTCCATGATCTTAGACATGTTACATGGCCATGTTCGGAGTTACCATTGGGACGCTATACATATGTACTGACCTATGTATAGTGCACGTGTGTAATGGTGTCCCCACACTCACAAAGTCTGGGAAATTTGCCCTGAACGATGTGGGGGCACCTTGGCTAGTGCCAGGGTGCCCTCACACTTAGTAACTTTGCACCCAACCTTCACCAGGTGAAGGTTAGACATATAGGTGACTTAGAAGTTACATAAGTGCAGTGGTAAATGGCTGTGAAATAACGTGGATGTTATTTCACTCAGGCTGCACTGGCAGGCCTGTTTAAGAATTGTCAGAGCTCCCTATGGGTGGCAAAAGAAATGCTGCAGCCCATAGGGATCTCCTGGAACCCCAATACCCTGGGTACCTCAGTGCCATATACTAGGGAATTATATGGGTGTACCAGTATGCCAATGTGAATTGGTGAAATTGGTCATTAGCCTGTTAGTGACAAATCTGGAAAGCAGAGAGAGCATAACCACTGAGGTTCTGGTTAGCAGAGCCTCAGTGAGACAGTTAGTCATCACACATGGAACACATACAGGGCACATACTTATGAGCACTGGGGCCCTGCCTGGCAGGGTCCCAGTGACACATAGACTAAAACAACATATATACAATGAACTATGGGGGTAACATGCCAGGCAAGATGGTACTTTCCTACACAACCCCCCCCCCCCAAACGAAGGACAATAAGACTAGCCATGACCTGATGAGTCTTCAATGTCTAAGTGGAAATATCTGGAGAGTCTATCTGCATTGGAGTGGGTACTCCCAGGTCTATGTTCCACTGTATAGTCCATTCCATGTAGAGATATGGACCAACTCAACAATTTAGGATTTTCAACTTTCATTTGTTTTAGCTAAAGTAGAGGTTTGCGGTCTGTCTGAACAATAAAGTGAGTGCCAAACAGGTATGGCCTCAACTTTTTCAGTGCCCAGACCACAGCAAAGGCCTCCCTCTCAATGGCAGACCAACGCTTTTCTCTAGGGGTCAACCTTCTGCTGATAAAAGCAACTGGTTGATCCTGGACCTCAGAATTCAGTTGTGATAAGACTGCCCCTACCCCTAATTCAGATGCATCAGTTTGAACAATGAATTTCTTGGAGTAACATGGGCTTTTTAGGACAGGTGCAGTGCACATGGCCTGTTTGAGCTCCTCAAAAGCTTTCTGACAGCTAGCTCTCCACAATACCTTTTTAGGCATCTTCTTGCTAGTGAGAACATTAAGTGGGGCTGCAATGGAGCCATAGTTTTTAATAAATCTCCTGTAATACCCAGTGAGGCCTAGGAAGGCTCTCACCTGGGTCTGAGTTGTAGGGGGAACCCAATCCATGATTGTCTGGATTTTCCCCTGAAGTGGTGCAATCTGTTCTCCACCTACCAGGTGTCCCAGATAAAACACCTTTCCCTGCCCTAGCTTGCACTTTGAGGCCTTGATAGTGAGGCCTGCCTTTTGCAGGGCCTCCAAAACTTTCCAAAGGTGGACCAGGTGCTCATCCCAGGTGGAGCTCAAGACAGCTATATCATCTAGACATGCTGCACTAAAAGCCTCCAACCCTTGCAGGACTGTGTTCACCAACCTCTGAAAAGTGGCAGGTGCATTTTTCAACCCAAAGGGCATCACTGTAAATTGGTAGTGCCCTCCTATAGTTGAAAATACAGTTTTAGGTTTAGCATCCTCAGCCAATTTGATCTGCCTATACCCTGCAGTCAAATCAAAGGTGCTTAGATACTTGGCAGATGCCAGTGTATCTATGAGCTCATCTGCCCTGGGTATAGGGTGAGCATCAGTTTTTGTTACCTGGTTGAGACCTCTGTAATCTACACAAAACCTCATCTCCTTTTTCCATCTTTTGAGTAAGGCTTTGGTACAAGCACCACAGGACTCGCCCATGGGCTTTCAGAAGGTTCAACCACTCCTAGATCACTCATTTTCTGAACCTCTTGTTTTATGCAGTCCCTGACATGGTCAGGCTGCCTATAGATTTTACTTTTGACAGGCATGCTGTCTCCATTATCAATTGTGTGTTCACACCAAGATGTGGTGCCTTGCACAGTTGAAAAGAGTTCAGAAAACTGTCCAAGGAGATTTATGCAGTTGTCTTTCTGTTCTGCAGTAAGACAGTCTGCCAAGACTACTCCTTCCACTAGAGCATCCTCTTCAGTGGAGGAGAAGAGATCAGGGAGAGGGTCACTCTCTTCTTCCTGTCCCTCATCTGTTGCCATGAGCAGGGTGAGATCAGCCCCGTCATAGTAGGGTTTTAGGCGGTTGACATGAATCACCCTAAGGGGACTCCTGGCAGTGCCCAGGTCAACCAAGTAGGTGACCTCACCCTTCTTTTCAACAATGAGATGGGGTCCACTCCATGTGTCCTGGAGTGCTCTTGGGGCCACAGGCTCCAATACCCACAGCTTCTGTCCTGGTTGGTACTGAATCAGAACAGCCTTCTGGTCATGCCATTGCTTCTGGAGCTCTTGGCTGGCCTGGAGGTTTTAACTGGCCTTTTTCATGTACTCAGCCATTCTGGATCTTAGGCCAAGTACATAGTCCACTATGTCCTGTTTGGGAGCTTTTAAAGGTTGTTCCCAACCCTCCTTCACAAGTGTTAGTGGACCTCTTACAGGGTGCCCAAATAGGAGTTCAAAGGGGCTGAAGCCCACTCCTTTCTGGGGTACCTCCCTGTTAGCAAAAAGGAGGCAAGGCAACAGGACATCCCATCTCCTCCTGAGTTTTTCAGGGAGTCCCATTATCATTCCTTTGAGAGTTTTATTAAACCTCTCTACCAGTCCATTAGTCTGTGGATGATAAGGTGTGGTGAATTTGTAGGTTACACCACATTCCTTCCACATAGCCTTCAAGTATGCAGACATAAAGTTGCTACCCCTGTCTGATACAACCTCTTTTGGGAAACCCACCCTGGAAAAGATTCCCAGGAGGGCTTTTGCCACTGCAGGTGCTGTAGTGGTCCTTAGAGGAATTGCTTCAGGATATCTTGTGGCATGCTCCACAACCACCAAGATAAACCTATTGCCTGAAGCAGTAGGAGGGTCAAGGGGGCCAACTATGTCAACCCCTACCCTTTCAAAGGGAACCCCAACCACAGGTAGTGGAATAAGGGGAGCCTTTGGTGTGCCACCAGTCTTGCCACTGGCTTGGCTGGTCACACAAGACTTACAGAAATCTTTTGTGTCCTCTGACATCCTAGACCAGTGAAACAGGGGGACAAGCCTTTCCCATGTTTTGATCTGGCCCAAATGCCCAGCCAAAGGAATGTCATGTGCCAGAGTTAGAAGGAACTCTCTGTACTGCAGGGGAATGACCAATCTCCTGGCTGCTCCGGGTTTTGGGTCCCTTGCCTCTGTGTACAAGAGGTTGTCCTCCCAGTAAACTCTATGTGAGTCACTGACATGCCCATTTTGCTGTTTGACAGCTTGCTGTCTGAGACCCTCTTATGTGGGACAGGATTGCTGTGCCACACTCAGCTCTTCCCTGGCAGGCCCCCCTCCACCCAAAAGCTCAGCAGTGTCTGCTGCCAGCTCATCTGGTGAAGGTTCTGCACAGGGAGGAAATTCTTCTTCCTCAGAAGGAGAATCATCTGTAGAGGGAGGGATAGTGGGTAGGGATTTACCCTTGCTACCCCTAGCTTTAGGGAGCACTTGGTCCATTGTTCCAGGATCCAACTCACCCTGTCCTTTTTGCTTTTTGGCCTGACCCCTTGTCAAAGCACAAATATGCCCAGGAATGCCCAGCATTGCTGCCTGAGCCTCCAACTCCACTTCTGCCCAAGCTGATGTCTCTAAATCATTTCCTAGTAGACAGTCTACAGGTAAATCTGAAGCAACCACAACTTTCTTTGGACCAGTAACCCCCCCCCCCCCCCCAGTTGACATTCACAACAGCCATGGGGTGGCTAAGAGTGTTGTTATGAGCGTCCGTCACTTGGTACTGGTGACCAAGTAGGTGTTGTTCAGGGTGTACCAATTTCTCTATTCCCATGGTAACACTGGCACCTATGTCCCTGTAGGCCTGAACCTCAACACCATTTATTAGGGGAAGTTGCTTGTACTTATCCATATTAAGGGGACATGCAACCAAGGTGGCCAAATCAATGGCACCTTCAGAGACTAATACAGCCTCTGTAGTCTGCCTAACAAGACCAACCCCAACTAAATTACCAAAAGTGAGCCCAGCTACTCCCTTGGATTGGCTATTAGTAGGTTTGCTCCCACCACCACTGCTATTACTAGGGGCACTAGAGTTTGCAGTAGGGGTTGTGGTAGTGGGAGGTTTGGTGTTTTTCTTTGGACAACTGGCATCAGTTGTTCAATGGCCTTTGACTTTACACAAATAACACCAAGGCTTTTTAACTTGATTTGAAGAGGATTTGGACCCACCACCCCCACCAGAGGATTTTTGTGGGCCTGATGAAGACTCAGTTTTACTTTTGTCCCCACCCTTGTCAGAAGACTTAACATCCTTCCTCTTGCCATCCTTGTCACCCCCTGTATGAACTTTTCTGTTCACTCTTGTTCTGACCCATTTGTCTGCCTTCTTTCCCAATTCTTGGGGAGAGGTCAGATCTGAGTCCACTAGATATTGGTGTAACAAGTCAGACACACAGTTATTCAGAATATGCTCTCTCAGAATAAGATTATACAGGCTTTCATAGTCAGAAACTTTACTGCCATGTAACCACCCCTCCAAGGCCTTCACTGAACAGTCAACAAAGTCTATCCAGTCTTGTGAGGACTCTTTTCTGGTGTCTCTGAACTTAATCCTGTATTGTTCAGTGGTTAAGCCAAATCCATCCAAGAGTGCATCCTTCAAAACTGCAAAATTGTTAGCATCACTTTCTCTAACAGTAAGGAGCCTATCCCTACCCTTTCCATTGAAAGATAGCCACAATATAGCAGCCCACTGCCTTTGAGGGACCCCCTGTACCATACAGGCCCTCTCAAGTGCAGCAAACCACTTGTTGATGTTATCCCCCTCCTTGTAAGGGGGAACTATCTTGTGCAGATTCCTGGAATCATGCTCTTTCACAGGATTACTCTCAGGAATACTGCTGCTGCCACCATGGAGTCCTAACCCCAATCTCTGTCTCTCCTTCTCCAGGTCTAGGGATTCCCTGTCTAGAGCCAGCTGTTGCTGTTTAAGCTTCAGTCTGGTCTCTTCCACTCTCAACCGTTTGAGTTCCCTTTCTAACATGTTGTCTTCAGGGTGGGTGGGTTGGGAATGCTTGGACACTGAGGACAAATTGGAAACAACAGAGGGAGATCTGTCCCTAACAGCTTGGACTCAAACAACCTGGCCTCCAGGAATAAAAACATCCCTACTATGATGGGAGCTCCTATTACTACCAGCATTGCTATGTGGTCTGCTGAGGGGCAGATTTGGAATAGAACCCTCCCCACCTCCCTCAAGGGTTTCCCCTGAGTCCGAATGGCAGCTATCTACTAACTTCTCATTTGAAGTGCCAGCTAGGGACTCATCATTCACAATGAGCATGTTATACAGAAATTCTCTTGTAGGGTTCTTTCCTATCACTAAACCTCTATCTAAGCAGAGACTCCATAGGCTCTTGAAATTTAAATTGTCATAGGAAGTATTGACCATTTTAAGAGCAGACTCTACAGCAGACATGATAAAAGAAGGTTTAGAGACAATGAGAAGAGAGAAAAAGTTTCAGGACTTTTTAAAGAACAGAAAAAAATCTTTTTCAAACTTTCTGAAACTTTTTAGAAGTTTTGGAGTACTTTTCAGCACTTAGCAGAAAGTGTAAGAGGAGAAAAGCAAAACTTTTTGGTTAAGTGTACATACACTGAACTTGTTTTGTATATTATTCTCTTATGAAAAGTCCACAATGACAAAGTGGTAAGTAGTTACAAGTACTTATCCCACCGCTGCGCAACCAATGTAGGAGGATGGCCTGTCTTTTAGTGGGTACCTGAGGTACTTACACCTTGTGCCAGGTCCAGGTATCCCTTATTAGTGTAGAAGAGGTGTTTCTAGCAGCTGAGGCTGATAGAAGGTAGCTATGGCAAAACAGCTTAGGCTGAACTAGGAGACATGTAAAGCTCCTACTATACCACTGGTGTCATATGCACAATATCATAAGAAAACACAATACACAGATATACTAAAAATAAAGGTACTTTATTTTTATGACAATATGCCAAAAGTATCTCAGTGAGTACCCTCAGTATGAGGATAAGTTATATACACAAGATATATGTACACAAACCAAAATTATGCAAGTAATAGCAAAAGGAAGTAATGCAAGCAATGTAAAGTTACAGTAGATTGCAATAGGAGCACATAGGTATAGGGGCAACACAAACCATATACTCCAAAAGTGGAATGCGAACCACGAATGAACCCCAAACCTAGGTCAGCTTGTAGAGGGTCGCTGGGACTGTAAGAAAACAGTGAGGGTTAGAAAAATAGCCCACCCCAAGACCCTGTAAGGTAGGTGTAAAGTGCACCTACAACCCCCAGAGAGCACAGAAGTCGTGATAGGGGGATTCTGCAAGGAAACCAACACCAGCAATGCAACAACAGTGGATTTCCGGACCTGAGTACCTGTAAGAAAAGGGGACCAAGTCCAAGAGTTGCGACAGTGTGGAGAGTGGGCAGGAGCCCAGGAAATGCCAGCTGAGGGTGCAAGGAAGCTGCCACCGGATGAAAGAAGCTTGGTGTTTTGCAAGAACGAAGAGGACTAGGAACTTCCCCTTTGGAGGATGGATGTCCCTTTCGTGAAGAAGCTTGCAGAGGTGTTCCCACGCAGAAAGACCGCAAACAAGCCTTGCTAGCTGCAAGGGTCGCATTAGGGTTTTTGGATGCTGCTGTGGACCAGGAGGGACCAGGATGTTGCCACTTGGATGAGGAGACAGAGGGGGTGCCCAGCAAGTCAGGGAGCCCTCACAGAAGCAGGCAGCACCCACAGAGGTACCTGAACAGGCACTTGGAAGAAGAGTGAACCGGAGTCCACGCGAAGTCACAAAAGGGAGTCCCACAACGCCGGAGGACAACTCAGAAGGTTGTGCACTGCAGGTTAGAGTGTCGGGGACCCAGGCTTGGATGTGCAAGAAGGAAATCCTGGAAGAGTGCACAGGAGCCGGAGCAGCTGTAAATCACGCGGTACCCAGCAATGCAGTCTAGCGTGGGGAGGCAAGTACTTACTGTAGGAGGCTGGACTGGCTTGTAGTGAGTACCAAGGGGTACTTGCACCTTGCACCAGGCCCAGTTATCCCTTATTAGTGTATAGGGTGTCTAGCAGCTTAGGCTGATAGATAATGGTAGCTTAGCAGAGCAGCTTAGGCTGAACTAGGAGACGTGTGAAGCTACTACAGTACCACAAGTGTCACTTGCACAATATCATAAGAAAACACAATACACAGTTATACTAAAAATAAAGGTACTTTATTTTTATGACAATATGCCAAAGTATCTTAGAGTGTACCCTCAGTGAGAGGATAGGAAATATACACAAGATATATATACACAATAGCAAAAATATGCAGTATAGTCTTAGAAAACAGTGCAAACAATGTATAGTTACAATAGGATGCAATGGGGACACATAGGGATAGGGGCAACACAAACCATATACTCCAAAAGTGGAATGCGAACCACGAATGGACCCCAAACCTATGTGACCTCGTAGAGGGTCGCTGGGACTATTAGAAAATAGTGAGAGTTAGAAAAATAACCCTCCCCAAGACCCTGAAAAGTGAGTGCAAAGTGCACTAAAGTTCCCCCAAGGACAAAGAAGTCGTGATAGAGGAATAATGCAGGAAAGACACAAACCAACAATGCAACAACAATGGATTTCCAATCTAGGGTACCTGTGGAACAAGGGGACCAAGTCCAAAAGTCACAAGCAAGTCGGAGATGGGCATATGCCCAGGAAATGCCAGCTGTGGGTGCAAAGAAGCTTCTACTGGACAGAAGAAGCTGAGGTTTCTGCAGGAACGAAAAGGGCTAGAGACTTCCCCTTTGGTGGACGGATCCCACTCGCTGTGGAGAGTCGTGCAGAAGTGTTTTCCCGCCGAAAGAACGCCAACAAGCCTTGCTAGCTGCAAATCGTGCGGTTAGCGTTTTTGGATGCTGCTGTGGCCCAGGAGGGACCAGGAGGTCGCAAATTGGACCAGGAGGTAGAGGGGACGTCGAGCAAGACAAGGAGCCCTCTCAGCAGCAGGTAGCACCCGGAGAAGTGCCAGAAACAGGCACTACAAGGATGCGTGAAATGGTGCTCACCCGAAGTTACACAAAGGAGTCCCACGTCGCCGGAGACCAACTTAGAAAGTCGTGCAATGCAGGTTAGAGTGCCGTGGACCCAGGCTTGGCTGTGCACAAAGGATTTCCGCCGGAAGTGCACAGGGGCCGGAGTAGCTGCAAAAGTCGCGGTTCCCAGCAATGCAGTCTAGCGAGGTGAGGCAAGGACTTACCTCCACCAAACTTGGACTGAAGAGTCACTGGACTGTGGGAGTCACTTGGACAGAGTTGCTGGATTCGAGGGACCTCGCTCGTCGTGCTGAGAGGAGACCCAAGGGACCGGTAATGCAGCTTTTTGGTGCCTGCGGTTGCAGGGGGAAGATTCCGTCGACCCACGGGAGATTTCTTCGGAGCTTCTAGTGCAGAGAGGAGGCAGACTACCCCCACAGCATGCACCACCAGGAAAACAGTCGAGAAGGCGGCAGGATCAGCGTTACAGAGTTGCAGTAGTCGTCTTAGCTACTATGTTGCAGTTTTGCAGGCTTCCAGCGCGGTCAGCAGTCGATTCCTTGGCAGAAGGTGAAGAGAGAGATGCAGAGGAACTCGGATGAGCTCTTGCATTCGTTATCTAAAGTTTCCCCACAGACAGAGACCCTAAATAGCCAGAAAAGAGGGTTTGGCTACTTAGGAGAGAGGATAGGCTAGCAACACCTGAAGGAGCCTATCAGAAGGAGTCTCTGACGTCACCTGGTGGCACTGGCCACTCAGAGCAGTCCAGTGTGCCAGCAGCACCTCTGTTTCCAAGATGGCAGAGGTCTGGAGCACACTGGAGGAGCTCTGGACACCTCCCAGGGGAGGTGCAGGTCAGGGGAGTGGTCACTCCCCTTTCCTTTGTCCAGTTTCACGCCAGAGCAGGGCTAAGGGGTCCCCTGAACTGGTGTAGACTGCCTTATGCAGAATTGGGCACATCTGTGCCCAAGAAAGCATTTCCAGAGGCTGGGGGAGGCTACTCCTCCCCTGCCTTCACACCATTTTCCAAAGGGAGAGGGTGTAACACCCTCTCTCAGAGGAAGTCCTTTGTTCTGCCATCCTGGGACAAGCCTGGCTTGACCCCAGGGGGGCTGAAACCTGTCTGAGTGGTTGGCAGCAGCAGCAGCTGCAGTGAAACCCCAGGAAAGGCAGTTTGGCAGTACCAGGATCTGTGCTACAGACCACTGGGATCATGGGATTGTGCCAACTATGCCAGGATGGCATAGAGGGGGCAATTCCATGATCATAGACATGTTACATGGCCATATTCGGAGTTACCATTGTGAAGCTACATATAGGTAGTGACCTATATGTAGTGCACGCGTGTAATGGTGTCCCCGCACTCACAAAGTCCGGGGAATTTGCCCTGAACAATGTGGGGGCACCTTGGCTTGTGCCAGGGTGCCCTCACACTGAGTAACTTTGCACCCAACCTTCAGCAGGTGAAGGTTAGACATATGGGTGACTTATAAGTTACTTAAGTGCAGTGGTAAATGGCTGTGAAATAACGTGGACATTATTTCACTCAGGCTGCACTGGCAGGCCTGTGTAAGAATTGTCAGAGCTCCCTATGGGTGGCAAAAGAAATGCTGCAGCCTATAGGGATCTCCTGGAACCCCAATACCCTGGGTACCTCAGTACCATGTCCTAGGGAATTATATGGGTGTACCAGTATGCCAATGTGAATAGGTGAAATTGGTCACTAGCCTGTTAGTGACAAATTTGGAAAGCAGAGAGAGCATAACCACTGAGGTTCTGGTTAGCAGAGCCTCAGTGAGACAGTTAGTCATCACACAAGGAACACATATAGGGCACATACTTATGAGCAAAGGGGTCCTGCCTGGCAGGGTCCCAGTGACACATAGACTAAAACAACATATATACAGTGAACTATGGGGGTAACATGCCAGGCAAGATGGTACTTTCCTACAACTTTGCACTCCTTGGCAAGGTTTTGGACCAGTGAATCACAAAGTGGGTTAACATAGTGCTTGTTCACCTTCACAAGTGTTATGCTTCAGCTGGATACTTCACTGATGGTGTCAGTGTAGTATTTGACATTGACTGATGCATTGTGGAGCCTGGATGTTGAGTAGAGAGATTTTAATAGTATGAGGAGACTGGGGGATCTGATTTTCTTCCAATTCCTTTCCTGTTTATGGATGATGCACTTGTTGTATTTGAGGTCTTTGAAGTACCATTGTGCTAAAACTTGCAATTAGCTCATTGTAAACTCCATTCTGATGGTGTCAAGTTATGCAATCGACAACCTGAAAAATTAGCCCCCGAGGAGCCACAAGCTTAGGAATGAAATAGACAAGTTTTGACTCTGAGACCTGTCAAAGAAGAGACATGAGGTTGTCATGTGGTCTCATTCTGTACAAATATATGATGAAAAACAGTCCTGTGTGTAATGGTGTGGCCCTTAGCAGTGGCATGTGGGCGTCCCATGGTCATCCTTATTTTCCAGGAGAACCTCCTTTCCAGCTAGTTCCATCGCACTACAAGACTCCCACAGATCTTGCTGTTGCCACCAGCACCCAGAGAACCTAGTGTTCAACATCCATTTGTGGTTTGCCCTTAGCATGTTAGGGAAGCTAGGGAGTGGTGATCTCTACACTTCCCCTTGGCGAGGTGCCTGGACGTCACCTGACATTTTGAAAGAAGAACTGCATGTCCTCCCCCACATTTCCAGTTGCTAGTCTCAGAGGACGATGCCCTGTTGGTCAGACAGAACAACTTGTGGTCCTGGTCCAGAAAAGGCCAGGGCCAGAAAAAACAAGTTACTTGCCTGTACACTGTGGTTCTCCAGTACTGAAATCTTTCATAGATTCATATACTTGATTCTTCCCCATTGTCATGATGGAAGGTGTTTAAAGAACGAGTTACTTACCTTTGGTAACGCCTTTTCTGGTGGATACATTAGCTACCTGTGGATTCCTCACTTATTGAATTCTCCCCTAGCGCCAGCAACGGAAATCTTCTTCCTAGCTTTCGCACGTTGACGAGGACGTCACAATTGCCCACGCAACGCCGTCTGACGTCATACAGGCAATAAGATGTCCTCGCCGACGTGCCAACGTCAGTACCAACATTTTTTACGTGCCTCTGAGACGAATAGGCCATTGAAACAAATAATCATATAACAATATTTAATTACACCAAAAGATAAAAACATCAGTCCAAAAATGTTCATACTATGTATAGCAATCTTACAAACTCTCCTTTCTCTTTTTCTCTTTTTTTTTTTAAATGTACTTATATACATAAATAAATATATACATTATATTTGAAAACTATCAACTACCAAGAGGAGCACACCCAAGGATAGCTTGGTAAGACCAGGTAGGCAACGGGGAGGCGGGAGGGACTGTGAGGAATCCACAGGTAGCTAATGTATCCACCAGAAAAGGCATTACCGAAGGTAAGTAACTCGTTCTTCTGATGGATACAACTACCTGTGGATTCCTCACTTATTGAATTGGATCCCAAAGCAGTACCGCACTCGTGGAGGGTGCCTGCATGGTCCAACCAAGAAATCCTGCAGCACCGACCGTGCAAAATGGCCATCCCTCCTAACTTCTGAATCCAGGCAGTAATGCTTTGCAAAGTGTGGAGGGATGACCAAGTTGCGGCCTTGCAGATGTCAACCACAGGAACACCCCTAGCCAAGGCCGAAGAGGTCGACTTAGCTCTGGTGGAATGAGCTCTTATTCCATCAGGGGGTTCTTTCTTTGCCAGAGAATAACACAACTTAATGCAAAGAATGACCTACCTGGAGAGTGTTCTCTTGTGGACTACCCTTCCTCTCCTCTTTCCCACGTAACCGATGAAGAGTTGATCCTCCAATCTAAACTCCTTTGTTCTGTCTATGAAGAAGCTCTTCTCGGGTCAAAACGATGTAGTCTTTCTTCCTCTTTAGAAGGATGAGGTGGAGGATAAAAAGAGGAGAGAGTAATAGTCTGACTCATATGGAAGGGTGAAACAACCTTCGGCAAGAAAGCAGCCTTGGTCCTCAACACCACCTTATCTACATAGAAGGATGTATACGGGGGCTTAACAGAAAGGGCCTGCAGCTCACTCACTCTCCTAGCAGAAGTGATCGCAACAAGGAAAACAGTTGTTAACACCAATAACCTTATGGGGCAAGAACGCATGGGCTCAAAAGGTGAACACATAAGAAACGTTAAGACTAGGTTTAAATCCCACTGAGGCATAATGAAAGGAGTGGGAGGAAACTTATTAATGAGACCTTTTAAAAATCTTAATACCAAAGGAGATTTAAATAAAGAAGGTTGGTCTGGAAGACACAGAAAGGCTGACAGGGCCGACAAATAGCCCTTGACTGTAGCAACTGCACAACCCCTCTGTCCCAGGGACAAAGCAAAAGACAAGACATCTGATAAGTGGGCACGTAACACACAAATTTAGCCCACCTGCTAGCGTAGATAGATTTAGTGGAGTGTCGCCTGGCCGATAAAATAACAACCACTACCTCAGGTGGGAGAGAAAAGGAACTCAGGTTGACCCGTTCAATCTCCAGGCATGAAGGTGCAGGCTCTGGAGGTGTAAAACCTGCCCCTGCGATTGTGAGAGGAGGTCTACAGAGAGAGTTGGAGAAGATCTGAATACCATACCCTCCTTGGCCAATCCGGAGCTATTAAGATGACTCGGGCCCGGTCTTGGCAAATTTTCCTCAGAACCCGAGGAATCAAAGGTATGGGGAGAAACGCGTAAAGAAACTGGTCGCACCAGGACATCTGAAACGCGCCCCCCAACGTTCCTTGCACCGGATACTGGATGCTGCAGAACAACGGGCAGTGCGAGTTCTCCTGAGTGGTAAAAAGATCTACCTGAGGGATTCCCCACATCTGGAAGATCTGTCGGACTAGATCTGGGTGAAGACGCCACTCGTGATCGGTCGAGAAGTGCCGACAGAGACTGTCTGCACGCACGTTCAAGACTCCGGCCAGATGGTTTGCTACTAAGCAAATCCGATGGTCCCTTGCCCAGGACCATAGTCGCAGAGCTTCTCTGCAGAGAAGGTACGACCCTACTCCTCCCTGTTTGTTTATATACCACATTGCGGTAGTATTGTCCGTCAAGACCTGAACCGACTGACCGCGAAGGGAAGGGAGAAAGGCCTTGAGAGCCAAACGTATTGCCCGCAACTCCAACAGATTTATGTGAAACATCTGTTCCACTGGAGACCAATGACCTTTGACCTCCAGGTCCCCCAGATGAGCTCCCCACCCTAGAGTGGAAGCATCCGTTATTACTGTGGTCACTGGCGGAGGTTGCAAGAACGGCCTTCCTTGAGAAAGATTGCCGTCCGCAACCCACCATCTTAGATCCACTGCAGCGTCCCTGGAGATCTTTACCGATCCCTCGAGATCTCCTTTGTGTTGAGACCACTGCTTTTGGAGGCACCACTGAAGAGCCCTCATGTGCCAGCGAGCAAGAGTGACCAACAGAATGCAAGAAGCAAACAGACCGAGCAGACGTAGGACCTTGAGGACTGGAATGACCGCTCCACTTTGAAACGTTGGAACCAACGCCTGAATGATCTGAATCCGCTGAGGCGGAGGAAAGGCGCGATTCAACGTAGTCTCCAGTACTGCCCCTATGAACAGGAGGCGCTGAGAGGGCTCCAGGTGAGATTTGGGCACGTTCACAGAAAAACCCAGGTCAAACAACAACTGGGTTGTCGACTGCAGGTGACGCAGCACGAGCTCCGGAGACTTGGCTTTGATCAACCAATCATCCAGGTAAGGAAATACCGCTACCCCCTTCCTTCTGAGCTCTGCTGCAACCGCCGCCATCACCTTTGTGAAGACTCGAGGTGCTGAAGTAAAACCAAACGGGAGGACCGCAAACTGATGGTGCTGCGATCCCACCACAAACCGGAGATACTTCCTGTGCGACTTGAGTATCGGGATGTGAAAGTAAGCATCCTACAAGTCGACAGACACCATCCAATCTCCTTCGTTCAACGCAAAAAGCACTTGAGCCAAGGTCAGCATCTTGAACTTGTCCTGTTTGAGGAACCAATTCAAGATCCTCAGGTCCAGGATTGGCCTCAAACGACCATCCTTCTTGGGGATCAGGAAGTACCTTGAGTAACAACCCTGACCCCTCTCCTGCTCTGGAACCAACTCCACTGCACCCTTTGAAAGGAGGACTAGAACCTCCTGTTCTAGTAACAGGAAATGCTCTTCTGAACAGTAGGATGGCCGGGGCGGGATGGGGGGAGGAAACTCCCGAAAGGGAAGGGCATAGCCTTTCCCCACAATGCTGGTGACCCAGGAGTCTGATGTTATATCCTCCCACTTGCGGAGAAAGTTCAATAACCTCCCCCCTACAGGAGTGGTATGTGAAGGAATTGGTGGAAGACTAAGGCTGCTTCCCATGCTGCACCCCTCCAGAGGAAGAGGAAGAGGCAGAGTGCTGCTAGGCGGCTCCCCTGTTTCGGACCCTACCCCTCCCCCTGTATGATCTGTAGGAGAGAGCAGTGGCGGGTTGTTGTTGAAATCTGCCCTGAAAGGAGGAGGATGAGCCACGACCAAACCCCCTAAATCTTCTGAAGAGTCTCGAAGAAACAGAAGAGGAGGCCTGCAAGCCTAAAGACTTTGCTGTGGCCCTACTCTCCTTAAATCTCTCAAGGGCAGAGTCCGCCTTGGATCCAAAATGTTTATCCCCATCGAAGGGAAGATCCAGCATGGCTGATTGGACATCCGATGAGAAACCAGAGGAACGAAGCCAGGCCTGCCTCCTCGTAGCAACAGCAGTGCCCATAGCCCTGGCCACAGAGTCAGTAGTATCCAGCCCAGGCTGGATCACTTGGGTTGCCGCAGCTTGAGCATTGGAGATCAGACTCAACACCTCCTGAGGCACCTCAGCATGGGACGACTTTATCTCATCCATTAGGGCGTAGATGTATCTCCCCAAAATGCATGTGGCATTAGTATATTTTAAAGCCATGCTGCATGAAGAGAAAGCCTTCTTGGAAGATTGATCCATCTTCTTTGATTCTCTGTCTGAAGGCACTCCCGGAAAAGAACCTGGGGCAGTCCGAGATGAACATGAAGCCTGAACCACCAGGCTCTCTGGGGTCGGGTACCTGGACAAAAAGCCTGGGTCCGCAGGAGCCACTCGATACCTGCGAGCCACGATCTATTAACTGCTGAAGATGACACCGGCTTCTTCCAGATTTCTAAAATTGGATCTATCAGAGCCTCATTAAAGGGCAGAAGTGGCTCTGCAACCGTCGAAGCAGGATGTAAAACCTCCGTTAAAATATTGAGCTTAGGTTCAGACACCGGCAAGGGAAGGTCCAAAAAATCAGCTGCTTTCTTTATTACAGAGTGGAATGAAGTGGCCTCCTCTGTATATTCTCCAGGAGATGTTAAGTCCCATTCTGGAGAGGTATCCAAACCACTTGCCGTATCTAAACCCTGGAGATCCCCCAGAGGTTCCTCAATCTCTCCTTCCTCCAATGCCTGCTTCTGATAGTCCTGCTCCTCAAGAAGGCGAAGAGCAAGCCTTCTTGAATGCAACCTGGCTTCAATTCTAGGTGTAGACATGGCGTCAGCCGACATCGAAGCCTGACGCCGATCCTCGGATCCATCTGACGCCGGATCCATCGGCGCCGTGGACTTCTTCGGCACCGTATGAGGCAAAGGATGGACAGGAGAACACTCCAGCGGCGGACCAGCAGATCTATTCGGCGTCACTGGCTGTGAAGTTGACGCCATAGGAACCGGCGCCGAGCCAACACCTCCCATCGGAAGGAAGGGCATGAAAGGTGCCGGTCGTAACGGAGGTGGAGCACCCATATTGAAGACCAATGGACCCGAATGGCCAGCCGGTCCACCACCTGGAGCAAACATCGCATTTAAAAATGCGGAACTGTCGGCTCCTGGGGCCGGGAAAGCTGGATACTGTGGAGCCTGGGTTCGAGGTGACATCGGCACCAGCCCCGGCGTCTGAGAAGCCGGTGAGAACTCCTGACGCTGAGGAACCTCAAACACAGATGGTGGATTCAAAGGCGACGTCGGTGAAGCTGGTGAAGCTGGTGATGCAAAAGGCGTCTGCGCCTGCGGAGAGATGGTAGGGCTAACTTCCCATGTTTTACGGCGTCGAGCTGAAGGCGACCTCGAACGCGATCTCTCCCTACTCGACCGGCGCCGAGATTCACGACGACGCCGGGAGTCATGGTGACGCCGACGGGACTTCAGAGAAGATGACTTGCGTCGATGCCCCTTCTCCTTCTTCTTGGATTTCGCCAAAAAGAGCTTTGTCTCTCGCTCTTTTAACGCCTTCGGGTTCATCCGTTGACAAGAGTCACATTTGTCAACATTGTGGTCGGAGCTGAGACACCACAAACAGTCTGTATGTGGGTCCGTCACTGACATTTTGCCTCTGCACTCATTGCAGGGCTTAAAACCCGACTTTCTTTGAGACATGCTTTCTCTCTCGAAGAAAGAAACAGTAACAGTAACTGTAACTACGCAGAGTAGAAACAGTAGCTCCCTCAAAGAATAACCGTTGTCAGAATGGAACGGAAAAAAGGGAACTGACGTCGTCACGTCGGTGAGGACCTCTTATTGCCTGTATGACGTCAGACGGCGTTGTGTGGGCAATTGTGACGTCCTCGTCGACGTGCGAAAGCTAGGAAGAAGATTTCCGTCGAAAGCTGACGCAAGGGGAGAATTCAATAAGTGAGGAATCCACAGGTAGTTGTATCCATCAGAAATAAGCAGTACTAAAAAGTACATTGAAAGACCATAGAAAATCATGTAACAATAGACCCAAACTTCAGCCAATCAGAGGCTGGACCCATGTCCACTTCTCACCTGCAGAGCAACCATACCTCAGATTTTGAGCACAAGTGTGAGTGTGTGATGTGGGGTGCATGAGGGATGCATGGGTGTTAGTGGTGTGTGTGTAGTTCTCTCTGTGATGTTGGTGGCTAACTCTTGCAGTCTTTTGGTGTTGGCAAAGGGTTGTGGGTACTGTGGGTGTGTGTTTTATAGTGCTGTTGGTGTGTGGGTGTGGTGTGTGTATGAATGTCAGGTGTGTATCTTTAGTATTCGCCAATGTGGTGTTGTTTTGTTTGTGGGAGTCCATTTTGTGAGCGGCGGTATGTACCGCCAATGGTTTAGCGCCATTGAATGTCCGCCGTGGTGATTCGTGTGTCATAATGTGGTGGGCGTTGTTTTGTTGACGTAACAGTATGGGTGTTGGTACCGACACTTTAGCACTGACTTTTGGGCTGTCGGATTTGTGTGTGTGGCAGTATTCTGTCGGACTGGTGTGTGTGTGTCTTAATATGGATAACGGATATCCGCCACCGCGGCGGTATATTGGCGGCCGTCAGTGTGGCGGTAAGCAGGATTTACCGCCATTGTCATAATGAGGGCCAATGTCACAGAACGTACACCCACTGACCAACACCTGGTACAGTGGTTGCAGTGGCACCTTGTATTCTAGCATTATAGATCTAATCAACATAGCATAAATGCAATAGTAAAAAAAAGCAGGGGATGGAGGCGCCTCTGTCGACGTTAACTGGCATATCATAAATACAGTGACTGATAAAGTGCAACGTGCCCGAGTGCAAAGTGAGCCAGAGCATCTAAAGTGCAGTGTGTAATACCACAGCTGAATGCAGACATGAATTACAGATCTATCTAACATAGGATAAATGCAAAAGAAAAAAAGGTCGGGATGCAGACACACGTTGTCAATCTTAAAGCTTCTGATGAATACTGTGACTGATAAAGTGCAGTGTGCCAGAGTGCAAAGTGAGACAAACATCGAAAGTGCAGTGTGCCATGCCACAGCTGAATGCAGACATGCATAGTAGAGATAAGAGGCATAGGGCAAATATAAAAACAAGTAAAGAGCAATGTGCAAAGTGATCCAAAGTATCTAAACTGCAACCTACCAAACCATGTGTCAGTGGAGATGTTTCAGACTAAAAGTTAAATAGGGGAGTGAATGCTGAAAAGAAAAAGAGACTATATTCAGGCAAAGTAAAAGTATGTGGCATTATGTAAATTTTGTTGGACCGTACATCCAAACACAGGGCCTGATTACAACCTTGGCGGATGGGATACTCCGTCACAAACGTGACGGATATCGCATCCGCCGTATTACAAGTTTCATTAGATCCTATGGAACTTGTAAAACAGCGGGCGAGATAACCGTCACGTTTGGGACGGAGCATCCCGTCCCCCAAGGTTGTAATCAGGCCCTAAGACAGTTGTGCCTGGCGTCAGACACTTAAAAGAGTCATTGTCAGACTTATACAAAATCGGAGAGCCCAACCTCTGGGCCTCTGGTTCATCAATTATGTTTGATCAAAGTCGTGGTTGTTTCTGCCAGATAAAGACTGTTGTCCCTCAGGTGTCTTCCAACAGTGACAAGAAAAACTTGCTGATTCGTGCTAACTCTATTGGTACGTTTGACGAAAATACGTAAGATACTGCACCTTTGCATGTTCTTATGCCGTGCTGCAAGAATGGTGGCTTTAGGTAAATTCGCCTTTGAAGAAGCAATTCTGGACAAGAACATACTAAATGCTCTACTGAGTCTGTAGCGTCTAGAGACAACTTGCACTGCCTTCGCCCTGGTAACTTTGTTCTCCAGTAGACCTAAGCTACCTTAGTTCCTATATGGGCAGTGTCAGGAGCCTGGTCAGCCAGATATTCCTTAGAGTTGGTCTACCCATGGCCGTTTTTAAGTAAGGTTGACAGAAGGTGTCGTCATAGGATCTGGCAAGCCCCACATTGCCAGGAATGTGTCTCACTTCATTTATATCATGATCTTTTGAGAGGAGTTTGCCCTGGATCTTTAAAGTGCTGCAGCGTGACAGCTGGGTCAGTGAGACCTTCTATGGCCAAATTCAGAGATGTGTATTGCACACCTAAGGTACCTTCACCATTCGCTCTTGGCACCCTGAAATGTCACAAGCAGAGCTCCTTTCATGGAGCCAATATCTGCTTTCGTCACCTGATAATAGTATTTTATTAAGTCCTTTTTTGCACTCAGTGTCCATGTTTACCAGCCAAACTTCAGCCTGAATAAGGTACTTCTTGTTGCTTTGAGGAGGCCAAATATTTTTCTGTATGTAGCAACGTGGCAGCATTTCAATGTCTTTGTGAGCATACCAGAAAATGCTAAATGCCAGTATCTTATGATAGGAAGCAGTTTTGCCCATGTGACTGTACGCATCCCTTCGGCTGATGGGTTCTGTAATTATGGTAAAGTTTAGTTAGGAATGTTTTGGATGCTTTTTCTTCAAGGGCCTTCACATGCAGAGACAGTTTACCTGTGTCTGACAGCCAGACACAGAGATAGTTGTACTTATGGGCCGTGGCTATATGTAAGGGTCCATATTGCCATCTTAACTGGTGTTTTGGGGTCTTTGCCCAAAGATGAAAACTGTTTTTGTGGCATTCTCTAGCAGGGAGTTGCTGGAATTATAGGTATGTAGTATGTTCAATGCCCTTTTCATTCCAATGCAAGTATGGTCCAGTATCACCAAGTCATCTGCGTACTTTAGAATGGGTAATTTTGTGTGGCCTAACTTTGGTGGAAAAAGATTACCTTTCTCCACAGCACTAAGCCTAAGTCTGCAGTATACAGATTAAGCAAAACTGGTGTGATAACACAGCCCTGTTTCAAGCCTTTATTTGTGTATATTTACCTGCCAATGTGGTTCTGCGCTACCTTTATCTGAACCTATACAGCGCTATGATGGCTGCCAGGAGTTGTTTTGGAATGCCCAGCCTGCAAGTTTGGCCTATAAGATGTTTCGATCAATTCCATCCAGCACTGCACTATAGTCAATCAAGCAGGCATAGAGCGGGTCTGTAAATGTTCTAATGGCCTCGGCCTCTAAATAGGAGAGGGCAATAATATTGTCCATTGTTGAGGCGTTTGGCCAGAATCCCGTTTGATAGTATCAGATGATGTTGTTATCTTTAATCCAAGTCTCCAACTCACGCAAGAGCACCTTTGCAAAGGCTTTTCCATCATCATCTAAGAGCACTAGTAGACTGTAATTTTCAGGTAATCTATTAGCTCCTTTCTTATGGATAGGTTTAAAAAATTGACCTTTTCCAAGACTCTCGGCTGGAGGATGAGAGAAGACATCCATTGAAGAGGTTCTGCATGTAGGAGTCCCATAGCGTGGTGTCCTCCGTGAAAATGCTGCCTGGAAGGCCGTGTGGCCCCGGTGTTCATCCTTACAGATTGACTTCAGGATATTTACTGTGTCTTCTTCAGTGACTGCTACTGGTTTGTCCTCGAGGCTCTCTAGGGCTCCTGCTAGTATGCTCTCCACTGTGTCCTTTGGTTTTGTTCTGTCGACATAGAGATTAAAGATACAGTAGATCCATTTTTTTGCGGGGACGGTGTTTTTTCCTTACACGTAGATTTACTTCTCAGGCCATTAATATAACCCCAAAATGTATTCTGTGCCAACAAAGAGAATATGTGGTTCCACTCTTCTTCTACATATTTTTGCTCTAAAGTCCATACTGTTTTTTAATGTTTCCTTTCCTCTTTTAGCGCACGTTCCCTACATGGGTCCTTCTTTCTTCTCTATTTTAATTCCCATCAGCTATTTATTTGCTGGATGTACGAAAGACCTTACTTTCATAGTTATGCGGGTTAAGTTTGAACCATAATAGATGTTAAGACGGCATGTAGCTCTTTTACTATAGCGCCCCATTGCTTTTCTACTGGGGTTTTTCGCGATCCAGAGTGGGAGGGGTAAATGTTGCTTTCCATCTTGTGTATCGTGCTTTACTAATTGGGCCCCATTTGATTATTTTTAATAATGGACCAGCGTTAGATGGGTGGGGTTGGACAGCCGAAGTAAGTTCCCTATAGATCTTTAAGACCATTTCGCCGGTCTTGATAGTGGATGATGGCCACTTCGGGCTTTGATTGAACTAGGTATACCTCACATTTGCTCATCAGCTGTTTGCTCAGAAATATATAATCCAAGATTGAAATATTCCTGAACGGAGGCTTTCTTTTTTCTTCTGTGTATAGTACATTTCTGATTGGCCGAGCTCAAATCGAATTCTCTGATGCAGGCCTCTAGTATGTTACGAGTAGCGGCCTTATGATCTCCTCTGGGTTGGCTCAAATTTTGCGTGTTGAAATCATCAGCCATTATTCACTCACGTCCCGGGTGCTCATAAAGGAGAGTTTTTATCTGGTCAGTTAAGTTTTTGGCAATCTCTCTTTTCATATGCCTGCTCGGACTGACGTACAGATTCACTACCAAAATGAGATGCTTTTCCATCCATAACCAGACCTTTGAGTTTGAGGACCTGGATGTCATTGGTAAATGGCTTTAATTCTTTGACGTTTAATCACGTCTAATTTCAGAAAGCTAGAGAGGCCATCAGTCGGTCCCCCGAAGAAGTTCCTTTTTTTGCACCGTTATGTGGAAATCTTAGTAACCCAGTAAGGAGGCACAATCGACCACGTTTCGTGGAAACATCAGATGTTCTCTGTACCCAAATATTCAAGGGTGTTTTTATTGTTGATGAGAGACTTTAGTCTGGCCACATTCCATCTTATTATATTAATGGTGGAGCTAATTCCTTTTTTGGGGTTCCCTCTACTGCTAGGGGTTCTTCTGGCCCTTTGTCGTAAGAAAAGCCGATAGCCAGCCCCAATTAGATTGTTCATTGAGAGGGGCAGTACAGAGTGTTCTTGGGGCACTTGGAGAAAGCTGATCCCCATAACTGCTGGCCAAATGTAGTGTGATATTTTTAGCCCATGTCTGGATGGTTACTGACTTTGTTCCTCTAAGTATGCTAATTGTTGTCTTTTGCTTTGCTGCAGAATTTTGCCTCTTTGATAACATAGGATAGGAGGCTATCCATCAATGGCTCATGATTAAGAATCCCCACTCCTTGAATTGCTTGCTCTCTGCTATGATGTTTTTAACATCTCCAATGTCTGAACACTCAGTTTGTGTGGATTCTCTATGAATGAGCCACGTATAGTTTTTAAATGTAATAAGTTTAGGTGCTCCGATGTAAGATAGGCTAGGGCAGGTATGTTGCTTAGAAGGTGTAGAATGTTTGACCTATTTAAGGAGTCTCAAGGCCCTCGCGACTTACATTCTGGGGTGAAGATAGGAGATAAGCCCCTTTCTTCATCAGCATTGGGGCACAATTGGTAGGGTCAAAGTCCCTATGGGGGCTCAACCATCCTCGCCTGGCTGCATCCTTGTTGTATGTCGGGAGCAACTTGGTGTTCAAGACTGCCTTTCCAGTTATCATTGATTGTAGTTCATTTTCCCGTGGTTTACCTGGCTGCTTGTTGTGTAGAACCTTTTCCCGTGGTTTCCCCTGCCCCTCGCTGAGGGCTTCCATTGGGGAGACATTTGATTGTGGCGATGAACTGCCTTGGGTGTCGGGTCCCACAACCTGTGATTGACAATGGTGCACCTCTTCATGTGCCTTTGCCTGTGAGGGCTTACTCGGGCGGATACCCGTTGGTTGTTATATCATGAGCAGGAGTGCAGTGTTTCCATCGTATTTACAGGTTTAGATGAGTGAACACAAGCGTAAGTAGCCCTATGCAGTGTTTGCTTATTTCCCATGTTGGGCTTGGAATACTCTACACATAATACATGGGTACATGGGAGAAACAACCTCTCTCTCGCTCACCAAGAGTTTGGGTCACGTGTTTCACATGCTGACTCAGTGCTTTTCACCTTGGTTATTTCTATCCCCCCACCCCCATTTTCAAACGGTACCAGCTACCAATGGTGTTTACACAAGATCAAACAGACTGCCTGTACTTGTCTATTACAATTCACTTCTTCTTGTTCCATCCCTGAATGGTCCCATTTTCTTGACAGACTGTTCCTTTTATTCTTTTGCATATTCCTTCTTCTTCCTTGATTGTCAGAAATGATGTTGACTATGCAGTTGATTAATCAAAGACAAAGTGCAGCTCATGTAACCATGTAGACATTTAGGCCCTCATTATGGCATTGGCGGTACATCCCACTTACTGCCATGCTGACTGCCGCAACATACCGCTGCAGCAGATTATTGCCACCCATATTATGAGCCACACATAGAAATCCGTCACTATACAGCCACACACACAAGTCCGCCAGCCCAAAGGTCAGTGATAAACTGGCGGTACCAAAACCCACACCGTTACGCCAACAGAACTAAGCCCACAACATTATGACCCACGAATCACCGCTGCGGACATTCAATGGCGGTAAACCAAAATACACACACACATACAAAACAACACCACATTGGACAATTCAAACTACATACACCTGACACACATACACACACCACTAAAAAACACACACACACATTATCCACAACCGTTTACTATTACAAACAAGTCTGACAAGAGAGATAGCAAAACCACAGACACACATCACCTATACACCTTCCACGCACCATACATCACACACCCCCAACTCAGCACCCCACACACCCTCACCCACACCACTCACACAACACCAATGGCACCGGATCGACACCCCAGGTTCTCTGAGGAGGAGCTAAGGGTCATGGTGGAGGAAATTATCCGGGTAGAGCCACAGCTATTCAGATCACAGGTGCAGCAGATGTCCATTGCAAGGAAGATGAAGCTATGGCGGAGAATTTTTGGACAGGGTCAACGCCCTGGGACAGCACCCCAGAACAGGGGATGACATCAGGAAGAGGTGGAACGACCTACGGGGTAAGGTGTGTTTCGTGGCAGCAAGACATCAAATAACTGTACAGAGGACTGGCGGTGGACCCCCACCTCCTCCCCCACAACTAACAACATGGGAGGAGCAAGTCTTTGCAATCATGCATCCTGAGGGCCTGGCAGGAGTAGGAAAAGGACTGGACTCTGGTAAGTCAAATCTCTATTACTATTACCCCCCCCCCTCCACCTGCATGCCATCACAAACCCCCACCCTTAACCTCACTCCCATCACTCCACCACCTCACACACACCCCGCCATCACAACCCACTCATCCCAATACCAAGCCCTGCAAGCAACACCAATGCATGGACACCCCTCACAGACCTGCATGGACACCCATCACTAAAGCATGCACATTAGAGAGAATCACCAAGCCCACAAAATCACTACTCACACAAGGCAAAGTTGCCAGGGCAATAACAACCATACAGGGCAACACACCCATGCACAAGATGACACACACAGAAACAATAATGCTGCATTTACATCCCCACAGGTCCCCCACCCAACGTCACTGGAGAGGAGGTGCCAGCAACATCCAGTTCCCCCTCAGAAGATGCCCACAGTGATGACAGCAGCTCTGGATCTGGATGACCAAACTGGCCCATCAGGGATCTCCGGACAGTCGGTAACCTAGGCACAGTCCCATACCACCACAGAGCCTCCCCCTTAGGAAACACCCCCTCAGTAGCCACCCAGCAGGCCCATACCTCTGTCCCCAGGACACGTCAATCAGCAGTGTGTCCACCACTACAGGGACCCCAGGCAACCCCACAAACACAGGACGATCAGGGCCCTGGGGTCAGTGGCAGTGGGCATACGGTTCAGGGGACAGAGGCACAGAACAACAGGGAAGCTGGGAGGACTGCTGTGCAACAGGGGGAGGACAGGCCCGGGGAACCGACTCTCCAGGAGGCACTCACCAACATCCTGGGAGCATACCACCATTCTCAGGAGATGATGGGCCAGATACTGGACAAGTTGCAGGAGACCCAGTGGCTGCAGGAGGGACAGTACCTGGGGATCAGTGAGGACTTGAAGGACATCCACACCACCCTGGTCACAATTGCAGGGGTGCTGGCAGACATGGCCAACACCATGAGGGAGGCAGTTGTACACCACCGGGCCCCTGACACTAGCCAAACCGATGAACAACCTTCCACCTCCGCTGCCGCTAGTGGACAGGAGGCCCCGCCACAGGAACAACAGGCCACCAGCACCCCACCCCCTGCAGAAGGAGAACCACCCGCAAACGGTCTCTGCGATCCAGGCAGAAGCCAGAGAACATTGACAAGACCCCGCCAGGAAATAAGACTCTCCTGAATGTCACCCTTTTGTCCCACTCTGTCACCTTCTCCACCCTGAACTGCCATTGCTCCCCTTCCTATGCCCCCTTGGACAATGCACCTGTGATACAAATAGACTGGACTCTATCCTGGACTTTCCTCCATCATCACCCCAGCCCATTGCACATCCCCCTCTAATCATTAGCACTTAAATAAACACCATTTAAATAAATACAAGTATGGAGTCTGTCAAATCATTTAACCATGTATTCGTTTAACAAGCTTTAAACACTGCAATATAACTGTATAGTATTGTATACATAGGAATGACCTGTAGTTGGCTGCAGTCAACACACCAGGAGGGATAGTGGGACACAAAGATCTGAAAATAGAGATGCCAAAGGGTACAGTAAGCGCCATAGAAGTTGGGAAATCAGCCTGCCAGTGACAATGTCAAATACAAAACTGTCAATGTAAAGTGTAATTACAGTGTCTTACCTGTGTGTCATTGGAAGTGCTGTCTTATAATAGCACTTCTGTTGTCCTCATCCTCATCCTCTGCCTCCTCATCTTCACTGTCCACAGGGTCCACTGCTGCCACACACACCCATCTACAGCCTCACCCTCCTGCAGAAAAGGCACCTGGCAACGTAAGGCAAGGTTGTGCAACATACAGCATGCCACGATGATCTGGCACACCTTCTTGGGTGAGTAGTACAGGGATCCACCTGTTAGATGGAGGCAACAAAACCTGGCCTTAAGGAGGCCGAATGTCCTTTCTATTTTTCTTCTTGTTCGCCCATGTGCCTCATTGTAATGTTCCTCTGTCCTTGTCCTGGGATTCCTCACAGGGGTCAGGAGCCATGAGAGGTTGGGGTAACCAGAGTCACCTGCAAATATCGAGGGACAACTGTTAGACACACACTAGCCCCCTTAGGACCCACACCATACCCATACACCAACAACCCCTGGGTGGGAACCAGGACTCACCTATTAGCCACACCCGGTGCCTCTAGAGTTGAGCCATCACATATGGGATGCTGCTATTCCTCAGGATAAATGCATCATGCACAGACCCAGGATACTTTGCATTGACATGGGAGATGTACTGGTCCTCCAGGCACACTATCTGCACTTTCATGGAGTGAAAGATCTTTTGATTTCTGAACACCTGTTCATTTCTCCGGGGAGGAACAAATGCAATATGTGTACCATCAATCGCCCCAATAATGTTGGGGATATGTCCCATAGCATGGAAATCAGCTTTCACTGTGGCCAAATCCTCCACCTGGGGGAAAACGATGTAGCTGCGCATGTGTTTAATCAGGGCAGACAATACTCTGGTCAGCACTATTGAGAACATTGGCTGAGACATTCCTGCTGCCAAGCCCACTGTCACTTGGAAGGAGCCACTTTCCAGGAAATGAAGCACAGATAGGACTTGCACAAGAAGGGGGATCCTGGTGGGCTGACGGATAGCAGATATCAGGTCAGGTTCCAATTGGGCACACAGCTCTGTGATTGTGGCCCTGTCCAGTCTATAGGTGAGGATAATGTGCCTGTCCTCCATTGTTACCAAGTCCACCAGGGGCCTGTATATGGGGTATGTCTCCATCTCCTATTCATCCGCGGCGGCTGCTATCTAGGGGGCAAATGTTGAGTAGCTGGTCAGTATTCCATATTTCCAAACACTACACTGCATTGCATGTTGTGACTGTAACATAATATTGTTGATTAGGCCCAAATGGTGCCAATGTGTACTGTGATGCAGTTAGGTGCCATGGTCTGCCCCCCCCCCCTTGAAATGGCATCCACCTGTCCTGTATGGAGGGACATTTGGAAATGAGGTAATTCCGCTGACGTTGTGTGCCGTTGCGGGAGGCGGTCGAAAACCGCTGTGCAACTCCTCATTGGATCCCATTGGGCCCTATGGGTCACAGTGGCCAATGGTGATGTACGCCCACGGTGACGGTATGCACCCCCCGCGGATGTGACCGCCATTTTCTATCTGTTCACCCACTTGCTACCTGACCTTCAACAGGAGAGGACCTACACTGCAAGTGCTGCTGTGACCTGTGCCTGGAACCGACCATGGCTTGTGCCACTGGGGAAAGGGCCCCTGCCTTCACCGCTGCAGAGTTGGAGAGACTGGTGGATGGGGACCTACCCCAGTAGGCCTCCAGACCAACAGGTGAGTACACTCTGAGCACGATGCATGGGGCATAAATGCATGGAGTGCTGTGTGTGAGGTCCTCGTGTAGAGGGTGGGTTGGTGGGAGGGCCCTGGGCTGCGTGCTGCATGTATGGTGGACCTGAGGCACTGGGCAAGGAAGACGGCGGAGGCCCAGCTGGGGATGGCCTCCCAATGAGGAAGAGGTGCCCGTCGAACCCTGACCCCCCCCCCCTGAAGGCCGCATACTGGCGGTGGCCTATCCGGAGCTGGATGGGAACTTGAGGGCATCACAGCAGCCACAAGGGGTTCAGTGCAGTTTCCCAATATTCAACTTGCGCCTGGTGGGCTGGTCTCCGGGTGAGGGATGTGGGCCTGTGGGTGCCCCTAGGCCAGGCCGGACATTGCAGGTTAGGTCCCATGTTGGTAGGTTATAATGTGAACCACCTCCAACCAAGCTAGTAGACATCCACTACTGGGCAGGGGTCTGTGGGTCTCAGGTATGCTGTTATTGGCGTTAGGTATTACTGTCCATGGCCTGGTGACTAGCATTGTGACTGGTAGTGCATTGCCTAATGCGTAGGGCTGTTCCCTGTGTGTGTGTGTGTGTGTGTGTGTCGTGTAGGCCAGCGGTGGTGTTGGAGCAGCCATTGACCAAGTGTATACTTTGTCTCTTCTCCCTTTTTGTTTTGTCACCCTGTTCTTCTGTGCATTAGCATCATCTGGCGGAGGAGCTGAGGCACCGGTGACGGAGGGAGCTGCATCCCACAGGGCCCAGGAGGCAGAATCCACCGACGGTGAGGGCACCAGTGGGATGTAGGGCAAGGGGAGCACCATGGGGGAGACAGGAGGGGACAGTTTGGACAGTGATATCTCCTCCGATGGAAGCTGCCTGGTGGTGGCGGACAACTCTGTGCCCACCCCAACTACAGGTACAGCCGCCACTCCCGTACCAGCACCGCCCTCCCAGCAGCCCCTCAGCGTGTTTCCGGTGCCCGCTCACCCAGGAGGGTGGGCATCTCCTTCGCCCCAGGCACCTCAGGCCCTGCCCCAGTTAGCCCTGCTGCCCTGAGTGAGGAGGCTATTGACCTCCTGCGATCCATCTCTGTTGGGCAGTCAACCATTGTGAATGCCATCCAGGGGCTGGCAGCCCATTTGCAACAAACTGATGCATTCCTGGAGGGCATTCACTCTGGCATGGCGGCCCAACAGAGATCAATCCAGGCTCTGGCCTCCTCCCTGATGGCAGCCATTCTCCCTGTTTCTAGCCTCCCCCTCCAATTTCCTCTGCCCAATCCCATTCCCCTCAACCCCAACCTATCCCAAGCACACAGGCAGACCAGCATGCACCCAAAACAACACACAGGAGTGGTTCAGGCAAACATAAGCACCACACATCATCCCACAGGCACTCACACAAACATCATCCTGATGCAGACATACCAACATCCACTGCCTCCACTGTGTCCCCCTACCACCATCACGCCTATCACTACACGCCCCTCACTGGCAGTCACCACCCCCACATCCATGCACACGTCCCCTGTGTCCTCTCCCACTGTGTCTGTGCCCCCTCCTCCCAAAGTACACAAACGCAAGCCCTCAGACTTCCAACAGCCAACCACCTCACAACAGCATCCAGCCCATGTACCTGCACCCAAACACAGCAGACACCTCCTACAACCACTTCCTCTTCCTCCACTCCCAAACCTTCACCCTTTTCCCACCCCAATGTCCCTAAGAAGCTTTTCCTCTCCACCGTTGCCCTCTTCCCTACCTCCCCCCCGTCCTTCATGTCCGGCCAGGGTGGTCAGAACCCAGGCGAGCACCTCAGCCACCCAGTCCACGGCCACAGTAGTGTCGACAGCTACTGCAGATGGGAGAGGATCCCGGGAACCAGCCAGCAGCACTGAAAGTGTGCCTGCACCAACAAGTGCATCAAGGAAGGGCAAGGAGGCACCACCAGCTGTCAACGGGAAGGGCAAGGAGGCACCACCAGCTGTGAAAGGGAAGGGCAAGGAAGCACCACCTGCTGCGAAAGGGAAGGGCAAGGAGGCACCACCAGCTGCAAAAGGGAAGGGCAAGGAGGCACCACCAGCTGCAAAAGGGAAGGGCAATGGGCCTGCACCTGCAGGCAGGAAGGACAGGAAGCCTGGTGCTGGGACTCATTTGGAGCCCCCACCACCAACCATGGCGGTTCAGCCGTCCGATGCTGCAGTGGAGGGGCTGGAGCCTCCCCCCACCACTGCCAGCACCGCCACCACCACCGCTACCAGCACTGCCACCAGCACCACTGCCAGCAGCAGCAGCCCCAGTGGGCAGCCGTCCAAGGCTGCAGGGGAAGGGCTGGAGCCTAACCCCACCACTGCCAGCACCGCCACCACTGCCAGCAGCAGCAGCCCCAGTGGGAAGCCGTCCGAGGCTGCAGGGGAAGGGCTGGAGCCTACCCCCACCACTGCCAGCCCCAACACCAGCCCTGCCACTGCCACCACTGCCAGCCCCGACACCAGCCCCGCCACTGCCACCACTGAGCAGCCGTCACCGCCGGCGGGCAGTGTGTAGTCCTGCCTCCATGGGCTGTAGTGCGTCCTGGACCCTGCAAATCCTGTAGGTGTGACACCCAGGTGGGAGACTGTGACCTTGCACTCCCCAAGATCTGCATCACAGGCACAATGCCCCCTCCAGAACCAGTGGAAGAAGCCATCCACTCACCCCATCCTTCCCAGGATGAAGCACACTGGGCACAATGCCCCCTCCAGAACCATTGGAAGAAGCCATCCACTCACCCCATCCTTCCCAGGATGAAGCACACTGGGCACAATGCCCCCTCCAGAACCAGTGGCAGAATCCACCCACTTGAGAGACTGTGGCCTTGCACTCCCCAGGACCAAGCAGTGGGCAAACCACCCACATGAGAGACTGTGGCCATGCACTCCCCAAGACCAAGCAGTGAGCAAACCACCCACTTGAGAGACTGTGGCCTTGCACTCCCCAGGACCAAGCAGTGGGCTAACCACCCACTTGAGAGACTGTGGCCTTGCACTCCCCAGGACCAGGTAGTGGGCAAACCACCCACTTGAGAGACTGTGGCCTTGCACTCCCCAGGACCAAGCAGTGGGCAAACCACCTACTAGAGATACTGTGGCCTTGCACTCCCCAGGACATCACACAGGGCATGTAGCCCCCTCCAGTGGCGTTGTACCATCTTCCGGCTGAGGTGCCCCCCTATTCCCTGTCCCCCTGAGGTGCCTGTGTATTCTCGACCTGATGCCCCTGCAGTGTTCTCTCCGTGTTGTTGCAGGAGTGAGGTGGGGCCTTGGCTTATGTGATGTGGCCATGTGGCCCACGGACATTGAGGACTGGGCAGTGTTCCTCCATTTGTAAATATGTATATACGTTTGTATTTTGATGCACTTATTCATGTTCTTTAATCGTATTACAATCACTTTCTTCCAATCTTTTTGTCCTTGCATTATTCCTGAGGGGTATGGGATGTACATGTAATGTTACTGCATCTGGTTGTGTGTATGTTATTAGGGGTGTTGCGTGTTGCGTGAGTGTGTCACTCTCTTTTTCCTCCCCACTCCCTTGTGTGCTTGGTGGCAGTACGCACCGTGGTCGTCTTCGCCGGCGTTGCTGCTCAAAATGCAGAAAAAGGTAGACGAGCATCAGAAAAATATGCAACTCGGGCTCCATGGCGTCGTGGTTGTTCCCTGAGTCTCCAGAGGTGAGTCCTTTGACTTCTGTGTTCTGTTTCCGCCGTGCTTTTGATGTCATTGGTACCGCCCCGGAAAAGGTGGCGGATAGGCCTGTCATAATAGAGTGGGCGGTACATTGTCTTCCACCTGGCTGTTGGCGGTTAACGCCGTGGTGCTTGTTAATACCGCTGTGGCGATCAGTGTGTTAAAGTGGCTGTCTGTCTAAGCAGTTTCCGCTGTGGTCATAATTCCTTTTTTTTTTACCGCCGGCCTGTTGGCGGTATTACCGCCGCTTTATCACCTACGTCCAGGGTTGTAATGAGGGCCTTAGTATTCTCAAAAGCTTCCTTTGCTCAAGAGAGTGTGATTTTGTATTATTCATCGAATGTGTGAAAAGTGTTTGGGATTGTTCAGTTTTTAGTGCACTGAGGGGAAGCATTTGGTGGGTGAATATGTAGTTGATGACATTCTAGATTCAAGAAACCGAAGGACAACTGCAGTACCTTGTGCCATGTAAGGGATATAGACCAGTTGAGCAGTCTTTCATTCTCAATTGCCTTTAACACTAGGGACTCTTCTGGGAAGAAGTACTCTATTGGTTCAGGACTTACAGGCATGTGCACAGGCCTTTGGAGGCCAAGGGAGAGGTGCAGTCAGTTGTCACGTAAGCATTAGAAATAAAACAGGGCACATAAGGAAGATGTGCATGGCAGCTATATTGGATTGGTAAAGGTCAATATGAAGTCATGAGCATTAGTTGAAGAAGCATTTCCTGTGTTTGGATAGACTTTGTCAGGGAGGAAAAGGGTTAGTTGGGTATTTAAGGCCAGCAATTAGTCATCACTCTGCCTGGCAATAGTGTATGATAGTGGGTTTATTCCAATGTCTCAAATTTTCACCTGCCTTTCTGAAGTGAGTACCTTTTTTATTTTGCCTTAGTTTTCTTAAGGTGGTTTTCTCTCTATTTCTTCTGGTCCTGATTAATTTGATTGGTTACCCTATATTTATTATCAGATGCGCCTTTGCTGACAGCTTTCTGCCACAAAAGGGTGAGTGATTTTTACCCGTTAACGCACCCCATTTCTTATTACTGTTGTCTAATTTTGTCTCTATACCTTTCTACATTGTCATACTTCAGATAATGCCTGTAATTTATCAATTACCCTCTTTCTTGTTCCACATTTTTATCTGTTTGCCCCTGTGCCCTGCACTTTTAGTTAGTGCTAGGAGTAGGGTGGTTGGTGGAAGCAGCTTCAGTACACAGTCCAACAAACATTTAGTTGCAATCCAGACACATCCAACTATGACAAACCACTGTGGCGTAAACTATATCTATAAGCTTAGTTTTACAATGTCTGACTTTCCCGCCCATGGATGCCTGAACTTAGTTTAGCGCACCAATGCTTTAACATGAAAGTTCAGGTTGTTGTAGCCCCACCCAATCCCACTCATCTCTCCGAATAATTGAAGAGTTCAAGATTCATATGTGGCCAATCTACAAAAACCACAAAAAGGTACTTCCCTGTTATCCTAGTAATCTTCCAAGAGGGTGAGACACTTCATTGATTATGATTATTAATGAGAATCCCCTTGATGAGAGGTAAGAGCTAGAGGTACACCCAGATGCCCACTTTACCCTGAATGGCAGAGCCAAACTGTGAGCTAAAACCATTTAGAAGCAGTTTTAAGGCCTTGCAAAGCGTCATCAACATGCTTATCAAAAACAGATATCCCATAAAAGGGATTATCTAATAATTTAGAGTGGACATCCGTAAAGAAGGTAGTGGCTTTTAACCAGCCTTGCCTCTTTAGTATAGCCCCTCCTGCCAACTGGTGAAAACCTGTATTTGAAGCATCCATTGCTACATCAATAATGAAAGAGGTTAGCTGTTCTTCCTTTAAGGTAGGTCTTGTAATTTCCCTCTGATACTCAGGAAAGAGATCCAGAAATGGAGCTATGCCATGCCTCATCTGGCAGTCATAATGACCGGGAATCAAAGTGCATTGGCTGTCTTAACTGATGTTGATGCCATAGAAGAAATTCTCCAGCCCAGATCGTCCATACATTTGCTATCTTTATCTAGCAGACTAGATGACAGTGTTATTGGGGTCTTAGTTCTTCTTTGAGCTGCTGAAGTAATTACTGAATCTGGTCTAGTATCACCAGAGAGGCTAGTTGGATCTGGAGCGTTGTCCTTCTTTTCCAGACAAGTTAGAACAGCTGGAATGGTAGCAGGTGATTTCATTATTTCGGACCTTCTGACCAGAAATAACCAAGAAAAGGTAAGGATTTAACATATTTCCAAAGTTGCTCTTTAAAGTCATAATGAAAACATGGTTGATCTACAGAAGTCATTGGTAGGCTGAATTTTGTGGCAGCTCTTTCAAATTAATCAATGAAATGTTGAGATATCATTCATGTAGAATTGACCCATCATTTTCACTTGGAAAAATAAAATCTCCGCCATTATCATGCCTTCCATCAGCATCTGGTAGTAGTTCACCTTCCTCTCCTTCTATTTCAGAATAGGTAGAACCATTACAGTAAACTTCATCCATGTGTTCTCCACAGACAGATCCCCCTGGCATTGGAGAAGGAGGTAGCAGTGATGGCTGTCTAGGAGGTGAAACTAGGAAAGAAGCAGGTTGAGGAGGTGGGAGGATGGAAGCAACAGGCAGGCCCTTGCTAGGATTATTATTTGGTTGCTGCAGTAATAAATTAGTAAAAGTATCCATCATTTGTGGCACCGCTGATAAGAAGTGCAATGGCACTTGGACCACATTTGGCTCTCTATAATATCTAGGCGGTTTCTGTCTTAAATCCATTCAAGTACTTCCAGACTTGTACTCCTGCTGACACACATATTCACTGTTGGGCTTCTCATTGTCCATTGTGTCCTCTTCAAAATCTTGGACGTATCTCACATCCAATTGCGCTGGGCTGTAAGCTTTCAGTGAGTTTTTTTTTAGTAAAGTTTGTTAGTCAATTAAAACCATAAACACTGTAAAAACACACAGAGAAAAGACCCAATAATAAACAATAAATAATGCGAGGAATGATCAGTCCTCAAACTTATGCAAAGTTGCGCTAAATTGCAGATGTCTTCATATATAATATAGAAGGGTGGTACCAACCCATGTAATGTGCAAATACGCAATACATGCAACAAATGCTAGTACACCATTCTAGAAGAGGCTAAAAAAGAGCAATCCTAATGTCCAAACTAACTTGATGTGGGGCCAACAAAATTACATATCCCTAACAGCCCCACAGTATACTAAAAAGATTTCAAGAGCTTCTGTCAGGGACCTTCTGCACTCTCCATCCTCAGCTCTTCCACCATAGATAAATAGTAGTTAAAAGAACAAGGAAAAGAAGGTCAATCATACACTAACAATATGACCCAGTGCAGGCTTTCCAGATCAAATATAACAATTTTAAGGAAACGTAAACCACAGGGAGTGATATACACTATGGGGAGAAAGATACAAAAAGTTTATTTCTGCTGTAATATTCTGTAAACATTGGTCCCTTTGTACGGAAGCACTGCTGTAATATATGTTCCGGAAGATGGATCATATTTTTGAGGTTGTTAATGGTAGTGTTAATAATGTACTGAATGTTTTACCTTGCTCAGGGAAGAGATCAGGCACTCCATTCTTGGGACAGCAAAGCACATCTGGCGGGCCTCAGCAGGTCAGGTGTACGGTTGGGGGGACAAAAATGGGAAGCTCCTACACTGGCTGGCGACCCGGCCGCTGGCGGATAGAGTTATCCCTGAGATAAGTGACGAACTGGGAGCTCTTTCTAAAACGCCTGGTGAAATTGTGCAGAGCTTCGCCACCTACTATACGCAACTTTATGCAGAATGGCCCCGGCCGCAATCAGAAAAGGAGGCCCCTCTACTGGGGGATGTTGTCCTCCCTTGGCTTTCACCGTCGGACAGGGATAGGCTGGATGAGGCCATTATCCTTGAGGAGGTTGGGGAGGTGATTGCGAAGCTATCACCGGGTAAGATGCCGGGACCGGACGGCTTCCCGGCTGAACTCTATAGTAAATGTGGTGAAATCCCAGGCCCCCACTTGCTCGATATGTATGAGGAGGCCGAGGTGACAGGCAGCTTTCCCTCAGGCATCGATCAAGCCACTATAGTAGTGATTCCCAAAACTCGCCCCCGTCACGTTACTGCTCCGCCTACCGCCCCATCTCTCTTTTCAATACAGAGATCAAGGTATTGTCCACGATCCTTGCAGCCAGACTAAAAGGGGTGCTGCCCTCGCTGATTCACCCAGACCAATGCGGATTCATGCCAACGAGAAGCACGAGGCACTGCATTAGGTGCCTACATGTAGCACTGGCCCATCGTGACACCCTGGCCTCTCCGTTAGCACTCCTCCTGTTGGACTTCGAGAAAGCCTTCGATACTGTAGACTGGACCCACCTGGACCAGGTACTATTGAGTAATGGGCTCGGGCTTATGTTTCACGGCCTTGTGAAACTTCTACTCCAACCCAACCGCGTGAGTGCAGGTGAACGGAGTAACCTCAGACCCGTTCCCCATATGTCGGGGCACTCGCCAGGGGTGTCCCTGGTCCCCGCTTCTCTTTGCGTTGGCGATTGAGCCCTTGGCGAAGATACTCAGAGAAGATCACCTGAGAGAGGGATGGGGCTTCTTTTTCTGGCTAACCCTGCGTGCAGCGGTCCCCGGACACTGCAGATCCTGGGCCTGTTATCCGAGGCCTCCAGTTTGACTCTCAATCCCAGCAAGTCCCTGCTGGTGCCTCTGCACTCATCCAGAGATTGTGTGGACTGGCAGCGGGACATCCCTATCAGGCGCAACAGTTTCAAATATCTGGGTGTCCAGGTGGCCTTGCTGCCAGAATTGGCCTGGGCGCTTAATGTCTCCCCGCTAGCCCGGGGAGTTAAGGAGGATCTCCAGCGCTGGCAGACCCTGCCCCTTAACTTACTGGGTAGAATGGCACTCTATAAAATGATGATCCTCCCTAGGTTCCTTTATCTGCTGCAGAACTTCCCCTACCCAATACCTCGGAAATGGTTCAGAGACCTGGAAGCGGTAGCGCGTCAGTTTTTGTGGTGTGGTGCTCGACCCAGGCTGGCTCTTAGCACCTGCCAGAGAGATGTCTATGAGGGCGGATTGGGGATGTCTAACATCTATTATTATTATCTTGCAATGCACCTGTTGGTGATAAATGACTGGATGGTAGGGGGCTGGTCAGACCCGGCATATCAACTGGAACTCCAGACGATCGATTACCCTGCAGTGCTTGAGGTGCTCAATGGCCGCCCCGTCCCCGTGCAATTCCGGATGTGACAAGGGTGGTCTTAATGGGCTGGCCTGAGGCCCGGAAGAGGTCAGGGTGGTGGGGCCATCTCACCCAGCAGACTCCACTGTGGCACGGGGGTAGTTGGCAGAGGTTTCAGCCTTGGAGGGATTTCAAAGATGGGACCTTTTAGGAATCTCCCTACTGGGTGATGTCTGGGAGGGGTCGCACATGCGGTCCTTTGAAGAGCTTCAACAACACTTTTCACTTAATAAGACTCAGTTCCATAGATACTTGCAACTCCGACATGCGCTACAAGTACACGTCCGGGGGAGAGCCTTCCTGAGTTCAGTCCCATGGAGGAGAAGGTGCTGATGGGGGGCCTGGGTCGGGGGGTGTCACAGATTTACAGCTCCCTAGTTATTAACACCGCTCAACCTCTGGACAAGCTCCGTTGGAGGTGGGAGGAGTGACTGGGCCCAATGGATGACGAGGATTGGAGGGAGGCATTGATGGCCCCTAGGGCCCTGACCATGGCCACCCGCTTTCGGGTGTTGCAGACATACTATTTACACACAGCCTACATCACACCCATTAGATTACATAGGGCGAGTCTCAGTCCCCATGCTATTTGTCCCCGTTGTTCCTGCCCAGATGCCAATTTCTATCATATGGTGTGGTCCTGTCCGATCATCGTTTCTTACTGGAGAAGGGTGGTGACTGAGATTTCCGGGGTCCTGCGGGAGGAGGTGGTCGCAGCCCCATTGCCACTCTTATTGGGGGTCCTGGAGGGGATGGGGTCTAAAAGAGCTGATCAAATCTTCCTGGGTGTGGCATGTCTAGTGGCCAAAAGAGACACTGTGGCTGATTGGAAAGCGAAGGCGGCGCTGACGCTGGCCAAGTGGCGCCATGGAGTGGACTGGTGTGCGCAGCGAGAGAAACTCGTATATGAAGCTAGAGGCTGCCCGAACAAGTACAAGAGAGTGTGGGGAGGGTGGGAGGCCACCTGGGGTGCAAGGTAGGCACAGGGGCCGTGAACGACCTGTTGTGGGGTGACAAGTTTGGCAGATGATACCAGTAATTCAAAATGTGTCTGTGTTAACTAACTTTGATGTATGGCGCTATACCGAAACTTGCTTGGGGGTATGGGAGGTGACCTGTTTTTCCATTGTGTGTTCACTGTTTTTGTAAAAAACTATAAAGATCTTTATAAAAAAAAAAAAAATGTACTGAATGTTTAATAAAAACAAATTCTATAACAAAAACTGCAAAACTAAAACATAAAGTGCAATCGTCAGTGAGGCATAATTACTAGCCTCTTCTTCCTTTTCTGACTGTAATATTTGTACTGGAGGTACAACCGTGACCATCAAAGGCGAAAAAACATCTCCTCCCATGTTTTCTATTGACACTGTGGTTCTTAACGGTGATGCCGTCAACGGTATGGTCATTGTCGATGATGGTATGGACATTGTCGTCAACGATATGGTTGACGTTGACGGTCTCCTCTCCAAATAGATCATGTTCAGGAAACTATAAAAGTCTCCTCTCATGCACTGCCTTCATTGATGTGCTTGGGGGGCACTTCTCACAGAATCTTCCCCTGAAGAGAGGGGCATCTCCTTTAGAAGGAGCAGCATTCTCTGTATTCATAAGAAATAATGCCAACCTCATTTCTCTGTCCTTAAAAGCCTTGGTAGAGAAATACTTACAGATTTTGCAATCCACTGACTTATGTTTAGGATAAAGATCATAAATGCATTGAGAGTGTGGGTCATCAATGTAAATCTTCTTGCTGGCACAAGATAGGTTTTAAAATGATATCTCTTACCCTTGTCACTCATGGGGACAGATAGTGATAGTTGCTTGTCAGACCAAAAGATCTCCCTAGTCCAAACACCAAACAAACGTTTCCTAAAAACAACTCACAGTATAGCAGAGCTGAAGAAAGGGCCGGTTCAAATCCAGGGCAGACCAAATGGAAACAATTTCTGGTTCACTGAAAGGTCAGAGCAGAGCTCTGACAGGGGACTCCCCCGAACATGATGTGCAGTAAAAATCTGAGCTACAGTGGCCTCAAGGGGGAGTAGGAGTGCTTATGCTTCCACCTGATTGGCTGAAGTTTGGGTTCTTTCAAATAAGATGGAAGTGTTACTAAACATACAATGTTGTTTAAGGCTGATGGCCTTTTTACATTATATACTGTATTTTATATATTTTTACACTGTATACTGCTATTTTATTGTATTGAGGATTCCCAGCCTGATGACAGGGAATGAGTCAAGCATGTGAATTTATAAAAGATTCAATGTTGGAGAACACACATAACTTGAAATTCAGCACCACACTAACAGATCCAATCTCTATTATGTGTACCATATGTTCATGTCCATCTGCCTGTCACTGCAAAGAAGTTAATATCTGACGAGCGCATGAGCCAAAATTTAAAAACATCTCTTGCATATATGTACATTCACTCATACCTCTCAGGAAATAAAACACACACCAAGGAGGTCAAATTTTCTTTTAAGCAACTTTGAACAAGGTATTGACAACGTGTAGTATCAGATGCACTTATCAATGGTACATTATAGAAAGTGTGTCAGAGTGCAGCTTTACAGGCCAGGACCTCTCCCACTTGTGACAATACTAGCTATAAACTAAATGTTATCATTTATCAAAATGTGAACAGTTCATTTAAACGTCACTGCAGAACACATGCATATGCCTATATATTAAGATGTGGGGTAGATAACCTCATAAATGATGCTTGAGTATATTGTAACAGCTTGTTTTGGACATTTAAATAGGGCTACTTTCAATGAGTCAAACAATTGTACTAAAGCTTTGGCGCCAGTGCTTGGTAGAGTGCAGTAACTTTTGAGGGGAGCCTTATATGTGTCTTCAGCTCTAGCCTGCAGCCTTTAGTTATGCCAATCACTGTAAAAGCTGGACCTCTCCTCTCTAGCTCAGCTGTTGGCCTCCTTAGCTGACCACACAGAGGTCATTTTTGGCTCCTAGCAAAGGGACACAGGGAGGGTGTTCCACGTTTTAGCTGCAATGTGGGAGAAGGAACATCCTCCACTTCTGCTTTGGTGGATTTGTGCAGTGTGGGGAACCAACAGGGAGGCAAAGCGTAGTCTTCTTGATGGTTGGTAGAAATTCAGGATGTGGTTAATGTAGGCTGGTCGTGGCTGGGTAGAGCTTTGTGTGCGTAAGTGAGCAGCTTGAATGTGCACCTCTTCTGCACAGGGAGCCAGTGGAGTTGCCTGAAGTGTAATGTGATGTGGGATCATCGGGGTAGGTCAAGAATGAGTCTGGCTGCCGCATTCTATATGTTCTAAAGTCCTTGTAGGAGTTGAGAGGTGATTACTATGTAGAGGATGGTTCTGTAGTCTGGTCGACTGGTGATGAGGGCCTGTGTCATGGCACGTCTTGTGTGTGGGGATAACCACTTGAAGATCCTACGTAGCATGCGCGGAGTGAAGGAGCAGGCAAAGGGGAAAGTGTTAACCTGTGATTCCATGGTGAGCCTGTTTTCAATGATGATTCCAAGGTTTCTGGCATGTTCGGAGGGAGTGGGTGCGGTTCTTAGATCTCAAGGCCATCAGGAGTTGTTCCATATGTTGCTCTCTTGCCACAGAGCAGCACTTCAGTGTTGTCTGTGTTTAGTTAGAGGCAGTTTCTCTTCATACAGTCGGTGACACTTGTCATGCATTTGGAAGCTGGTTTTGGTGGTGGTAGGGTCATGTGTTGCATGTAGTAATGGCTAGAGGGAGGCACAGGTGGTAATTTTCTCATAGGAGTATTTAATGTATGGATAGCTAGAGGGTGGGCCAAATGGTAATTTTCTCATAGGAATGTTGCATGTATGGATGAAGAGAGGGATGGGTGGATATGTAGCTATAGGTATAGCTAGATGAACTATAATTTAGATGAAAGAGCGAACATGTTGGTAGAAGAAGAATGCCAGTGAAAATGGAAGACAAAATGAATTTGTGAGTAGAAAGATGGAGGCCCTGGTAGTAAAGTGTATGAAGGGAGAATAGCACAGATGGATGGAAAGATGTGGGTTTCAAAGAACAGAGAGTTGGCTGCAAATTGATGGGAATTGTAAACATGGAAATATTGATGCATGAGTCTGTTGCTTAAAGGGCATGTGGGCAAGTCAGTGGTTTATAGGTGGACAGATGTTACAGCAACAGAGAGCTATGTGTTTAATAAATGAACAGGTGTATTTATGAGGGGTGATTTTGTATGTGGGCATGTGTTTTATTGTGTCAATGTACAGATAGAGGAGAATGGATGTAACAGTAAAGAGATTTGAATAGCTGAATTAGTGGATGAATTTATGAAAAGATGGGATAGGTTGTGGAGGTGTGTATAGGAATCTGCATAGATTGTGTGGATGAAGGTGTAGTTTTGATAGATCGAGGGATGGGTGGCACTGTAAGTGTACTGATAGTTAATGTAAATGGGCAGATATGTTAAGTTCAAGGAGACTGATGTAGGCATATGTGACCTCCGTCTGCTAAGACCACCATTTAAGTAGAACACACTGTCTGTAAATTATAACTATAAAAGAAAGGTACTTTAAACTCACTTCCACACGCTTATGGAAGGAAGCAGTGTTAAATCTCCAGCTCAATAAAATGTAAGGTATCTCGTGCAGCATCGCATTCCCACATATGGAACAACATGCGTTTTAGCAGGGTGCAAATTTAATATGGGTGGATGTAGGAAAGTACCATCTTGCCTGGCATGTTACCCCCATTTTTCACTGTATATATGTTGTTTTAGTTGTATGTGTCACTGGGACCCTGGTAACCCAGGGCCCCAGTGCTCATAAGTGTGCCTGAATGTGTTACCTGTGTAGTGACTAACTGTCTCACTGAGGCTCTGCTAATCAGAACCTCAGTGGTTATGCTCTCTCATTTCTTTCCAAATTGTCACTAACAGGCTAGTGACCATTTTACCAATTTACATTGGCTTACTGGAACACCCTTATAATTCCCTAGTATATGGTACTGAGGTACCCAGGGTATTGGGGTTCCAGGAGATCCCTATGGGCTGCAGCATTTCTTTTGCCACCCATAGGGAGCTCTGACAATTCTTACACAGGCCTGCCACTGCAGCCTGAGTGAAATAACGTCCACGTTATTTCACAGCCATTTTACACTGCACTTAAGTAACTTATAAGTCACCTATATGTCTAACCTTTACCTGGTAAAGGTTAGGTGCAAAGTTACTTAGTGTGAGGGCACCCTGGCACTAGCCAAGGTGCCCCCACATTGTTCAGAGCCAATTCCCTGAACTTTGTGAGTGCGGGGACACCATTACACGCGTGCACTACATATAGGTCACTACCTATATGTAGCTTCACAATGGTAACTCCGAATATGGCCATGTAACATGTCTATGATCATGGAATTGCCCCCTCTATGCCATCCTGGCATAGTTGGCACAATCCCATGATCCCAGTGGTCTGTAGCACAGACCCTGGTACTGCCAAACTGCCCTTCCTGGGGTTTCACTGCAGCTGCTGCCAACCCCTCAGACAGGCATCTGCCCTCCTGGGGTCCAGCCAGGCCTGGCCCAGGATGGCAGAACAAAGAACTTCCTCTGAGAGAGGGTGTGACACCCTCTCCCTTTGGAAAATGGTGTGAAGGCAGGGGAGGAGTAGCCTCCCCCAGCCTCTGGAAATGCTTTGTTGGGCACAGATGTGCCCAATTCTGCATAAGCCAGTCTACACCGGTTCAGGGGACCCCTTAGCCCTGCTCTGGCGTGAAACTGGACAAAGGTAAGGGGAGTCACCACTCCCCTGACCTGCACCTCCCCTGGGAGGTGTCCAGAGCTCCTCCAGTGTGCTCCAGACCTCTGCCATCTTGGAAACAGAGGTGCTGCTGGCACACTGGACTGCTCTGAGTGGCCAGTGCCACCAGGTGACGTCAGAGACTCCTTGTGATAGGCTCCTTCAGGTGTTGCTAGCCTATCCTCTCTCCTAGGTAGCCAAACCCTCTTTTCTGGCTATTTAGGGTCTCTGTCTCTGGGGAAACTTTAGATAACGAATGCAAGAGCTCAGCCGAGTTCCTCTGCATCTCTCTCTTCACCTTCTGATAAGGAATCGACTGCTGACCGCGCTGGAAGCCTGCAAACCTGCAACAAAGTAGCTAAGACGACTACTGCAACTCTGTAACGCTGATCCTGCCGCCTTCTCGACTGTTTTCCTGTCTGTGCATGCTGTGGGGGTAGTCTGCCTCCTCTCTGCACCAGAAGCTCCGAAGAAATCTCCCGTGGGTCGACGGAATCTTCCCCCTGCAACCGCAGGCACCAAAAAGCTGCATTACCGGTCCCTTGGGTCTCCTCTCAGCACGACGAGCGAGGTCCCTCGAATCCAGCAACTCTGTCCAAGTGACTCCCACAGTCCAGTGACTCTTCAGTCCAAGTTTGGTGGAGGTAAGTCCTTGCCTCACCTCGCTAGACTGCATTGCTGGGAACCGTGACTTTTGCAGCTACTCCGGCCTCCGTGCACTTCCGGCGGAAATCCTTTGTGCACAGTCCAGCCTGGGTCCACGGCACTCTAACCTGCATTGCACGACCTCCTAAGTTGTTCTCCGGCGACGTGGGACTTCTTTGTGCGACTTCGGGTGAGCACCGTTTCACGCATCCTCGTAGTGCCTGTTTCTGGCACTTCTCCGGGTGCTACCTGCTGCTGAGAGGGCTCCTTGTCTTGCTCGACGTCCCCTCTCTCTCCTGGTCCAATTTGCGACCTCCTGGTCCCTCCAGGGCCACAGCAGCGTCCAAAAACGCTAACTGCCCGATTTGCAGCTAGCAAGGCTTGTTGGCGTTCTTTCGGCGGGAAAACACTTCTGCACGACTCTCCACGGCGAGAGGGATCCGTCCACCAAAGGGGAAGTCTCTAGCCCTTTTCGTTCCTGCAGAAACCTCAGCTTCTTCTGTCCAGTAGAAGCTTCTTTGCACCCGCAGCTGGCATTTCCTGGGCATCTGCCCATCTCCGACTTGCTTGTGACTTTTGGACTTGGTCCCCTTGTTCCACAGGTACCCTAGATTGGAAATCCACAGTTGTTGCATTGTTGGTTTGTGTCTTTCCTGCATTATTCCTCTAACACGACTTCTTTGTCCTTAGGGGAACTTTAGTGCACTTTGCACTCACTTTTCAGGGTCTTGGGGAGGGTTATTTTTCTAACTCTGACTATTTTCTAATAGTCCCAGCGACCCTCTACAAGGTCACATAGGTTTGGGGTCCATTCGTGGTTCGCATTCCACTTTTGGAGTATATGGTTTGTGTTGCCCCTATCCCTATGTGTCCCCATTGCATCCTATTGTAACTATACATTGTTTGCACTGTTTTCTAAGACTATACTGCATATTTTTGCTATTGTGTATATATATCTTGTGTATATTTCCTATCCTCTCACTGAGGGTACACTCTAAGATACTTTGGCATATTGTCATAAAAATAAAGTACCTTTATTTTTAGTATAACTGTGTATTGTGTTTTCTTATGATATTGTGCAAGTGACACTTGTGGTACTGTGGTAGCTTCACACGTCTCCTAGTTCAGCCTAAGCTGCTCTGCTAAGCTACCATTATCTATCAGCCTAAGCTGCTAGACACCCTATACACTAATAAGGGATAACTGGGCCTGGTGCAAGGTGCAAGTACCCCTTGGTACTCACTACAAGCCAGTCCAGCCTCCTACAGTGGACAGATACAATTTTTGTGAAAAATCTAGTTCTAGATAATAAAACTCCACTGACACCTCTTCTGAAAATACCTGTAGTCAGTTTCCATGACAATCCCAGCTTCTGTAGACCTCTGAGTCCTTGGCCTTTAATTCTAACACTGTGACACTGCATGTGGTGTGGTGTTGCCACAGCCAATCTTGCACATTCCTTTCAGAGTTTGTTCCTCTTGAACCTACTTTTGTCGCTGCTTGTGGCATTAAGGCTGCCTCCCCTAGTGATCCATGTCCACATCTTTGGGTCTGGGAATGATGTCTCTGTGCTCTCCTGCTTCAATCTTCATGCAGTGCCTCTTTAGCCAGAGCCTCAGTGCCCAGTCTGTGGAAGGAAACCATAGAAGTACCCCTTCAGAAGAAGTCTTCTGCTGACCCTATGATTTCCACCATGCATCTATCTTTCCCTTCAGGACCATAGAAAAGGAAATTATTAATTGGCTTTCTACCTTTACAGAGACAATAATATCTTAGATCAGGCCCAGGTGTGCTCCTGTCCCCTCCATGGCACCTGCTGGCCCTTCTTCCATGTGCATGTTGCTGTGTAAAGGAAACAGTGTTGGTAGTAGTGGCTCCTTGTCAGAGGCTTCAGGACATAGCCCCCTTGCCTCCTGTGAGGCCCCAAATTCTTCACCTGCCTCTCAGAGTCTGTCACTGTGCATTATTTAATTTATCACTGTCCATGTAAACAGGACTTTTATATTTTCATGAACATTGCCAGTACGCAGGTCAGCTCTCTCGGTCTCGTCTCCAGGCTCCTGAAGACAGGAGGAGGATGGAGCAGATCAAAATCCAGCTACAGAGTGTAATAGTCACAGCACTCTGTAGATGGATGTCTGGATTGCACGTGTCTGGGGGTGTAGTTTAACTACAGCCCCCTCATACAGCACAGTACATTTTATTAAGCAGACATACTGTGCATCCCTCTGGCAGCACAGTATACCTGCTAAACTGTGGCTGTCAGGGCAAACATCAGTGCATCCCTGAGGCCAGTGAGAAGCCACACAGTGCAGCAATGGTAGGGCAGGATCCACAGGTGTGTCCTACCTTCGTATAGGGTTCTGTGTTCATTTCTATGAAGAAGCTAGAAGAGGGTTTGATGTGGGATTATCCCTTTTCACACCTGCCATTGCTGCTCTGGTACTGGCTCTTCGTTGGAAATTATGACTTGCTGGTTCCATTAACCAGCACCAGAATCCCGCTCTACTGCAAAGGAAGCAAGGTAAGTAACAATGGGCCTCATAACAACTTTGGCAGGCGGCAACCGCCGCCCGCCAAGTTGTAACCGCTGCGCGGCTGCCAATGTGGCCGCACTCCCGCGGTGCCCATTATGACATCCCCACTGGGCCGGCGGGCGGAAACCGAGTTTCCGCCCGCCGGCCCAGCAGCGATGTCAGCCGCAACAAGGGAGGCAGCTCCTAATGGAGCCGGCGGTGGTGCGGCCGTGAGACGGGTGCAGTTGCACCCGTCGCTCTAAGCAGTGTGGGGCAGTGCAGGGGTCCCCAGGGGCCCCTCGACTCCCCTTCCGGCCAGCCTTTCTATGGCGGTTCCTACCGCCATGAAAAGGCTGGCCGGAAGGGGACTCATAATCCCCTGGGCAGCAGCGATGCCCTGGCGGATTAAAACCGCCGGGACCACCGTGGCGGAAAACCGCCGGTCCCGGCGGTGCGACTGTGGTGCTTCCGCCGCGGTCGTCATCCCCAAGTTTGTACCTCCAGTCTGTTGGCGGTACAACCTCCAAAACAGCCCTGGCGGTCTTTGACCGCCAGGGTTGTAATGAGGGCCAATATTCCTTGTCTGTTCATCTATGTTTTTGAGTGTGTTTGTGAATGATTGAAAGTAAATGAGATTGAGTGAAAGTGTTTGTGAGTGTTAGTGACAGAGAAAGTGAGTACAAGAGTGTGCATGAATAAGTGAAAGTGAGTATGAGGGAGGGAGTGAAGGAGTGCGTTATGAGTGGCTGGAGATTGTGAGATGGAGTGGAAGTGATTGAGGGTTGTAGCTCTCAATGGTGCAGCAAGTGCAGTTGCAATAGGACCCTTAGGGCTTCATTTAGATATTGGAGGTAACAGTCCCGCCGTTGACTTTTTGATTGAAAACCCAATCTCCTCCGTGCTGGCATGCTCTCCTTATTGGGATGTTGGCTGTCCCATAGCCGAAAGCCAAAATTCAAACCGCCATCTCTGCCAAGAAACACTGCCCGCATTGATGGTGGGATAGGGAAAAGTGGATGCTAGCGGGACCCCAGCCACTCTTCCCACCATGCAGATTTGGATGTGCCTTACCACCAAGCAAAAAGCGGCAGTCCGACCTCACTTCTGAGTTGGCAGATTGGAGGGGAAAGGGGGTGAAAACTCACCTTTTTTCCCCATTTCACCTCCGTCTACAATTGGACATGACTGGACAACACCTGCCGTCACTGCTGCTAGCCTCCTACGGAGAAGAAAATTAGTTACTTACCTGTAACTGTAGTTCTCCAGTATTGGAATCTTTCATAGATTCACATGCTTGAATCATTCCCCGTCATCGAGATGGGAGCCCCCGGTACAAATTACACAAGTAGTGTTGAAATATATTAACAAAAGGGCCCTAGGCCTCTTCAATTTAACAGTCTATCAGAGTCATTTTTAGGAAAAGGACCAAACTTGAGCATCCACCAATCAGACGACACCACCCTCTAGAATCCTCCTGAGAGAAACTCCAGCACCTCAGATTTTCCAAGCACAAGTGCGTTAAAGAGAGGAAAAAGAGAGAGAGAGGTAGGTGAAAGTGAGCTTCTCCGGGGAGGTGGGTGGGTCCCATGTGAATCTATGAAAGATTCCAATACTGGAGAACTACAGTTACAGGTAAGTAACTAATTTTCTTACTCCAGTATTGGGACTTTCATAGATTCACATGCTTGAATCAGAGTAGCAAGCAATACATATGCACATTGTACCCTTGTAACCATGTATGTCACAAAACACCTGCATATATAAAACATATGTGTGTGTGTATATATATATATATATATATATATATATATATATATATATATATATATATATATATATATATAAAGGAATACTTCAAACAAAATACCGTCCGTCAACCCCATCTTTACTTCTCTTCACTTTTCTCTATTTTTTTTTTTTTTTTTAAACATGAAAAGCATTGAATCTGTAGCCGAACATAAGAGACATAAACAATGTGCATACCTGATCTAGGATGGAGGGATGAAAGAGATGGCTCACCTTCACCTGAAGAGGTTCCTGAGGACTGCTTGGCCCACTGCTACCTCTCCTTGAGATATTGATTCCAAGCAGTAATGTCTTGTAAATGTATGACAGCTCTTCCATGTTGCTGCTCTGCAAATGTCTTGCAGGGAAACCCCCGCAAACAGCGCTGCTGAGGAAGAAACTGCCCATGTAGAATGAGCGCGGACTGATGAATGCAGAGGTTTACCCGCTGCTTGATGGCAGAATCGAATGGCTGAGGCAATCCATCTGGATATACTCTGCTTGGAGAGTGGTTGGCCTCGTCTGGGTGCACTGTAAGATACGAACAATTGATTAGAGCGGCGAAAGGACTTAGTTCTGTCCAAGTAGAACTGAACACATCTCTTAATGTCTAAGGAGTGTAATGGTCTTTACGCAGGAGTAGATGGATGTGGAAAAAAGGTTTTGAAAACGAAGGACTCGTTGATGTGGATGTCCAAAGGGACCTTCGGGATGAAATGTGGGTTTGTGCGCAGCAGTAGTCTGTCTTGTTTAATCTGTAAGAACGGCTCTTGTATGGAGAGGGCCTGTACCTCACTGACTCGTCTGGCTGATGTGAGAGCCACCAGTAAAGCAACCTTCCAAGAAAGGAATTTCAGAGAGGTTCGATGAATCGGTTCAAACGGATACTTCATCAACTGTGCTAAAACAATATTCAGGTTCCACAAGGGAGGAGGAGGTCTGAATGGAGGAAAGACCCTGAAAAGTCATTTAAAAAACCGTTTGATTAAACAAGAGGAATACAGCGAGGGTGAAGAGTCTGAGTGCCTGTATGATGCTATTGCCGCCAGATGCACCTTTATGGAGGAATGCGCCAGGCCTGATTGTGCTAAATGCAATAAATACGGCAATATTTGTTCCGGCGGTGAGGACAGTGGATCAATTTGCCACTGATGACACCAGAAACAAAATCTTTTCCATTTGCAAGAGTAAGCCTTATTAGTGCTCTCTGCTCTAGCTCTGGACAAAATGTCCCTACATTCCTGTGGGATATTCAGATGTGCAACCTCCCTTTGCCCAGGAGCCATGCTGACAATCGCATCGACTGAGGATCCGGGTGCGATATTTGTCCTTTGTTCATCGTTAGTAATTGTGGAGACGGTTTCAGTGGAATGTGAGGCTTCATTGATAGAAGAAGAAGCTCCGCAAACCAGTGTTGGCGATGCCAGTACGGAGCTATCAATATCAGGATGCACGGCTCTGCCTTCATCTTCGTGAGGTCTCTTGGTATCAATGGAATTGGAGGAAAGGTGTAAGCAAAGATGTCTGACCAAACTGTGGAAAATGCATTCCCCCAAGATCCCTTTTGGTGATGCCAGCTTGCGAAGTACTGGCATTTGGCGTTCCACTTGTTGGCGAACAGGTTTATTGTTGGCGTTCCCCACTGGGAAAAGATGTAGTCCACTGTGGACTGGCCCAGCTCCCACTCGTGGCAGCTCGATTTTTGACTGCTGAGCGAGTCCGCTATCTTGATCTCTATCCCCGGCAAATGCACCGCTGTGAGACTGATGCCTTGCTGCGATGGCCCAATTCCAAATTCTTTGGGCTTCCTTGGAGAGGGTGAGAGATCTCGTGCCTCCTTGTTTGTTGAGGTAATGCATCGTAGTGGTGTTGTCTGTTCTTATTACTACGTCAGATCCTGCTATTTTCGGGAGAAAAGCCTGCAAAGCGAGATAAACTGCTCTGAGCTCTAGCAGATTGATGTGCATCCCTCTCAACTCTAGTGGCCACTTGCCACTTACTTGAAGATCCTGCAACACGGCTCCCCAGCCCTCCAGAGATGCGTCCGTAGTGATGGTCCACGGAGCTGGACGATGTAGAAAGGAAAGGCCGATGGACTGATGATGCTTTTGAGACCACCATGTCAGGGCTTTGGCTATTGCTGGGGTTATGTTTATTCGATCTTCGAAGCTTCCCGAAACCTGGAGCCATTGACGGTTGAGTTGCTCTTGTAGCGGTTGCATTTTTAGACTGCAGAGAGGAACCAGAGGTATGCATGATGACATCATGCCCAACAGGGATTTGAACAGGCGAAAGAAACGCAGCTTCTTCCCTGTATTGACTTTGCTAGTGTCAGCAACTTCTGTTGTCTCTCTACTGTGGGAAATGCCATGGTGGATTGCGTGTCCAGGTTTGCCCCTAAAAAGGTGATACTGCCTGCTGACAGAGGTTTGGACTTCTCCCAGTTGATGGTGAGGCCTAAACTGCTTAGCAAGGAAACGCACCTTCTTGTTGATCTGCGCGCTCCTGCGTAGGTGCTTGCCTTTATCAGCCAATCGTCGAGATAAGGAAATATTTGGTGTTTTCTCCTCCTGAGGAAGGCTGCGATTGGCGCTAGGCATTTGGTGAATATCCTGGGAGCTAATTTTAGGCAAAAAGGGAAGACATGAAATTGAAAATGGCTTTCGGCTACCATGAATCTCAGGTACTGTCTGTGGAAATATGCGTCTTTTAGGTCTAGTGCAGACATGAAATCTCCATGGTTCAGACACAGGAGGACATCCTGCAGGCTTATCATTCAGAACGACTGCTTTTTTAAGTAGATGTTTAGTTCCCTTAGGTCGAGGATCGGCCTCCAATCTTTCCACTTCTTGCGAATGAGAAAGAACCTGGAATAAAACCCTCTTCCTCGCTGTGACCGAGGTACATTCTCTATAGCTCCCTTGAGGAGCATCTTGTTGATCTCCTTCTTGAGTTGTTCTGGGTACCTTGAAGGAGTCCTGCGAGGAGGATTGGAGGGAGGCAGTTGGATAAACTCCAGAGTGTGGCCCTGTTTCACTAATTGGAGGACCCACTTGTCTGATTTGATGACTTGCCATTACTTGAGGAATAGGGATAGGGGGAGGAGAGTTGGGTGTAGCCGGCGGTTCGGATGTATCAGGCTCTACGAGCCGAGTCTTTAGCAGGGCGAGTTGAGCATCCCCTATTGCTAGATCTACCATAAGCTGCTTGCGGTGGTTGCCTTTGTGGATAATATTGACGGAACTGTTGAGAGGAAGAAGGATAGGTTGAATATCTATATTGCTGATATCCTCCTCTATATGAAGGCTGTCCACGTCCTCTAGCTCAAAAGGAAGGCTTTCGAAACTGGAGAGTCCCTAATGATCTTGCCGTATCAGTGTCGGATTTGATAGATTGTAAGGCCTCGTCAATGTGTTTACCAAATAATGCCTGGCCATCTAAAGATAAGTCTAAAATCTTATTCTGTACCTCAGGCCGGAATGATGTAGCCTTTAGCCAACCCTGTCTCCTAAGTACAGCCGCACCTGCGAGCTGTGGAAATGCAGTTGTGGCTATGTCCATTGCACAGTCTATGAGTTCCGCTGACGTGCGGTGACCTTCTTGCAACGTCTTCTCTGCCTCTGATCTTCCATCCTCCGGCAACTGGTCAATATGTGGGGTGATGTCTGCCCATTGCTGTCTGTCAAACCTGGCTAACACCGTTAGTGAGTTAGCAGCTCTTATCACTAGGCTAGCCATCGAGGAGAACCTCTTCCCAATATTGTCTAGCCATCTACCTTCTTTGTCTGGAGGTGCAGAAATCGGAGCAGACGGATTCTTGGACTTCCTCTGTGCCGCCTGAGCCACCACTGAGTCCGGATGAGGATGACCAATTAGACATGCTGGGGCATCGTCTGGTGCCTTGTATTTTTTGTCCAATCGAGGCAGCACTGCTGTGACAGTAGCAGGATTGTGCATCACTTTTAGGCCTTCTTCCCATAAGTAGCTGACCAGCGGACTAGAGCGCACAGATTTTTTAAACAGCTCTTTAAAATCATAAAGAAAACAATCTGTCTGTTTTGACGGCATTGGCAAAGCGAAACGCTTAGCTGCTCTCTCCAGGAGATTATGAAATCCTCCGATGTCCTCTGGAGGGGACTCCACCTTTGATTGGGAAGGAGAAGGAGGAGCAGGAATAATGTACTCATCCCACTCGGAATGAGTGTCAAGGAGCTCCCCTTCTTCGTGATCACCTTCCGACATGTCAGTGTCCTGAGGTAAAGTCATATCTAGCGTGGCCACATTTGTTAGACATAAAGAGGCCGGTCTCTGACGTGGAGTGGTAACCCCGGAGACGGCAGAGACGGGCGATGGAGGAGGTTGCTCCCCTTGAGGAGGAAAACGCCTGTTGTAATCAGCCAGCATTGCTCAGAGGTAAGATAGCAAAGAGGTTGGAATGTATGCCCCTTCTTGATATTGTTGGTCTCTTCCATAGAATTGAGGGTCATAGGTTTCATCAAATTCGTCTTCGTCCTGGTATTTGACGTTCAATTGAGATGGGCTATGAGCTGTCCCAAATGGACCCTTGTCGTCCGAGTCTTCATCTCCCTCTAACAAATGAACTGGTTATGAGAGAGGTCACCTTACTAGGTGAGGTGTGCTTTGGGGTAAGTCTTTCATATGTTTTATGCTGTTTTCCCCTTGTCGACGATGTCGAACGCATGGAGATTTTGATCGATGACAGCCTTACCGAAGAGTCTACCGTAGACGAGGCTGTCGACGATGGTAAAGCAGATACCGTCATAACCGCCGTCGACGATGATGAGGTGTAGACGTTCATCAACGATGAGGTCGTCGATGCCGCTCTCGTCGACGGTGGGGCACTCGTCGTCGGCGATGTCATCGTCAGAACTGTCGTCGACGGTGGAAGTGTGTAAGTCGTAGGCAGTGAAAAAGCACTCACCGAGGTCTCGTCGACGATGAGTCCGTCGTCGACGTACCTTTTTTGTAGAAGTACATGAAGGCCTTTTGAAAGGCACAGATGGAGGTACAGAGGATGACTTTTTATGCCTCTCAGAACTGCTGGCATGACCTCTCTCCTCTTTCCTGGAAGATTTTTGAGGTGAAGTAGAGAAGCTGCGGCCCTTGTAAGACCCCGAGGCAGTCTTTTTGTGGGCTTTTCTTGATTGTTGGGAAGGAGATCTTGTGTCTGATCTCACCCTTTTTGATGACTTTTTAGTATTGAAGAGTCATCACTATCAGAGTCAGAGACTGGATTATCTCTGTATTTAAGTTTTTGCAGCCAAATCAATAATCTGCCTTCTCTATCCTTAAGAGTCTTAGAGGAAAAGGTACGACAAAGCTTACAGTCCTTGGCTGAGTGGTCTGGATAGAGGCAGTATATACAATCCTGATGAGGGTCTTCAGAATGTAGTCTCTTCTTACCACAAGTTTTGCAATTTCTGAATAAACCCTTCTTCTCCTTGTCAGACATGTTGAAGGTGTTAATTCCAATCAGTTCAAAGACGTTTTTAGCAGAGAAAAAATATGTTCAAGCTAATCCAAAAGGTGTGAATAAAGAGCAGAGCTCTGAGGAGACTCCCTAGCACGACGTGTGGTAGAAAATCTGAGGTGCTGGAGCTTCTCTCAGGAGGATTTTAGAGGGTGGTGTTGTCTGATTGGTGGATGCTCAAGTTTGGTCCTTTTCCTAAAAATGACTCTGATAGACTGTTAAATTGAAGAGGCCTAGGGCCCTTTTGTTAATATATTTCAACACTACTTGTGTAATTTGTACCGGGGGCTCCCATCTTGACGACGGGGAATGATTCAAGCATGTGAATCTATGAAAGTTCCAATACTGGAGTAAAGCACGATCCCCCCCATCACCAGAGTCACAGGTAGGGACACCGCAAATACCATGGTATGTTTGGTGGGCACTACACAGGAGGATTGCAGGCATATACATGGCCCAGTCATTTTTTAAATCACTGTGACATGCATATGTCGAGGACACGAGTGGTTCAGAAACAGATGGGGGCACACTGGTACACAACACATATCACACACATACATCATTATGGTGTCATTATTCATTGCCAAATGAATGCTGGCACCACAATAGTGGTACACTCACACTTGACAACGGTGTCCATGTGTGCGCATTGCAAGGGGAACTGTACTGGTAGGTATCTGTTGTGTATGTGAGTCAGTTTGTGTATGTGTGTGTGTGAATTGGCGGATTCAGGTGGAGGGAGTGGGTGATGTGTTTGTGTATGTATGTGTCACTTGCATGTGAGACCGAAGTTGTGTATTATGGGTTGCCATGTCACACATTCAGGTGAGAGTTGTTGTTGTGTCACGGATGTTGTCATGATGTGTGTAGTTGTGCTTGTGTGTGAGTTTGTGTAGCTGAGTGTGTAGTTGTGTTGGTTGTTGCGGTTGTGTTGTGTGTGGGTGCGGTGTCAATGGTGTGTGTGTTGTGTCATGGATGTATGTCACATTGTGTTTTCGGCATGTATGGGTTGTGTTGTGTTGGACTTGTAATAGATGATGGTGTGCATGTAGTGTGTTGTGTAGTGTGTACTGCTGGGGGACACATATGGCTAAGGGACAGTGTGTGTGTCACTTACCTCTATTTCATCGCCCCTGCCACTGTACGAAGTCCACTGGGTCCTGCCACTATCTCCCTCCATCGCCAGTCTTCAACTTGCAGACTTGTAACATCTAAATACGGCAGGCAGAACACCGTCGACTTGACACTGTTCTCTGGTCCGCTGCCGGCGCGGCTTGGTGGTAACACCATTAAGATCTAAATCAGGCCCTTAGTCAGCGAGTGTGAAAGGGTGAGTGTGCTTGTAAGTGAGACCCAGTTAGTATGAGTCTTTGTGTCTCAGTAACAGTGAGTGGGACTCAGTAAGGGTGAGAATGAGTAAGTGAGAGAATGTGAGTTAAGAGTGAGTGAGGGGGAAGAGAGTTAATGGGAGTATGAGTGAGGCTAACTTTGATCAAAATGTGGTAAATTCCTGGCAGGTATTACACCCCACCACTTTCAAAGATCACCAGCCGCCACTATGTGGTGCACTAGTGATGCTGAACCTTAGCTCTGCCTTTGATGACACTGTATCCCTTGCTTTACTCTGCCACCGGCTAAACTCAGTAGACATCCAAGAGCTCACCCACATCAGAGACTGATACTGGCTTACGGTGGAAAAGCATCTGTACGTATATTTGGCGCAGAACTTGCAGGACCTTCCCAAACATTTGCTTTTACATGGTATATTGCAGTCACTGGCTATGCTTATCATCGGGGCGTTTCCCACCACCTTGGCTTAAACACTGAAATGCTTTACCAGTTCACCTGTAGCAAGAAAAAAGCTAGCTACACACTCAAAGGTCTGAAAACCTTTCTATTACAGTGATCATCTCTTCATGGAATTCTCTAAAATTGTCACACCAGTACATTCTTGTTGTGCACTATAACATCGTTCAATGGCATCATCAAGAATGAATTGTTCCAGTGGAGGCTTGATAAAAGGCTAGGTAGATGAATTAATTCATGGCTAAATGTACAAGTGGAAAAACCAGTAAAAGCGGACTGGTTAAATAGATGTTTAGCAGAGTTAGTCCATGGTTAGTCTATGGTTGTATGATTTTTCATTCATGTTAAATCAGATTAATGAATGGAATATGTAGGTGAATCGATTAAGAGCTGATCAGATAGTAACACTGTGACCCTTATGCTTTCCACAGGTTCACTTGATTGAGTCAGACCCAAACCACTTTGCCTCAAGCATTGTCCATGACTTCGTCCACTATGACATGACTGACCACAAGCAGGATGAGGACCATGCCCAGTGGATCATGAAGATGGTACATGACCGTGGAATGCATCTGGATGGATGTGTCACATTCTGGAATGACTGCACTGTCCTTGCTGCCTTGGTATGCGAGCAGCTAGGCTTCCGCAGTAGCCCAGTCTTGGCCTTGCGTCTTTCCAAGAAAAAGAGTCAAACCCAGCTTAGTCTGCTATATAAAAAGAAAAACAGCATCTTCTCAGCAATCATTGCATCCTATGCAGTGCCTTCATGCCATGTAGCAAGTCACCTCGATATTGACAATGCCTCTTGTAATGTTAACTTCCCTGGTGTATTGAAACTAGAATCGGGGTGTGGAGCCGTGGCAACCAAGATGGTGAAGAATAAGGAGCAATGCCACCAGTACTACGAGAATATATGCAGTATCCTGAAAGTAGAAAGTGATTGCCCAGGTATCGGGCTCAGGTATGGCAATGCCATGGTGCTTATGGAACATGTCTCCGGTTCAGAACATGATGTTGATATCATCATCTATGATGGTAAGCTGATGGGAGCATTTGTCTCTGACAACGGTCCCACCCGGGTGCCTGATTTTACTGAGACTGCAGCCTGCATGCCCACATATCTCTCACCAGACAAGGAGGCCCAGTTGGTGATGGCTGCCTTCCAGGGCTGTCTTATCTGTGGGCTGGCTGATGGAGTCTTTAATGTAGAGTTTAAGATGATGCCTACAGGGCCAAAGCTCATAGAGATCAATGCCCGGATGGGAGGAGCTTACTTACGTGACTGGATCCTGGAGATCTACGGAGAAGACATCATGCTGGCCAATCTTATGGTGGCCTGCAGTGTGCCACCACTGATGCCAGGACATCGTGCCAGGCCACACACGTATTTAGTGGGTGTGCTGTGTGTGCTTCCAATGCACCTGCAAGCATGGAAAACCACAGCAAGCTTGGAGATCCTGCAGGCCCTGTGTGAGCGTGGTGTGATCCGGCTGACCGCGCTGTTTGATGGAACAGTACCAGATACGTTTGAAGATCCTTACTGCAGCATTGCATGTGTTGGTGACACTCGGGTTCAAGCATGTATGCAGCTAATAAGCACTTGCAGAGTCCTGGGCATTCACACCATGGACTTCCCAGTGCCTTACTTTACTTCTGAATTCAAATAGCATATAAGGATTAGTGTGTACCATGGGCCAGAAAATTCAGGCCAGATAAAGATGGAATGGTTTCTTACCTGTAACTCCAGTTCTCTCGTAGGGGTATTTCCATGATAGTCATAAACACTGAATAGTTCCGCGCGCCTGCGGGGACCCCGGAGCACTGTTGTGTAGTATATTCTTAAGTGCAATCATCAGCTCCTTGACAAAAAAGGTCTGTGAAAAACACTTAAGAATAACAATGTGCAGCCTATGTGAACAGCTACACAAGCCAAAATTGTTAGAAGAAAAAACAGTTGTAGTGTAAATTTCACGTTTAAACCTCTATTTATTCTATAAATACATAAATAAATACATTCTCATATTTTATTTACACCTCTCATGAGAATAAAACAATGTAGGGCAGTGTAGCCCATAGGCTGCCATTATACAGAATGAAAATAGAGCTGTGCCTTTAAGAAAGTAAAGTCTTCCTGTTTCCCATCATGCACAGCAAAAGGCAGTTGCCTCAGTTCTTTTTTGGAGGCTATTAACCTGACATGAAGAAAAACAAAACATTTGTTGGAGTACCAACCTCCATAATATTCATGTTCTATGTCAACTCCACCGGGGAGGAAGGAGGGTTGCTTATGACTATCATGGAAATACCCCTACGAGAGAACTGGAGTTACAGGTAAGAAACCATTCCTTCTCTCGTAGGGGATTTCCATGTATAGTCATAAGCACTGAATAGAGTAGCAAGCCCATCCCCATAACCGCGGTGGAGTAGATATAAGAATACTGAGAAAAACATGAATCATGCAAACAAATTCTTGAGCAAAGCCTGCCCAACCTGAGCATCTGCCCTAGCGTCTGTATCAAGGCAGTAATGCTTAGTAAAGGTATGGACCGACCTCCAAGTGGCAGCCTTGCATATTTCTGCCAAAGGGACATTTCTCATCAAGGCTACAGTAGCTGCTTTCCCTCTGGTAGAGTGGGCTTTTGGCCTACCACCAAGGGATTTGTTTGCTAACTGATAACATAACATTATACATGAAACAATCCACCTGGATAACGATTGTTTAGATGTGCCCAAACCTGTTCTGATTGGGCCATAGTTAATAAAAAGCTGTTGTGATTTTCGAAAGCTTTTTGTCCTGTCCAGGTGTAGTGCTTTCCTCTTATTTAGTTTCTAAGCACTAACATAACACAACAGAAATGCACTTCTGAGGTCAAAGAAGACTTTTATTGTTATTTTATTCTTCCCCAACCACAATGTTTATGAATGAATGACGAATTAGTAGCTTTCCAGTCCGCGTTAATCAAACAAAATATATCAGTTTGCAATATACACAGCAGGTTATATTTATAAGATATTGAATGCAAAGCAAAACAAATACTTCACCGTGTAGGAACTATTTACAGCTACATCTTTCTAAGGTCTGCAAGCTGATGACCCCTGTCAGCCGCGAGAAAGAGTGTCATCTACCCACACGGGATGCTGGCAGCTGGCGCCAAGCTCCAGCACGAGGTCCGGCAGATTCGAATCTGACTCTCTGCAGCCTGTTACATTCGTTACAAAGGTGTGCCCCCTCCTCTCAGACCTGGGAAACTGAGCAAGCCTTTTGGAGACTGGCCAGGTCTCCAAGACTACTCCTGTTCCCAAGCTCAAGGGAAGAGAAACAACGCCCATGTACTCTCTCTTATCAGGTCTAGTCTACTGTGAGAGCAAAACATCTTGGTTCATCTGGTGCAAAAACACAGCTTGGAAAAATACAGCTTGGATTCTCAACTGCAATGTCTAACTCCACGTTAAAGGCAATGGGCAGCTAACCTAAATATCAAATGCAATGTCATGTTAAAGGCAATAGGCAGCTAACCTAAATATCAAATGCAATGTCTAGTGTCATGTCAAAGCCAATAGGCATCTAAGCTGAATACAAAATGCAATGTCTTATATCATGTCAAAGCCCATAGGCAGCTGAGCTGAATACAAAATGCAATGTATAATATCATGTCAAAGCCAATAGGCAGCTGAGCTGAATACAAAATGCAATGTATAATATCATGTCAAAGCCAATAGGCAGTTAAGCTGAATACAAAATGTAATATATGATATCATGTCAAAGCCAATAGGCAGAATATCTAATAGCATGTCAAAGTCAATAGGCAGCTAAACTGAATACATCATGTCAAAGCCAATAGGAATGCAATGTCAAAGCCAATAGGCGGCTAGACTGGATACAGCATGTCAAAGCCAATAGGCAGAATACAGAATGTAATGGCTAATGCAATGTCAAAGCCCATAGGCGGCTAAACTGAATACAGAAAGTAATGGCTAATGCCATGTCAAAGCCAATAGGCGGCTCAACTGAACAAAACATACCATGTGCTACTGGTGAACATTGAGCAACTAATATGCGCAGTGGTGAAACACAAAGTCATTGGTCAAAACAAAACTCCATCAAATAGCAGGACATTCCGCCCTTTGACCAATGAATTTTTGTTTCACATATCTCATATTTCAAACAAACAAAAAAAAACATCAGCACAAAAAAAAAACATTATGATCAAAGCAATCCCTGTAAAGCAATAGAAGTGAATTAACACATTGATTTCATGACCTTTTCACATCAGATACATCTACATAGAAAAGACTGGGCACATTTTTTTTTTTTTTTCTCTGAATGAGTCTCTAATTCAACAGTGTTAGCAATTTGATGTGGCATGAGTTCTGCTCATGTAAAGGTGCACGGTCCACCTGAAAGGTTTGCTGGAAGATAAGCAAAAGTCAGAGTTCCATACGAGAGGCAAAAAAAAAAAAAACAAAAAAAAAAAAACACAGCAAACAAGTTGAACTTGAACTGAAGGCGCAGTTTGCGCAAAATGGATCCATGGTGCTGGCACTTTACTCAGCCAGGTTCAGGTTGGGGATTCGGTCCCTTCCCCGACCCCACACGCACACACCGGAAGGGGGACCACACAGCGCACTCAGGGACAGTGGCGAAACGTGGTAGGATCTGCAAAAGAAACAAGTATGACTTTTCTTGCAAATAACATTTTTCATTTAAACTGCACCCTTCCTCTTTCTTTCCCTGTTTTATAATCAGCAGGACGTTTTTGGGGCCCTTTGTTATATTCTCTGCAGGTTCTGGAGGATCACTTGGGGCTTCAGCCCACACATCAGTACTGAGGTTTTTATCTGCTGCGCCACAGCTCCCCTTTTCTTGCACTGTCAGAAGGGCTGGGGCAGACTCCTTCTTTACCAAACCTCCATTCACTGCATTTTCGCCAATTTGGGCCATTCTGTCTCCAATTTGTATGAATAAATCAGATTATTTTCTAGGTATCAGCATAATTTCGATTTTTCCTTGGTAATTTGCAGCAATCACTCTCCCTAAAACCTGATCAATTTGCCATTTCTGTTCTGGTAACTTTCCTCTCCCCAACTGCTCTGTGACACTGCTTGCATGACAGATTGCTGTTGTGCGTGCTGCACAGTTTTTATCAAATCTAGGGGAATGTGCATCTCTCTCATCTCTGCCCACCTGTAAGTGGCTTTTTCTCTCAGCTGGGGCACCCACTTAGCCATCCCCACTAAGGCAGAATTCTGGGTGTACACTTCTCTCTCTGAATTTTTCTCATTAACATCTGCAAGGTAATTGAACCAGTTAGGTACAAGCCATGTGGCTAAAACATTATCAAAGAACCAAAAATCAGCGTAAAAATGACACATCTCACGTAGCTCTTGCTTTAAAATCTGACACACATTATACAACTCTGTTCCTTCTACTGTGCCAGAAAGCAACATTTCAGTCAATGAATCATTAGTAAAACAAACATGCTTTTTATCTTCAGTGGACACGAATTCAAATGGTGCACACAACTTCATTGGTAATTCTTTTATCTGTGGTACTCTAGCCCTGTCTTGCAAGTACCAGATCCATTGTATGATTCTAGCTAGGGGCACTATTTTCTTTCCTTGTTCTTGAGTTACATGTACATCAGTTTTTCCTTCTTGCACTGCGCAGAAACCTAAAGTCTGCATTATTTCATTTGCCAAATCACAAGCGCGCAGCTGCATATTATTTTTCACAGTGACCATGTACAAAAGTGTTAGGATTTCTCTCAAATGAGGGCTATTCTTTTTCCAAAAATCAAACAAGCTAATGAAACTCGGGGTGTCTTGCTCTAAAATCTTTCGTTTTACTTGTGCATTTTGCAACGGTAACTCGTAAATCACATTCTGGTCTCTCTCCTCGTGTTATCAGTTAAGGAATGCATTTTGGCTGCCAAAAACCCTGGCTCACACGGAAACTCAGTGCAGCTCGGAGCTGTCTTAACCCCCTCATTACTGGAATGGGACAAGAAAGATTCTTCAAAAACAGCCCTTTTATAACTTTCAGTCTTATTTTGAATTATTGTATTCTGGCTAATTTGCTCACGTAAATTCCTATTTTCATGTTCCAACTTCCTACATTTCTCCTGCATTTCTCTGTAAGCAGATAAAGGTATCCAGACCTTTCTGTCATCATTACTTCCAAAACACACTTTTTCTACATATATACAACAGGAATTATTTCTCAAAACATTATCAGGCCTTTTAGCTACACATGCATTTTCTTCTGTAATTCCCCAAACAGAAAACAATTCACAGTTTTTCTTAGCACCATCAGGCAGTTCATCAACACATGTATTCTCAGACATGGTCTGCCGTGCTACTGTGATTCCCCAAACAGAAAACAATTTCTGTAATTCTCCAAACAACAAAAAAACAATTACACTTTTAAAGTGTGCACTTAGAAATCTACTAACTCGTCAAACCCTTTAATCACCTCTTAATGACCGACCCCACGACTCCAGGTACCAATTGTAGTGCTTTCCTCTTATTTAGTTTCTAAGCACTAACATAACACAACAGAAATGCACTTCTGAGGTCAAAGAAGACTTTTATTGTTATTTTATTCTTCCCCAACCACAATGTTTATGAATGAATGACGAATTAGTAGCTTTCCAGTCCGCGTTAATCAAACAAAATATATCAGTTTGCAATATACACAGCAGGTTATATTTATAAGATATTGAATGCAAAGCAAAACAAATACTTCACCGTGTAGGAACTATTTACAGCTACATCTTTCTAAGGTCTGCAAGCTGATGACCCCTGTCAGCCGCGAGAAAGAGTGTCATCTACCCACACGGGATGCTGGCAGCTGGCGCCAAGCTCCAGCACGAGGTCCGGCAGATTCGAATCTGACTCTCTGCAGCCTGTTACATTCGTTACAAAGGTGTGCCCCCTCCTCTCAGACCTGGGAAACTGAGCAAGCCTTTTGGAGACTGGCCAGGTCTCCAAGACTACTCCTGTTCCCAAGCTCAAGGGAAGAGAAACAACGCCCATGTACTCTCTCTTATCAGGTCTAGTCTACTGTGAGAGCAAAACATCTTGGTTCATCTGGTGCAAAAACACAGCTTGGAAAAATACAGCTTGGATTCTCAACTGCAATGTCTAACTCCACGTTAAAGGCAATGGGCAGCTAACCTAAATATCAAATGCAATGTCATGTTAAAGGCAATAGGCAGCTAACCTAAATATCAAATGCAATGTCTAGTGTCATGTCAAAGCCAATAGGCATCTAAGCTGAATACAAAATGCAATGTCTTATATCATGTCAAAGCCCATAGGCAGCTGAGCTGAATACAAAATGCAATGTATAATATCATGTCAAAGCCAATAGGCAGCTGAGCTGAATACAAAATGCAATGTATAATATCATGTCAAAGCCAATAGGCAGTTAAGCTGAATACAAAATGTAATATATGATATCATGTCAAAGCCAATAGGCAGAATATCTAATAGCATGTCAAAGTCAATAGGCAGCTAAACTGAATACATCATGTCAAAGCCAATAGGAATGCAATGTCAAAGCCAATAGGCGGCTAGACTGGATACAGCATGTCAAAGCCAATAGGCAGAATACAGAATGTAATGGCTAATGCAATGTCAAAGCCCATAGGCGGCTAAACTGAATACAGAAAGTAATGGCTAATGCCATGTCAAAGCCAATAGGCGGCTCAACTGAACAAAACATACCATGTGCTACTGGTGAACATTGAGCAACTAATATGCGCAGTGGTGAAACACAAAGTCATTGGTCAAAACAAAACTCCATCAAATAGCAGGACACCAGGTAAAATTTCAAGACTCTCTTTACATCCAGAGAGTGCAGAGTTCTCTCAGCAGGGGTAGCTGGATTCTGAAAGAAAGTCGGTAATGAAATTGTTTGGTTCACATGGAAGTCGGAGACTACCTTAGGTAAAAATTTTGGATGAGTTCTCATTACCACTTTCGCGGAATGAAAAACCGTGTAGGGTTCCTGAGCGCAAAGGGCCTGGATTTCGCTGACCCTACGCGCTGAAGTGATTGCCACCAGAAAAGCAGCTTTCCATGTGAGATGCTGCAGCGATGCCTTATGTATCGGCTCGAATGGCGGCAGCATCAGACGTGATAAGACAACGTTCAGTTCCCATGGAGGAGAAGGCTTTCTAATGGGAGGAAAAACCTTCTTTAAACCTTCTAGGAAATCCTTAATAATCGGAATCCGAAAAAAGGAAGTTTGTGAAGGACTCTTTCTGTATGCCGTTATCGCCGCCAAGTGAACTTTTATTGACGACAGTTGTAAGCCCGATTTTGCCAAACTTAACAAATATGGCAGGATAGATTGTTCCCCACAGGAAACCGGGTCAATGTTGTTGTGTAAACACCAAATGCAGAATCTCTTCCACTTGCTTGCATAGGCTGATCGTGTGGAAGGGCGCTTTGCTTCCTTCAGAATTTCCATACAGTCCTGAGGTAGGTTCAAGTGTCCATATTGCACTAGCTCAGGAGCCATGCTGCCAAACTCAACGATGAGGGGTTGGGATGAGATATCTGCCCTCTGAACTTCGTGAGAAGGTCCGGACGATATGGTAGCCTGATGTGTGGTTTGAGTGACCGGTGAAGAAGGTCTGGGAACCACCACTGACGTGGCCACTCCGGAGCAATTAAGATCATTTTGGTCTGAACATTGGACAGCTTCTGGAGGACCGCCGGAATCAGGGGAAGCGGTGGAAAGGCGTAAAGAAATGCTCCTGACCAGCTTATCCACAGGGCATTCCCCAGTGTCCCTGGATGGTAATATCTGGAGGCGAAGTTTTGGCATTTTTTGTTTTCTGGGGTTGCGAATAGGTCTGTAGAGGGGGTACCCCAGAGTGCGAAAATGGAATGAACGACGTCGTCGTGTAGTACCCATTCGTGGTTCTCGTCCATTACCCGACTGAGGGCATCCGCTTGAACATTCTGGATGCCGGGCAGGTGAGTTGCCACTAGTGACAGGTTCCTGGCTAGAAGCCAATGCCAGATTGTCTGAGCCTCTCTGGATAAAATTCTGGACCTGGTGCCTCCTTGTTTGTTCACGTAGTACATAGTGGCCACGTTGTCTGTCTGGAGAAGGAGAGTTTCCGTTCTCAGAGAGGGAAGGAAGGCTTTGAGCGCAAGGTGGACTGCGCGAAGTTCCAGCAGGTTGATGTGATAGAGACTCTCTCTCTGTGACCACTCGCCTTGGACTCGAAGATGTTCCATGTGCGCCCCCCATCCGATCAGTGACGCATCTGTTACGATGGTTTGAGATGGAGGCCGTTGTTGGAACGGAATCCCCACCAAGAGATTGCTGGGTAAACACCACCACTTGAGGGATTGTAGGGTGTGAGGAGAAAGAAGGACTTTGTTCTCCCAATCGTCCCTCAGTTGACACCACTGATCCTCCAGATTTTCCTGCAATGGTCTCATATGGAGGCGAGCATTGGGAACCAGATGGATACAAGACGCCATCGAGCCCAGTAGAGAAGCTATTATTCTTGCAGTGGCTTGAGGTCTTTCCTGCAGTTGTTTGCACTTCTGGAGAATCGATAACCGTCGTTCCTCCAAAGGAAACACCTTTCCTAGCCTGGTATCTACAATGGCCCCTAAGTAATGCAACCTCTGAACAGGTGTTGCTGTAGATTTCAGGAGATTGACTTGAAGACCAAGTTTTTGCAGCAGTTGTAGAGTCCATTCGAAATGTTGCTGTGTCTCGAGACAACTGGAGGCCTTTATGAGCCAATCGTCTAGATAGGGGTAGACGAATATTCGCTGTTTCCTCAAGTGGGCGGCTACTACCGCCATGCATTTGGAAAAAGTTCTTGGCGCTGATTTTAGGCCGAAAGGTAGAACTGCAAATTGGTAATGGCGTTTTCCGACGGTGAACCTTAGGAATTTTCGATGTTTCTTGGTTACTGGGATATGAAAGTAAGCGTCGCAAAGATCTATTGCACATAGCCAGTCGCCCTGACGTAGATGTGGATAAATTTGGTGTAAGGCTAACATCCTGAATTTTTCTTTGCGAATCCATTTGTTTGCTGTCCTCAGATCTAAGATGGGACGAAACTCTTGTTTGTCTTTTTTCGGTACAAGGAAATATCTCGAATAAATCCCCTTCCCTTGTTGGCTGATGGGAACGGGTTCTATGGCTCTTTTTTGCAATAGGATATTGACCTCTAACTGTAGAGCTTCGAGATGGCGGTTGGCTGTTTTGGGTGGAACAGATGGTGGAGAACTGGTGAATCTGAGAGCGTAACCATGTCTCACAATATTCAATACCCAGGCGTCTGTTGTGATGCGTAGCCACTCGTCCAGATGATTTGAGATACTTCCCCCTACCGGAGTGGATAACGGAGGAGGGGGAAGCAAAGATTCAGGGCTTAGACGTGGGAGCCTGTCGAGTTGCCTGAGTTTGAGGTGTTGAACGACCCCTTGTCGACCTTCGCTGAGTAGAGAAACCCCTTTGATACTGCTGTTGTTGCTGCTGCTGGGGGCGCGAAGACATCCAGTGATACCGGTGGGTGAAAAGTCGTCGTTGATATGGCCGGAAAACCTTTCTTTGTTCTTTCGGTCTTTCCATGCCTACCGCTTTCAAGGTATCTAGTTCAGCTTTCATTCTAGCCATCTCGTCATCGGCATGAGAACCGAACAAGGTGGAGCCCGAGAAAGGCAGGTTTTGTATTCTCTGCTGCGCTTCAGGTTTGAGTGATGTAAGTCTCAACCATGCATGCCTTCTGAGCGCTACCCCGTGTGCATAATTGTGTGCGGATAGCACCGAAGAGTCAGCTGCAGCACTTATAATTTGGTTAGACACCATGGCTCCCTCGCCCACGACCTCCAGGAAATCTTCCCTTTTATCCTTAGGAAGATGTTCCGCAAACTGCATTAAAGAGTCCCAGAGGGCACGGTCGTACCGCCCTAATAACGCAGTAGCGCTGGCTGCCTTCATCGTGACGGCTGCAGTAGAGCATACTTTTCGTCCTGCAGCATCTATCTTTCTGCTCTCTTTATCTGGAGGCGAAGAAGAAGATGGTGAGGTTGAATGCAGTTTCTTTGCCGCTACTATGACCACCGAATCAGGAACTGGGTCCGACCTCAAGAATAGAGGATCTTGTTCTGGTGGACGATATTTTTTAATAAGTCTGGAAGGAGCAGACTTTGTTGCGGCCGGTGCAAGGAAAATATCCATTGCTGGTTCAAGGAGACCTGGAACCAGTGGAAGCAAAGGTCTGGAAAATGTCCTGTGATGCAAGGTCTCGAAGATCACTGACGTCACTGGGGCAGGTACCGCCAGCGGGATGTTCAGCTTGGTTGCCCCTCGTACTAAGACCTCCTGGAACGTATTCACATCATCTATGGGGGACACTCTCGGGGACGGTGAGTCCGATAGGGTTGGAGAGTAGTCCCGTGTAGACGAAGAAGAACGCCTGTGATGTGAATGCTGAGATCTCTGTGAGTCATGACGGTGCCGAGAGGAAGAAGAGCGTCTAGAGGAATGTCCCGAACGTCTTACAGACCGCGTTGGAGTCCTCAAAACAGACTCTGAAGGCGGAGCCGGAAGAGGCGCCGTAGGCATTACCGGCGTCTGTGGCAATGGTGATTGTCGAGGAGAGAGTTGTGGAGACGCTGGAAGGAGGATGAGTGAAGCCGAGGATTCTGAGGTTGTATAAACCCTCCTAGGTCTTTTTGATTGTCTCGACGTCGACACACTCCTCGACGTCGAAGTACGGTGACGGCGAGTGCCCTTCGCCGTCGATTCTTCTCGCCGTTGAGAATCTCTCGACGACGACCCCCGACGTCGCCGTGATGACGGTGAACGTCTACGACGTCGATCACCCCTCGACGTTGATCGATCTCGCCGTTTCGACGGCGAACCGGATTCAGATCTCATCGACGTGGAACGTCCTCGCCGTGTCGACGGTGACCCAGATCTCGACGGCGAAAGTCCACGCCGTCTCGACGGCTAAATCGTCGTCGACGGCGAGCGATGTCTCTTTCTCGCCGGCGAACCACTCCTCGACGGCGAGCATGTTGGCGCCGTTCCTTGCCTCGACGTCGACGCCCTCGACGTCGTCGGAGACCTGTGCCGTTTTTGAGCCGGTCTGGTCGGAGTTATAGAGGAACCAGTGTGAGCCCTGGTAGAAGACTGACCTTCTCCTCGCTCTGTGGTAGAATGACCACTTTTCCTCCTGTCCTCTTTCGCCTGGAGTCGGATCTTCTCCCTGTCACGAAGGGTCCTTCTGGAGAAGGTTTTGCAGATGTCACACGACTCCGGTTTGTGGCTGGATGGAAGGCAAATTATGCAGACCCGATGTGGATCTGTTTTGGCCTTTTTTCTGCCACAAGAAGGACATTTGTCAAACAGTGAAGGCATTTCTGAAGTAGAAAAACCTCAAAATTCTGTCAGAATCTAACAGAAAAAAGCAGAAAATTATCACTCAATGTTAAAAACGTCGAGTGAAAATGAAATTCAAAAGATTTTAAATGAATTTCTGTCACAAAAGGATTTTGTGAGGTAGAGCTCAATGCTTCAGGGTCCTGTCAGAAAGGAGCCGGAAAAAAGAACTGAGGCAACTGCCTTTTGCTGTGCATGATGGGAAACAGGAAGACTTTACTTTCTTAAAGGCACAGCTCTATTTTCATTCTGTATAATGGCAGCCTATGGGCTACACTGCCCTACATTGTTTTATTCTCATGAGAGGTGTAAATAAAATATGAGAATGTATTTATTTATGTATTTATAGAATAAATAGAGGTTTAAACGTGAAATTTACACTACAACTGTTTTTTCTTCTAACAATTTTGGCTTGTGTAGCTGTTCACATAGGCTGCACATTGTTATTCTTAAGTGTTTTTCACAGACCTTTTTTGTCAAGGAGCTGATGATTGCACTTAAGAATATACTACACAACAGTGCTCCGGGGTCCCCGCAGGCGCGCAGAACTATTCAGTGCTTATGACTATACATGGAAATCCCCTACGAGAGAAGTTTATGTTATGTATTACACTTTAGAGCTTCCACATCCGCATACACACATTCGCACGCACACACATCTGCATGCGCACCCACACATACACAGAAAACCAAGCATGGTGACCTAAGAAAATAAAATTATGGTGCTGAACACAGGTGAGCTGATGAGTCCTGTGTAGGCATTCCTGTCCACCTCAGCACAATCCACAGGATAAAAGGGTTAGAGTTATAGAGACTACTGGTAATGCCTACATATAAATGTGAAATTTGATCCCTGTGATTCTCGTGAAGGTGAGATCTTGGCAGGGTCACCTCAAATCATGCCAGCATCGCCTCCAATGCTTGCTGAGGGGAAATCTCTTAAGGAGACTGATAGGTCTACACTAGATTGTGTTCTTTTTTGAAATGATGACTTTAGGTACACCTTACATGAGGTAAACATGATTTCTGTTGGACAGGATTTTTTAACCGTTTAACATCTTCAAGAGATGTTGTACATTGGCCCATAAATCCCAGTGCTGGTGGGATGACTGTGGCATGATCACTTCACTAAACTGCAGTTTAAGAAATTTGCAAAGTTCAAGTCCAGCTTCAAAGTCAAGTACCCTGTTGAACACTGAAAATGAATGACAGTTCAATCTGTCTAATAGGCTGTGGCAGATCCTGGGCAATTTCTCCCATTAACCATATCAAGCTGTTCTGTTCATTCTGTACTTATCCTCTGATTCTCTAACCTCTTTGACAGGAAGTGTGAAGTTTTCAAGACATGCATAGAAATAATACTGTCATATATTCTTAATGTCTAAGCTGACATGCTATCATGTGTCTTTACTGTCTCAGCTGACATAGTATTGTTGCTTTAGTTATAGGTGCGTATAAGCAATATGAGAATCCAGATGACACATTGTTGCTATGACTGTTTACTCTTATGGAAGGCTTAGGGCCTGATTTAGAGTTTAGCAGAGGGATTACTCCGTCACAACGGTAACAGATATCTCTTCCACCGAAAGATCAATCGCATTGTATCCTATGGGATTTAAATTTCAGTGGACGGAATAACTGACACCGACAGGGTAACCCCTCCGCCAAACTCTAAATCAGGCTCTTGGTGTTTGCAAGTTCTGCATTTATTTTCATAATGTAAGATAAAACGGGCAATCAGGTACTATTAAAACTAAGGTACCCGATCATAGTTAGGGAGGGACTTTGCGCTAGAACTGTCACACTGAGGGGCGGTTCCTACATTAGGGCATGAGAGCGTCGCCCCCGTGTCCGTTGCCCCATCGGCCCCCGTATTAAATGTGAAAATACATGTATTTTATTTTCCACCACAGAGCTGCACACAGTTCCTCATGCCGCCTCCTGCCTCCCGAGGCCCAGCCCCACCCCTCCCTGCACCTGCTGGCTGAGCCAGCAGCAGAAAAATATACAAATATTGTTTGATTTTTCTGCTGCTGGCTCTTAGCCATTGGGGTGACAGCCGCTCCTGGAGTTCCCCCCCCCCCCCCCCACGCACTGCAGCGGCTGCAGGGGCCTAAATTACGCCACTGCTCCTTGCACACTTTGTTATCAGCAGGGCACTGGGCAGTATGGCATCAGCTTCAGGAAATGCACTGTTAAAAGGAAGTCAGATCGTTCCCAGAGATGTGCTGGGAGGCCCGTAAGCATGTAGCTGAGTCAATCACCTATGAAGCAGGGCTATTTACACGCAAATCTATAAAGGAAGTGTGTCCATGGATGTCATTTAGGGGTCACCAGGTGTCGTAGGTGCGATCCTTACTTGCCCCTTGTGACCCCTAGCACGGCCTTTGCGACTTCTGGCCTCAGATTTCACAAATCAGTGCCAGGAACACAGTGGCAGTTCGTCCTTATGAACGTCAGTTGGGGCTCCACTTTATTTGCTTTCTCTCAATGTTTTTATTACGCTAATAGTGAATACTGTTCCATTTTCACTATAAGTGTAATAAGGAGCGTAATAAGCTGGAATATTAGCTTCCCTGGCTGCTGAGGTATGTAAAAAAAAAAAAATCCAAGTGTATGCTGTGGCGTGCTTGTGAATGTGTGTGTTTGTGAGACAGTGTGTGTGTAAGTGTGAATGTGCATGTATGTGTAAGCATACTTGTGAGTGAAATTGAAGGTCATACGGCATGAGATGTCACTTTCGCTACCTCTGCAATTTTGGTGAATTTACGTTCATGAGCCTGTTCCCAAACACCGGGGCTAAATCCACTCCATCGATCTGTGTCGCGCAGATTCCTAGAACAGTGAAATCAGCTCAGTATCACCTCGTTCACGAGTGCAACTTATCTCACCCTTCTCGGAACTGGTGCAACATAGATCGATGGAATGGATTTACCCCCGGTGTCTGAGGACACCCTCCCTTTATAGGCTTGCCTGTGAATAGCCCTGCTTCATAAGTGATGGACTCAGCCACCTGCTTACAAGTCTCGCATAGCTGCAGTCACCTCCGTCAGCGCAGATAGATTTAATCTTGATATAAAACCTTTGATTTTCTTCCAGAAAGCAAACCCTGGCCCAAGGATCTCTGATTGACCATAAGGTCAACAACTCAAAAGACTATACTTTCGGATTTGAGCGCTACTCTATGCAACAGGATGTCTGACCAGAAGCAGCTCCGCCATGAGAGTGGAGGAGTGTCACCCCGCTAAAAAAATATGTCCCGTAGCAGAAAAATAAAATGGTTTATTTGTTACCATTTTATTTTTCAGTTACCCCTCCTCACACGAATGTGAGGACGGGGCAGGCAACTGCTACTGAGTGGCAGCAGGGAGCTCTCCACTTATGTTTAAAGTGCACGTCCTTTTGGCCGGTCGTCTTATGAAAGCCATCCAGACATGCAGATTTTAAATTTCTCTAACCTAGCTCTCCTAGGCAGCTGGATTAAAGAAAGCTCAGGCCTCCAGCCTTGAAAGAAGTGCTCCCTCCAATCCTTACGCTTGTCTTAACAGCATGAGAGCAACAGCAGGATTGGTTAGTGCAGTTTCCTGGGTCCCGCACTGTAGCTTTGAGGAGAGACGTGGAGGACGCCGTGTGGCAAGCCAGGTAAATGCCGTTTTTAATATTATTGTTCCACCCGTATTTTGCCCGCCCCATTACTGTAAACACAAACCAGCCGCCACTACCTTATTGCCTATCAGAGAGTTCTTAAATCTCACTGCATGAGCTCATTAAAGCCCATTACCTAGCATTGCATAGAGAAGGCAGCACATCCAAAAACTGTGGCTCCACGTTCTCACAGATAATTCAAAATGATCCTGGGGCTGGAATTAGCACCTGCCACTGACATTGGCACCCCTTTGCAAGCTTAAAGCGCCCCTGTTGCATTCGAACACAGTAACAGCATGGCATATGAAATGCGACTTCAAATGATAGAAATATCATTCAAGTTAAATAGATCTTTTCACCTATTAATCACATTCATTTCATTGTTTTGTGCTATTACTAATTTTAAATTATCAAACAAAGCTGTAGGTAAGGTTTACGAAAAAGATAAACCACAAATAAACGAGAATAATGCAGGTGAGTATGGAATTAGATGATCAGACGTCGGCATTAAATCAACGTGTACACAAAAGTGTTTTTAAGGCACAGTTTTCATTAAAAGTGTAAATATATCGTAGAGGATGGCTCGGTTACCACAGTAGACACAAATTCATTTATGCAATTCACACCATACTCCAAAGTTTAGTCGTCAGCATAACCTTCATCTGCAAAATCATTTGAAATGGTACTTTATCTAATCTCGTATCTGTGAGATGGATATGTTGTCTACAACTGCTGCCTATGGTTCTCTTCTGTCGTTTGCAACTGCACTATATGAGTTTCCCTGATCTATACATAAATGTAGAGATACAGCTGAGACTGTGTAGTCCGGTGTCTGATGAGTCATGTTCACAACCAGAGCCTAATATTTGTGAGTGAAGCCCTCAAACCAAAGCAGAAGCATTTAAATCAATACCATACTTCAGTGTATGTACGAGGCAGCAACTGGATTAAAAGATTCATTCCTATCCCCCAGAACCACATGGAAACTCATTACAATGCAGCGGAGTAGGGTTCTTATGAATGAGTTACACTCCCATCACAGTGTTCATTACATGTAAGCAAAAGAGCAGCATAATTAGAAACACCGATTGGAGCTGTTACCCCATTAATCACACCGCAATTTGAATGCAGCAGTAAACAATTTATGGTAAAAAAAAAACTGACAACATCTTATTGGAAGGTTAAGGTTGCCGGCTTTTAAGACTACCTGCTCACAACTGCTTTATAAACTGGCTTGCTTTCTCAAATTTGCTTTAAAATGCACCATTTGCCACACTCTTTTTTCAAACTTTTCTCAGGGAAACCCCTCTCTCTTCTGAGCACCCCTTATGGAAGTGGGGCTAGTTTGCTACTCGCAACATAACCCAACTTTTACACCCAACCACTTTCAAATGCCACCAGCCGCCCCTGGACACCCCAGAGTTCACACTAGTTTGCAGCACTCTGCCGCCTGCATCGGAGGACAGCAAAAAGTGTGCTTCAGCCTGTCACTGTTTCTGTTCCAACTCCCAACAAACTATTACAGGGAGTTGTTGACGTGTTGTTTCATGATGAAAACACAAGTATGCTGTGTGATCCAGGTTGAGAAAGTCAAATACAGGCTTGCTATTTACTGCTTTACCTAAAGAGGGTAAAGAGGAGAAGAAGCTCCAGGGTCTTAGGATTCTAAAGACTCAATAAGCATATCCGAAATGTCTTTGCTGTTTTCCCTGACTATGACATGCTTAGTCACATTACTTTTTGCATTCTGTGTGATTAGCATTCACATTTTATGCATCAAGTTAAGATTCTAAAATACACATTTTAAAATATATGTCCTCTTTCTTAGTGCTATTTTAACCTATCATGCATTTACAAAAGAAGGTTTGGAGTTCCACTGTGTCCCCGAACTCATTTTGTGAGACGGATCGTTACCAGAAAACACTTTCTGTGCAGTATTGCTCAATGAGTTATTGAGGGCTTGCAGTCCAACTGGATTTTTAATCCATTATGGTGCATTGACTAAGTCTTTCCTCCTGGGGGTTAGAAATTCGACCCCTGTCTGCTAAAGGAAGTGAGGGGGGGGGGTCTTATGAGCATCACGAAGTGGGCCCTAATAGGAATCAAGCACCTGGGCAACGTATGAAGAGACCAAGGGGGTGATTCTAACCCTGGCGGTCGGTGTTAAAACGGCGGCCAACCCGCCAACAGGCTGGCGGTAAAAAAATTGGGATTCTGAGCCTGGCGGGAACCGCCAACACAGACAACCTTAACACTCCGACCGCCACGGCGGTACAAACAAACAGCGCGGCGGTCACCGCCAACAGACAGGCGGCAGACAATGTACCGCCCACACTATTACAACTCACCAATACGCCACCTTTTCCGGGGCGGGAGCACCGCCGATAAAAACACGGCGGAAACAGACTACGGACGGGAAAACGCTCACCACTACGCACTCCAGGAGGAAGGAGGACAGCATGGAACCCGAATTAAACATCCTACCTGCTCTCGTCTACCTTCTCATCTACCACGAGTACGAAGTCCGGCGCAGACGACAACGGTGAGTACTGCACCTACGACACACGGGAGGGGGAGGACGAAAGGTTACGGGCACACACATATGCGACCCCCCCCCCCCCCCCAACTATGTACTCACCAATGCAGAGCACCAAGTCACAGTGACACCACCCAAACACCCCTGAAAAATGCTAGGACATAATCATATTTGGAATAAATATTTATGTACCAAAAAGCTCCAGAAAATTATCGTACAACCATGAAAGATATTCACAACAAAACTAATGACATACACATCAGTGTATAACTGAAGTACCAAGTCCTGCACATCCTACGAATTCAGCATGTCCGTGGGCCAAAGTCTTGAGAAATAAGGGCAAAGCCCACACAGGAGACCTGAGTCCTTTGGAGAGAACACTGCAGGGGCATCAGATGTAAAAACTACAGGCACCTCAGGGGGAAGCGAAGGGGGGGGGCACCACAGCCACATGAGTCCACGACGCCAGATCCACGAGGAGCCACCATGCCCACTGGACCATCGTGGGGAGTGCAAAGCCACAGTCTCTCAATGTCTCTACAGTGGGTGGGCTGCCCACTGGACCATCCTGGGGAGTGCAAAGCCACAGTCTCTCAATGTCTCTACAGTGGGTGGGCTGCCCACTGGACCATCCTGGGGAGTGCAAAGCCACAGTCCATCAGGTGGATGACAGTCTCCACTGGTCAAGGAGGAGGCATGGTGGGCACAGTGAACCATAAACGGTGCTTGAGACGGCGGTGCCCAGCGGAGCGGTGCTTGAGAGGAAGGGCCCAGCGGAGCGGTGCTTGAGAGGAAGGGCCCAGCGGAGCGGTGCTTGAGACGCCGGTGCCCAGCGGAGCGGTGCTTGAGACGGCGGTGCCCAGCGGAGCGGTGCTTGAGAGGAAGGGCCCAGCGGAGCGTTGCTTGAGAGGAAGGGCCCAGCGGAGCGGTGCTTGAGACGGCGGTGCCCAGCGGAGCGGTGCTTGAGACGGCGGGGCCCTGTTCAGCGGTGCTCTTCTGCACCGCGGGCCCTGTTCAGCGGTGCTCTTCTCCACGGCGGGGCCCTGTTCAGCGGTGCCTATCTCCACGGCGGGCCCTGTTCAGCGGTGCTCTTCTGCACGGCGGGGCCCTGTTCAGCGGTGCCTATATCCACGGCGGGCCCTGTTCAGCGGTGCTCTTCTGCACCGCGGGCCCTGTTCAGCGGTGCTCTTCTCCACGGCGGGGCCCTGTTCAGCGGTGCCTATCTCCACGGCGGGCCCTGTTCAGCGGTGCTCTTCTGCACGGCGGGGCCCTGTTCAGCGGTGCCTATCTCCACGGCGGGCCCTGTTCAGCGGTGCTCTTCTCCACGGCGGGGCCCTGTTCAGCGGTGCCTATCTCCACGGCGGGCCCTGTTCAGCGGTGCTCTTCTGCACCGCGGGCCCTGTTCAGCGGTGCTCTTCTCCACGGCGGGGCCCTGTTCAGCGGTGCCTATCTCCACGGCTGGCCCTGTTCAGCGGTGCTCTTCTCCACGGCGGGGCCCTGTTCAGCGGTGCCTATCTCCACGGCGGGCCCTGTTCAGCGGTGCTCTTCTGCACCGCGGGCCCTGTTCAGCGGTGCTCTTCTCCACGGCGGGGCCCTGTTCAGCGGTGCTCTTCTGCACCGCGGGCCCTGTTCAGCGGTGCTCATCCAGCAGGTCAAGGGAGCCAGACCTGGCCTGGACTCCCTGCTCAGTCGCCCTCGGACCGTGACGTTTCTGGACCCTTCGGGGACGGACTCCTGGCCTCCTTAGTGTCCTCCTTCCCAGCTGGGATGTGGCATGTGGGGTCCACCTTCTCCGCGCTCCTGCTGCCCTTCCGCTCCTTTGATTGGGCTCTCGGGCCCTTGCCTCCCCTACATGGTGTGGGTGGTGAAGTGGCCGCACATTTCTCCTTGGGGGCAGCCCTGTCGGTCCTCGCACGGCGGCCCTTGTTTTTGCGGGTCCTCTTGCCGGGGGGGGGGGGGGCTGGACGTGTCCTTGCTGCTGATCGATGTGTCACTGCTGGCAAAGGGTGGGCTCCAGAACCCAGGCACAACAGTGACACCCGAAGCTGGGCTGGTGGTGGCTGCGGTGCTCTTGGGACTCTTTGAAGATGGATGGGGGAGCTCATCGGGGGGAAAGAGGTTAAGGTTAGCCAGGAAAAGTTTTTTAGGGCCAAGGTAAAGGGTAGGAGAAGTGGAGATGGAAGTGGAGGTAGAGGAGGTGGTTGTAGGAGAGTCAGGTGTGCTGTCATTGGGTGAAGGTGCTGGTGCTGTAGGCTGTTGTGAGGTGGATGGCTGTTGGGTGGGTGTCTGCCTGCATTTGTGTGTCTTGGAAGAGGGGGTGACAGACACAGTGGGAGAGGACACAGGGGACGTGTAAATGGCAGTGGGGGTGGTGACTGCACGAGTGTGGACTGTCCTGGAGGGTGAGGTGGTGATGGAAGCACTGGCTGATGTTGGGGTGCATGCAGGTGTGAGTGTAGACGTCACAGGGAGGGAGGAGGGAGACGAGGAGGAGGGGGACACAGGGGTGGCAGTGGCTGTTGGCATGTCTGCATTTGGGTGTTGCTTGGGTGAGTGTTTGTGGGATCTGTGGTGCTTGTGTTTGGATGAGCTGCTCTTGGGTGTTGAGGTGTGTGCAGGCTGGTCTGATGGTGTGGATGGGATAGGCTGAGGAACAGGAGACAGAGAAAGGCTGGAGGCAGTAAGAAGAGGGAGGCTGGAAACAGGGACAATGGCTGCCGTCAGTGCTGAGGCCAGAGCAGTGAACGCTCGTTGATGGGCAGCCTGACCCGAATGAATGCCCTCCAGGTACGCATTGCTCTGTTGCACCTCCCTTTGCACACCCTGGATGGCATTCAAAAGGGTCGTCTGCCCAACAATGAGCGTCCTTACCAGGTCAATGAGCTCCGCACTGAGGGCAGCAGGGGCAACAGGGGTAGGGGCTGAGGTGCCTGGGGCGAAGGAGACGCGCGCCTTCCTGGGCGAACCGGCACGGAGCGAAGACTGAGGGGCTGCTGGGAGGGCGGGGCTGGTGCGCTGGGTGGCGGCTGTACCTGTAGAGGCGGGGGGCACGGATGTTGCCGCCACCCCTAGGGAGCTCCCATCCGAGGACGTGTCGCTTTCGCTGCTCTCACCAGCGGTCCCCGTCGTGGTGCTCCCCTCGCCCTCCGGATCACTGGTGCCCCCGGTGTCTGTTCCTGGGCCCACCGGGGCCTTGTGTCCTGCAGCTCCCTCGTGCTCCGATGCCAAATCTCCTCCGCCTGATGATGCTAATGCACACATGCACAAGAAGATGAAGAGAAAGGGTGGGGGGAGAAAAAAGAAGACCAGGTTGAGTGCATGCAATGTCAACACCGTTGGCGGAGAGGACAGACACAGGTGCCTAATGCACTAAGCCGCGCATTCGGGGTTCACTACTCAGTACTACTGACTAAGACAACAGGCCAAGAGACGTCAAACGCGCACATGGGAGATGCTGGACCTTCAATGGCTGTACTTGTCACCCTACCGATGTGGGGGCCGGGGGCACAGGGCCATGCCTAAGGGAGAGGACTACACTACAGAAAGCGCCCTGGCCTAATGTCACCCACAGCCCTCCTCCCCCACCCAGACGCCTCCACTGCGCAGAAAGATAGGAGAATGTGCTGATACTCACCCCCTTGTGTCTGCTGTGATGTCTTAAAGCGCCCATCCAATTTGCCATATGGCACATGCTCTCATCTGTCGGGCGTTGCACTCCTCATTCGCCCCCCACCCCACAAACTTACATCCACCCCAATCCACACAGGCATAGCCCATTCCATGTGCACCCGGTGTACTCACTTGTTGGTCTGGAGGACCGTAGAGTAGCGCATACTGGGGGAGGACCCCATCCACGAGCTTCTCCAACTCTTCAGACGTGAAGGCAGGGGCCCTTTCCCCAGTCGCAGCAGCCATTGTATCTTCCAGACCGAGGTCACAGCAGCACTTGCAGTATAGGTCCTCTCCTGTGGATGATCAGGTCTCGAGTGATTAAGCAGATAGAAAATGGCGGTCACGCCCGCGGCGGTGCGTACCGCGGCGGTGCGTACCGCGACCGCCGGCGCACTTCGTCATTGGCTCCTGAAACCCATAGGCTTCAATGTTAACCAATGCGGCTTTGCGCCGCGGTCTTCGACCGCCTACCGCCACGGTGTGCCCCGCCAGCGCATTGACCTCACATCCCATTGTCCCACTTCACAGGTCAGGCAGCCGCCATTTCAAGGGCCTACATGGCTTAATTTTGACTGCGAGACACAGGCCTAGGCCTTGCATTGCCACACATACACGCCTTTCAACCCATTGCCATTCTTTAACTGTGCAAGCTGTCTGTACGTACCTGTGGTTTGGCTGACTCTGTGCTCCATGTTGTCCTTCCTAGGCACCGTCCGCTGGGACTTGCGATGAGAAGGAGGAATCCTCGAGTGTACCGACCGCTGGTGGACCTGTCGACAATGGAAGAACGCCATATAATACTTCGATACAGACTTGACCGTGCCACTATCCATGAACTGTGTGCCCAGCTGGAGCCAGCCCTGATGTCCCCCATCCGCCAACCCACAGGGATTCCCCCTCTGGTGCAGGTTTTGTCAGTCCTCCATTTTTTGGCCAGTGGGTCATTCCAGACCACAGTGGCCATGTCATCTGGAATGTCTCAGCCTATGTTTTCTAAGATTTTGAGCAGAGTGTTGTCTGCCCTGATGAAACTCATGCGGAGCTACATCATTTTCCCCGAGGAGGGTGACTTGCCTACAGTGAAGGGTGATTTCTATGCCCTTGGACATATCCCCAACATCATTGGTGCCATTGATGGGACCCATGTGGCTTTGGTAACCCCAAAAGACGATGAGCAGGTGTACCGAAACAGAAAAAATTATCATTCGATGAATGTCCAGGTGGTCTGTTTGGCTGACCAGTACATCTCCCATGTAAATGCCAAGTTCCCAGGGTCAGTGCATGACGCGTATGTGATGCGAAATAGCAGCATCCCCTATGTGATGGAGCAGTTACAGAGACAACGTGTGTGGCTAATAGGTGACTCTGGTTACCCCAACCTGCCGTGGCTACTGACCCCAGTGAGGAATCCCCGGACAAGGGCAGAGGAACGCTACAATGAGGCCCATGGGCGTACTAGGAGGGTGATTGAGCGAACCTTTGGCCTCCTGAAGGCCAGGTTTAGGTGCCTGCATATGACAGGTGGATCCCTAATGTACTCACCAAAGAAGGTGTGCCATATCATCGTGGCGTGCTGTATGCTTCACAACCTGGCTTTGCGACGGCAGGTGCCTTTCCTGCAGGAGGATGGTCCAGATGGTGGTGTTGTAGAAGCCGTGGAGCCTGTGGAGAGTGAAGAGGAGGAAGACTCAGAGGACGACACAGACAATAGGGACAGAGTGATACAACAGTATTTCCAGTAACACCCAGGTAAGAATCACCCACGCCATTTCCCAATTGCTTCTAGCCTCCTGCATCTGTACTTTCTGTAGTTCCCACCAGATATTTTTGGGTAATTTTTGATTTTCCCTTCCCTTCTCAGTGCTGTATGACGCAGTGCCTGACTTCTGCTTGGTTTGCCCATGAACTACAGCGTATTGACATTGGTATGTTGTCATCACTAATTGACAGAACAGATATTGAACAGTAATATGTAATACATTTGCTAATAATACAGCATGACTCCAAACTGATTTGTGTGCAATATGTGATTTATTTACAGGGCTAGATATTGGTACATGTGATTATAAGGGTGATGGGTGGGGGTGGAGTAATGTCCATGGCAGAGTCCAGTTCTCAGTCTCACAGGTGCATTGTCCTTTTGCCTGTGGAAGGATGGAGCAGAGGCAGTTCATGGTTGGACAGGGTGGCAATGTGGGACAGTGGGAAGAGTTCAGGGGGTATGTCCTGCTGGCGGGGGTCTTGACATCCTACTCTGTCTTTTTTTTGGATCTCAGGCTCCTCTTACGGGGTGGTTGTTCTTCAGCAGGAGGTGGGGTTCTGGTGGCCTGCCGTGGTGTTGGGGCCTCCTGTCCACTAGCGCCGGCGGAGGTGGTAGGCTGTTCCTGGTCCAGGCTAGTGACAGGGGCCCTGTGTGGTGCCACATGGTCCCGCAACGCGTCTTCTATCCTGTTGAGGGCCAGGACGATGGTCCCCATTGCGGTCCCGATGATTCTCAGCTCCTCCCTGAACCCCATGTAGCGTTCCTCCTGCTGTGCCTGGATCTCCGTGAACCTGGCCAGTACCGTCGCCATCGTCTCTTGGGAGTGGTGGTAGGCCCCCATGATGGTGGTGAGGGCCTCTTGGAGAGTGGGTTCCCTGGGCCTCTCCTCCCCCCCCTGTCGCACAGCAGCCCTCCGAGCTGCCCGGTTTCCCCCGGCCTCTGTCCCCTGGACGGTGTGCCCGCTACCACTGCCCCCAGGTCCCTGTTGTTGTTGGGGTGTTGGGTTAGCCTGGGTGCCCTGTAGTGGCAGACACACCGCTGATTGAGCTGTCCTAGAGACAGAGGCATGGGCCCGCTGGGTGGGAGCTGTGCTGGTGTTGGCAGAGGGGGTCGGGTCTGGTGTGGCCTGTGGCTGCCTGAGGGGAACCGACTGCCCAGAGGTCCCCGATGGTCCGGGCTGGTCATCAGGTTCACCGTCGACAGAGCTGCTATCCTCAGTGTGGGCCTGTTCCGGTGGTGGGATGGACAGTTCTGGACCCTCCTGGCTGGTGTGTTGTCGTTCGGGTCCTGCATGGGGTAAGAGAGTTTGGTTATTGTTTCTGTGTGTGCAATAGCGTGCGTGTTATGGGTGCCCTTGTCCCCCAGTGCAGGCATTCCCTTGAGGGAGGTGTTGTGAGGGTAGTTAGTGGGGGGGGGGGGGGTTAGTGCAGTGGTCATGCTTAGGTGATGGGTGCCCATGATTTGTGTTGGCATGCAGGAGTTGGTGTTGGGATGGGTGGGTTGTGCTGGTGAGACATTGTCAGGGAGGATGTGTGCTGAGGGGTTGGGGGTGAGGGTGGGGGTGTGGGTTGGCATGCTGGTGGGGTGGGGGGGATATAGTAGTTGAGATGGGACTTACCAGAGTCCATTCCTCCGGCTACTCCAGCGAGGCCCTGAGGATGCAGGATGTTCAAGACCTCTTGCTCCCACGATGTAAATTCGGGAGGGGTGGGTGGGGGTCCGCCGCCAGTCTTCTGGACCGCGATGTTGTGCCTGGAGACCATCGATCGGACCTTCCCCCGTAGGTCGTTCCATCTTTTGCGGATGTCCTCCCTATTCCTGGGATGCTGTCCCACCGCGTTGACCCTGTCCACGATCCGCTGCCAGAGCTCCGCCTTCCTGGCTATACTGGTGTGCTGCACCTGCGAGCCGAAGAGCTGGGGTTCCACTCTTAGGATCTCCTCCACCATGACCCGGAGTTCTTGGTCCGAAAAGCGTGGGTGCCTTTGGGGTGCCATGGGGTGGTGTGGGTGAGGTGTGGGGTGGTGTATGTGATGAGGAGTATGTTGGTGAGTGGTGCTTTGTGCTACTATGTGGTGTGTGTGATGGTGTAGTGTGCCTCAGTGTGTCTTGCTATGGATTGTCTGCTGTGTCTCTCTCTCCTTCTCTCAGTAATTATGGTCGCAGGGGTTTGTGGGTGATGTGGGTGTGTGTTTTATAGTTGGTTGATTGTGTGGGAGTGGTGTGTGTATGTGTATCAGGTGTGTGTATTTCAAATTGTCCAATGTGGCTGTGTTTTGGTGATGTGTGTGTATTCTGACCGCGGCGGTGTGTAGCGCCAATGGAATACCGCGTTTGAATGACCGCCGTGTGGATTCGTGGGTCGTAATGGCATGGGCGTATTTCTGTTGGCGTGACGGTGGAGGTTTGGTCATCTCCAGTTTATCGCTGCCCGCAGATGTGGCGGGCTGCAGTGGAGGACGGATTTTTGGAGGTTTGGCCGTTGTGGGTCAGAATGACCGTGGCGGTTGACCGCGGCCGCGGCGGTGTTATGGCGGTCTTATGACCGGCGGTAAGGGCATTTTACCGCCGAGGTCAGAATGACCCCCCAAGTGTATACAACGTTTGAGATCCTACAGGCAGAATTTGACAATTCCAAGAGGTTCTGATACTTACAACTGGGACATGTGCTGATGAGCCACATTGTTGAGGGGGAGCAGCTGCCCCGGCAGCCCCGTTGGAAGATCGGGTGCTGTCAGATTCTCTGATGGATAAAGCCATCTCTCATCTATAGCAAACTAGTGTACAATTCACCGGACCCACTGGTGAATCTGAGGGTAGCGTGGGAGCAAGATGTAGGATCGCTCAACGACGACAAATGGAGCGGCTCTATACAGAGCCCCAAGGAAATCGCTATACAAACCCAATTGAGACTGGCCCCATTAAAAATTCTTCTCAGAGTATAGTACTCCCAAACGCTGCTTCATCACATAGGGAGAGCACTTACCCCACTGTGCATCAGAGAGTGCAAGCAGGAAGGGACCTTCTTTTATATACTGTGGGAGCGTCCCACCATTCAGAAACACTGGGAAGAAATTACACGTATCGTGCACCAGGTCACAGGGCTTGAAGTTCCTCTGGGAGCTAAATGGCTCCTCTTCAGCATCGCCGGCGAGGCACAGTAGCCCAAATAGCAGAAGATTTGGCCACTGCTGGCTGTAGTGCTTTCCTCTTATTTAGTTTCTAAGCACTAACATAACACAACAGAAATGCACTTCTGAGGTCAAAGAAGACTTTTATTGTTGTTAATTCTTCCCCAACCACAATATTTTATGTATGACGAATTAGTAGCTTTCAAGTCCGCGTTAATCAAACAAAATATATCAGTTTGCAATATACACAGCAGGTTATATTTATAAGATATTGAATGCAAAGCAAAACAAATACTTCACCGTGTGGGAACTATCTACAGCTTCATCTTTCTAAGGTCTGCAAGCTGATGACCCCTGTCAGCCGCGAGAAAGAGAGATTCATCTACCCACACGGGATTGCTGGCAGCCTGCGCCAAGCTCCAGCACGAGGTCCGGCAGATTCGAATCTGACCCTCTGCAGCCTGTTACATTCGTTACAAAGGTGTGCCCCCTCCTCTCAGACCTGGGAAACTGAGCAAGCCTTTTGGAGACTGGCCAGGTCTCCAAGACTACTCCTGTTCCCAAGCTCAAGCGAAGAAAAAACAACACCCATGTACTCTCTCTTATCATGTCTAGTCTACTGTGAGAAAAACATCTTGGTTCTCTGGTGCAAAAACACAGCTTGGAAAAATACAGCTTGGATTCTCAACTGCAATGTCTAACTCCACGTTAAAGGCAATAGGCAGCTAACCTAAATATCAAATGCAATGTCATGTTAAAGGCAATAGGCAGCTAACCTAAATATCAAATGCAATGTCTAGTGTCATGTCAAAGCCAATAGGCAGCTGAGCTGAATACAAAATGCAATATATAATATCATGTCAAAGCCAATAGGCAGTTAAGCTGAATACAAAATGCAATATATAATATCATGTCAAAGCCAATAGGCAGAATATCTAATAGCATGTCAAAGTCAATAGGCAGCTAAACTGAATACATCATGTCAAAGTCAATAGGCATGCAATGTCAAAGCCAATAGGCGGCTAGACTGGATACAGCATGTCAAAGCCAATAGGTAGAATACAGAATGTAATGGCTAATGCAATGTCAAAGCCCATAGGCAGAATACAGAATGTAATGACTAATGCAATGTCAAAGCCCATAGGCGGCTAAACTGAACAAAACATACCATGTGCTACTGGTGAACATTGAGCAACTAATATGCGCAGTGGTGAAACACAAAGTCATTGGTCAAAACAAACTTTATCAAATGGCAGTACATTCCGCCCTTTGACCAATGAATTTTTGTTTCACATATCTCTTGTTTCAAACAAAAACAAAAAAAAAACATCAGATCAAAGCAATCCCTGTAAAGCAATAGAAGTGGATTAACACATTGATTTCATAACCTTTCACATCAGATACATCTACATAGAAAAGACTGGGCAATTTTTATACTCTGAATGAGTCTCTAATTCAACAGTGTTAGCAATTTGATGTGGCATGAGTTCTGCTCATGTAAAGGTGCACGGTCCACCTGAAAGGTTTGCTGGAAGATAAGCAAAAGTCAGAGTTCCATACGAGAAGGGCTTAGTTCCAGTGGAAGATCCATGGTGCTGGCACTTTACTCAGCCAGGTTCAGGTTGGGGGTTCGGTCCCTTCCCCGACCCCACACGCACACACCGGAAGGGGGACCACACAGCACACTCAGGGACAGTGGCGAAACGTGGTAGAATCTGCAAAAGAAACAAGTATGACTTTTCTTGCAAATAACATTTTTCATTTAAACTGCACCCTTCCTCTTTCTTTCCCTGTTTTATAATCAGCAGGACGTTTTTGGGGCCCTTTGTTATATTCTCTGCAGGTTCTGGAGGGTCACTTGGGGCTTCAGCCCACACATCAGCACTGAGGTTTTTATCTGCTGCGCCACAGCTTCCCTTTTCTTGCACTGTCAGAAGGGCTGGGGCAGACTCATTCTTTACCAAACCTCCATTCACTGCATTTTCTTCAATTTGGGCCATTCTGTCTCCAATTTGTATGAATAAATCAGATTCTTTTCTAGGTATCAGCAGAATTTCGATTTTTCCTTGGTAAGTTGCAGCAATCACTCTCCCTAAAACCTGATCACTTTGCCATTTCTGATCTGGTAACTTTCCTCTCCCCAACTGCTCTGTGACTGCTTGCATGACAGATTGCTTTTGTGCGTGCTGCACAGTTTTTATCAAATCTAGGGGAATGTGCATCTCTCTCATCTCTGCCCACCTGTAAGTGGCTTTTTCTCTCAGCTGTTCACATTTCTGGGGCACCCACTTAGCCATCCCCACTAAGGCAGAATTCTGGGTGAACACTTCTCTCTCTGAATTTTTCTCATTAACATCTGCAAGGTAATTGAACCCGTTAGGTACAAGCCATGTGGCTAAAACATTATCAAAGAACCAAAAATCAGCGTAAAAATGACACATCTCACGTAGCTCTTGCTTTAAAATCTGACACACATTATACAACGCTGTTCCTTCTACTGTGCCAGAAAACAACATTTCAGTCAATGAATCATTAGTAAAACAAACATGCTTTTTATCTTCAGTAGACACGAATTCAAATGGTGCACTCAACTTCATTGGTAATTCTTTTATCTGTGGTACTCTAGCCCTGTCTTGCAAGTACCAGATCCATTGTATGATTCTAGCTAGGGGCACTATTTTCTTCCCTTGTTCATGATTTAAATGTACATAAGTATTTCCTTCTTGCACTGCGCAGAAACCTAAAGTTTGCATTATTTCATTTGCCAAATCACAAGCGCGCAGCTGCATATAATTTTTCACAGTGACCATATACAAAAGTGTTAGGATTTCACTCAAATGAGGGCTATTCTTTTTCCAAAAATCAAACAAGCTAATGAAACTCGGTGTCTCTTTCTCTAAAATCTTTGGTTTTACTTGTGCATTTTGCAACAGTAACTCGTAAATCACATTCTGAGCTCTCTCGTCCTTGTTATCAGTTAAGGAATGCATTTTGTCTGCCAAAAACCCTGGCTCACACGAAAACTCAGTGCAGCTCGGAGCTGTCTTAACCCCCTCATTACTGGAATGGGACAAGAAAGATTCTTCAAAAACAGCCCTTTTATAACTTTCAGTCGGGCTAATTTGCTCACGTAAATTCCTATTTTCATGTTCCAACTTCCTACATTTCTCCTGCATTTCTCTGTAAGCAGATAAAGGTATCCAGACCTTTCTGTCATCATTACTTCCAAAACACACGTTTTCTACACATGCATTTTCTTCTGTAATTCCCCAAACAGAAAACAATTCACAGTTTTTCTTAGCACCATCAGGCAGTTTAACAACACATGACATGGTCTGCCGTGCTACTGTGATTCTCCAAACAACAAACAATTCACAGTTTTTCGTAGCACCATCAGGCAGTTTAACAACACATGACATGGTCTGCCGTGCTACTGTGATTCTCCAAACAACAAAAAACAATTTCTGTAACTCTCCAAACAACAAAAAAACAATTACACTTTTAAAGTGTGCACTTAGAAATCTACTAACTCGTCAAACCCCTTCTTAATCACCTCTTAATGACCGACCCCACGACTCCTGGTACCAATTGTAGTGCTTTCCTCTTATTTAGTTTCTAAGCACTAACATAACACAACAGAAATGCACTTCTGAGGTCAAAGAAGACTTTTATTGTTGTTAATTCTTCCCCAACCACAATATTTTATGTATGACGAATTAGTAGCTTTCAAGTCCGCGTTAATCAAACAAAATATATCAGTTTGCAATATACACAGCAGGTTATATTTATAAGATATTGAATGCAAAGCAAAACAAATACTTCACCGTGTGGGAACTATCTACAGCTTCATCTTTCTAAGGTCTGCAAGCTGATGACCCCTGTCAGCCGCGAGAAAGAGAGATTCATCTACCCACACGGGATTGCTGGCAGCCTGCGCCAAGCTCCAGCACGAGGTCCGGCAGATTCGAATCTGACCCTCTGCAGCCTGTTACATTCGTTACAAAGGTGTGCCCCCTCCTCTCAGACCTGGGAAACTGAGCAAGCCTTTTGGAGACTGGCCAGGTCTCCAAGACTACTCCTGTTCCCAAGCTCAAGCGAAGAAAAAACAACACCCATGTACTCTCTCTTATCATGTCTAGTCTACTGTGAGAAAAACATCTTGGTTCTCTGGTGCAAAAACACAGCTTGGAAAAATACAGCTTGGATTCTCAACTGCAATGTCTAACTCCACGTTAAAGGCAATAGGCAGCTAACCTAAATATCAAATGCAATGTCATGTTAAAGGCAATAGGCAGCTAACCTAAATATCAAATGCAATGTCTAGTGTCATGTCAAAGCCAATAGGCAGCTGAGCTGAATACAAAATGCAATATATAATATCATGTCAAAGCCAATAGGCAGTTAAGCTGAATACAAAATGCAATATATAATATCATGTCAAAGCCAATAGGCAGAATATCTAATAGCATGTCAAAGTCAATAGGCAGCTAAACTGAATACATCATGTCAAAGTCAATAGGCATGCAATGTCAAAGCCAATAGGCGGCTAGACTGGATACAGCATGTCAAAGCCAATAGGTAGAATACAGAATGTAATGGCTAATGCAATGTCAAAGCCCACAGGCGGCTCAACTGAATACAGAAAGTAATGGCTAATGCCATGTCAAAGCCAATAGGCAGAATACAGAATGTAATGACTAATGCAATGTCAAAGCCCATAGGCGGCTAAACTGAACAAAACATACCATGTGCTACTGGTGAACATTGAGCAACTAATATGCGCAGTGGTGAAACACAAAGTCATTGGTCAAAACAAACTTTATCAAATGGCAGTACACTGGCAGCAGCAGTAGTGAAGTGCAATGTGGCAAGGGCATGGAGATCTTCCCTCCCACCGCGAGTGACTGACTGGGAAGCGGACCTTGACTGGTGCCAAAGGCCTGAACATGTAGTATTCCTCTGTAGGGGCTGCCCTCGAAAATGGAAATGGGTCGGGGGGGGGGGGAGGATCGGAACTGGAACAATTATCAACAATTGTGAAGGGGGAGGGAACGGTGGGTTTCCGTAGGTTGTGCACACATGCTCCTGAGCTCTATGGACAAACAATTTGTGAGAAAAGGAACAGATTGTACTGTGTGCTGTTATTTGTAATAATCAAAATGATTGCTTACTTCAAATGATGAAACACCATTTTATGCAATATTCTGCAGTGCTGCTGTGATTGAGCGATTCTTTGAAAAAAAGACTTTTCACAAAAAACAAAAATAGGAACTCCACCCCTGTGGCTTTGGGGTGGGGAGGAGTGGGGATGCTGCAGATCCTATCAAATCCAAGAAACGAAATATTTAATTTATAGACTTTTTTAAACATCCTGGATCCTCCATTGTTATTATCTGTAGTGTGGAGACAACTAAAGCCACTAGACAAAAGACCAGAACAGGAACTACTTGCAAATTTCCCAGTGTACTCCACAAACACTTAACAGCCACATCACTTTCCTCCAAGAGAGATCAACCTTAAGCTAAACATTCCAAAATGCAAGACCACGCAGTGAGGACCTAAAAGTATGAAACATCTGGCAAACTGATTCACTTTTTATGACACCAGTACCTCATAATGTCAGCTTCTGGTAGCTTTGTCTGGTGTGTGGCTGTGTGCTGGACTTGCCACACAGTAGAAGATGGCAGCATTGTGCATACAGGAAGGCAGCAAGAGTTCTTCAGGCATGGATGGAGTTATCAGACAGCAGTTAGTATGGGCTCCATGCCATGTATGATTTCTGGTAAGGGTTCCATGCACGTCATCGGTGGTCATACGTAAGAGATGCTGCAGTCTTGCACAGTGTGCCTTAGCAATAAGTTAGCTCAAATAGTGGCTGCTTCTACTGTATCTTTTTCTGCTGATTTTCAGATCCTTGCACTTCTGTGCTTAAGTTGCACTGCTGTAGGGTGGGTGGGAATGTGTGGATTTCCCACAGGTTAACACATGACTTCAGTCTACATACAAACAGTGTTTTTTCCTAACAACTTCAGCAAACGACTTTTGAAAAGTGTTGTGTTTTTTCCACGCATGCCTTTACAACAAATTTTGTTGTAAAAGCATGCCTAGTAAAGACGTGTGGAAACGGAATGCAAAACGCAGGCTTGGTTCTTTCATGCAAAGGCCCAAAACTACTCCCATCCCTAACACCTACACTACCCCAACCCACCATGAACCCAAAAAAAGAAAGACCCCCTCCCAATCCTGCCCCTAAAAACTAAACTATCCCAACATCCCCTATGCTATTGGTTCCTCAAAACAAATAACATTGTAGTTTACTCCATTTCATTGTCTTTACAGTAGGCATCAGGGACCATATTATCAAAAATGCCCGCAGACTCAGCAGGTGTGAGCACCCGCCTTTTATGCTCTCGAAGGCCTTCAGTGCTACAGAAGTGGCCATAAATGCTTGCACAACCTTTCTGTAATACAAATTGCTGCAAACTTAACACTAGCATCATGTCAAGGAGGCGTTCCCATGCAAATGAGCAAACACTTTGTCCGTGCTGTATTACAGATGTGGGTGTAGAGGGAAAGGAGCTGCCAGGTCATGCACTCACTGTGCGTCACAAAAAGTCAGTGCAGTGCGTCCCTCCTCTCAGTGCACCCCTTGCAAGGGGAAAGGGCGTCCACGTGATTCCCTGACATATCTCCCTGCTGGCAGGTGTAGTCTCTTGCTACACCTACTTGCAGGGGAATATGTGCATCCTTTTCAGATACCAGGCGTAAAACAGCCGGTACACCTTTCATTAATTTGCTGCACTCCGGGCAGGCACATGCTTACACTGGTGCTGGTTAAGAGCATCCATTTTGATAGGGTGCACTGACCCCTGAATCGGTCTACCCCAGGCTATAGAACATGCAGCATCAGCTCTTCCGAAGTTACTGAATCAAGACTTCATCATTAACATCAAACCTTCAAAGAGCATTAGAGATAGTATCCCACAGACTTTCCAGTTGATTTTCAGATCCTTGCACTTCTGTGCTCCCTTCAAAGGACATTGGAGATAGTATCCCTCAGACTTTGTTTTATAATGAGAAGTCAGTCCTGGGTTGCAACCATCTATATAAAGTTCTGTGAATGTCTAGACTGCCTCACTTTGGTCACATTAGTCTCGACCCATCAGGGAGCAGTTAAAGTGGAACCACTTTAAACCATGATTTAAAGCAACTCTGTAAGCCTGCCACCTATTCAGGAAACTTCAGTACCACTCTGCCTTAAATAACATTAACATTACTTCTTCACGAGAAAATGTCAAGTTTTTCACTTGTAGACATTGGATAATGTGATGTGCTTTTATTGTTTGATATGCACTAATAGCTCATATTTTAAGTATTCAATAGTGTGATTTATATGGAAAAGTACAATAAGGTAACTGTACAGGAAAAATTCACACCTTACCTCACACAACATAAGGCCTGTTATCTCAAAATGATGTTAAGAGATTGTATATAATTGGATGCACAGAACATCTTGGTGGAGAGAGAATCTTCGGACTTCCAAGGCAGGTTCGAAGCAGCAACTAGTCAGCTTGAAGGTGTTATTTGTCCTTTTCTCAGGCACAGTACAACTAAACAAAGACAGAAACAGGACTTGAATTTGGAAGCATGGCTGCAGACTGCAAAACATTGTTTAAGAGATGAGTGAACGTCATGTGTGTAAAAGGTTATTTGGGAAACTCGTATCTGGAGCTTGGTGCTTAGGTAATAGGTTATACAGTATATGAGCCAAGAAGGGAGAGACTGTGATAAAGATTGATGCCATCTAATGATCACCATATGGTATTTTATCATTTTATCTCATATTTACATTTAATGCATTGTTTGCTTTTCGCCATTATTTTTATTTCTCTACTAACGTTCATTCTATTAATCTGCACCAACATTTAATAAAGCCTTTTAAAATGCAAAGTATGGATTTCTTGTATGTCCATCTTTTGGAGAAGAGGATCCCAGAGCCCATTACCTAATAAATGTAATGCTGGCAGCGTCTGATGGAATTGATTGCTAAATGATATGCATTATCTCCAGGTAAGTTTTGAGAGGTCCCGGTCTGCAATTTGTTTGCCTTTCCTGCTATTGTACGTAAGTTGTTTCATGCCTGAGCTAGCTAGGAGGCTGCCAAAAACGATCTGGCCATATTTAGAAAAGGACTTGTATAAACATATCAAAACAGAAATTAGGCTTGCCTCGGATCATGCAAAATATACAGAAAAATCATGGCTGTCACTCTTGAAGCCATTTCCAACACGGTCCAACACTAATAACTCCCATCAGAAACCTAGGGTGTGTCTATACCAAACTTGATAACATCACTTTCTCATGAAGAATTATGAAAAGTGAAGAGGTCACCCAGTCACACCATCTCCTCAGGCGAAACCCGGCAGTCGTGGGCACAGAAACCTGTGTTTGCTCTCGTGTGGCAGAACCATTTTCAAAACTCTCACCAAGAGGGAGTAAACACAACAGTCTACTCCAAACTGGTGGGAGCTTTGAAAATGTTCCTGCCTGCAGGAACCAGACTTTTGATCTGTTTCCCTGCTTGCACTGATGCAGACAGGGAAACAGATTAAATTATTGTTCCGCAAGCAGGGAGCTCCATTAGTAGATGCTCCCTGCAGGTGGGAGCAATGCAGGCTCACACTGCATGTGGCGAGCCTTGGGTCTCCCCCTCCCCTCACAGCCCCAAGGGTATGGTATGTGCCCATCTTTTATCAATGACGGCCCTGGAGGATGGGGCTCCCGGGCCGATTGCGGCTCAGGGAGGGGAGCTGTGCAGCCCCACTACCCTTCAATTAAATAAGGGGACCAGGCGATGGGGTCTCTGGGGTTGCTAACAGCTGGGGGAGGGGAGGTCACCAAGGCCTAACAATACTTAGGGAGGGGAGTCGTGTGGCACCCCTTCCCTTTAATGAAAAAACAAATGGCAATGGGGGGATGGAGTCTCCAGGGCCTTACAAAGCCCAGGGCCCATGGTCCCCTCCTATTTTAACATATATGTAGAGCCCAGGGGGATGGGGTCCCCAGAGCCTTTCAAAGCCTAGGGGGGAAGAGGTGTGTGGCCCCCCTCCCATTTTAACATATACAGGGAGTGCAGAATTATTAGGCAAGTTGTATTTTTGAGGATTAATTTTATTATTGAACAACAACCATGTTCTCAATGAACCCAAAAAACTCATAAATATCAAAGCTGAATATTTTTGGAAGTAGTTTTTAGTTTGTTTTTAGTTTTAGCTATGTTAGGGGGATATCTGTGTGTGCATGTGACTATTACTGTGCATAATTATTAGGCAACTTAACAAAAAACAAATATATACCCATTTCAATTATTTATTATTACCAGTGAAACCAATATAACATCTCAACATTCTCAAATATACATTTCTGACATTCAAAAACAAAACAAAAACAAATCAGTGACCAATATAGCCACCTTTCTTTGCAAGGACACTCAAAAGCCTGCCATCCATGGATTCTGTCAGTGTTTTGATCTGTTCACCATCAACATTGCGTGCAGCAGCAACCACAGCCTCCCAGACACTGTTCAGAGAGGTGTACTGTTTTCCCTCCTTGTAAATCTCACATTTGATGATGGACCACAGGTTCTCAATGGGGTTCAGATCAGGTGAACAAGGAGGCCATGTCATTAGATTTCCTTCTTTTATACCCTTTCTTGCCAGCCACGCTGTGGAGTACTTGGACGCGTGTGATGGAGCATTGTCCTGCATGAAAATCATGTTTTTCTTGAATGGGATGCAGACTTCTTCCTGTACCACTGCTTGAAGAAGGTGTCTTCCAGGAACTGGCAGTAGGACTGGGAGTTGAGCTTGACTCCATCCTCAACCCGAAAAGGCCCCACAAGCTCATCTTTGATGATACCAGCCCAAACCAGTACTCCACCTCCACCTTGCTGGCGTCTGAGTCGGACTGGAGCTCTCTGCCCTTTACCAATCCAGCCACGGGCCCATCCATCTGGCCCATCAAGACTCACTCTCATTTCATCAGTCCATAAAACCTTAGAAAAATCAGTCTTGAGATATTTCTTGGCCCAGTCTTGACGTTTCAGCTTGTGTGTCTTGTTCAGTGGTGGTCGTCTTTCAGCCTTTCTTACCTTGGCCATGTCTCTGAGTATTGCACACCTTGTGCTTTTGGGCACTCCAGTGATGTTGCAGCTCTGAAATATGGCCAAACTGGTGGCAAGTGGCATCGTGGCAGCTGCACGCTTGACTTTTCTCAGTTCATGGGCAGTTATTTTGCGCCTTGGTTTTTCCACACGCTTCTTGCGACCCTGTTGACTATTTTGAATGAAACGCTTGATTGTTCGATGATCACGCTTCAGAAGCTTTGCAATTTTAAGAGTGCTGCATCCCTCTGCAAGATATCTCTCTATTTTTTACTTTTCTGAGCCTGTCAAGTCCTTCTTTTGACCCATTTTGCCAAAGGAAAGGAAGTTGCCTAATAATTATGCACACCTGATATAGGGTGTTGATGTCATTAGACCACACCCCTTCTCATTACAGAGATGCACATCACCTAATATGCTTAATTGGTAGTAGGCTTTCGAGCCTATACAGCTTGGAGTAAGACAACATGCATGAAGAGGATGATGTGGTCAAAATACTCATTTGCCTAATAATTCTGCACTCCCTGTATATGTATAGCCCTGGGGGATGTGGTCACCATGGCCTCAAGAATCTCGGGGAGGGGGGCCGCGTGATGTCATCAGTGGTACCATAAAAGATGTCATAAAACATGTCATGAGTGATGCAATAAGTGAGGTGATAAGCAGTGCATGGTTGGGCGCAAGTTATAATTAGCTGAGCTAACTGTAACTGGTGAATTTCTGTGTTATTTTTATTTTAAAAATGTTATGTTGTCACTGACATATTCACCTAATTATAACGTTACTTTAACCTTTGATTTTTCCAGTGAATGTGTGTGTGTGTGTGTGTATATGCATGCGCGTCGGTGTGTGTCAATTTGCCCTTACAGTCGGCCGAGAATACAAAAGCAGAAACCCAAAATCCAGGAGATGGTCATGGACCATTTTTTCTGTAAACCAACATAGCATTAGGAAGACGTCACGTTTCAGATTATCTCAATACCTTATTCATGTTATTTTCTTGATGAAGTCTGCTGAATAAGTCAGTTTCATAGTTTTCAACTACTGGAAGTCGGACTCCTATTTGGTGGCGATTCCTGAATTTATAAGCTTCATATCACTCGATCCTGGAACAAAAGACTACATCCTTCTTTACTTGTTTAGATGCACTGTTGTTGTGTTGCCTGTCTGAATCAATAAGGAGTTTGACTTCATGGTTAGAAGAAAGTAACTGAGAGCTAGGTGAACTATCTCAGTTCCAGGAGATTGATAAGGCAAGACTCCTTTTCTGACAATGTTTCCTGTACTTCACTGTAATCTGTTTGCACTCCCACCATTCTAAAAGGAGGGCATATGTAACTACATTCTGAGGGAACAGCCTGAGGAAAGGGAACACCTTGTAGAGGGTTCCCAATCAGTTTAATCAAGGAAGAGATTGGACTGCAGCATGACTGAGATTTAATGTTTCTTCTCAGTTGTTTAAATATTAGGACCACAAGTCTTCCAAGCACCATATAAGAAATCTCATCCTCAGTTGTGTATGTGGAAACAGAAAATATCCAAAAAGTGATGAATGGAACGCTTGAATTAATGTCAGCCACTGGTAATCAGTCAAGGCACATCCCAGTCTATCATTATGTTGCATAAAATGCTATAGTTGGGACCTACACAAATGCAAATCAGTCTTGACCCTGCTCCAAAGGGAACAGTGCAGCCCTAATTACCAGCTAGGTCCTCCCTCAACCAGAGCACAAGCAAACAAGGACTGGCTTTGCCCTATTTAGAGGCCAAAAGCCAGGTATGGCTAGGTTCCTGTGACGCCATGTGTGTGGGATCCACATCTGGGGATACCTGTCCCACTTAGGGTGACCCACTAAAGTATATAAACATTTGCATATGGCTAGGTCTAATCTGAGGTGGCATGGTGAGCAAAAGAACAATGGGTTGGGATGCTACCTCAACTGATTGCCAGTGGTTCGACTTATTGCAAGCATCCCCCAATCACCGTTGTGTGTTTGATCTAATGCTCTAAGTGGCCAAGGGTATGCCCAGACGAGGATCCCTTGCTCACTGAGCCATTGGAGCCAAGCTACACTTGATTGAAGAGCCCCAATCAGAGCAAAACCAGTCTTAGGTTGCTTGTGTTCTGGTTCAGAGAGGGCCTGGCTTGGCAGTTTGGGCTGGACTGTTCCCAATGGAGCAGGGCCAAGACTGGTTTCTGTATGGCTGAATCTAATCTGAGGTGGCAAGGTGGCCAAAAGAACAATGGGTTGGAATGCTAAACGAGCGATTGCCAGTGGTTAGACTTATTGCAAGCATCTGACCATCACCTTTTTTTGTTTGATGGAACCAGAAAATACCATGGGGTTTAGCAGTGATAAAATATGAAGGGGTGTGAGGTGACTTATCTTTAGAAGATAGCAACACTTTAAATGGACGGAAGAAAGTTGCACCTTTAAAGGATACCTTTTCTGTCATCTGTTTGTCCAGGACTGCTTGCAGGTAATGGGTGGCCTAAACTGCTATGGAATGTGGTACTAGATGAACAAGTTACATACCTTCAGTAATGCTTTATCTGGTAGTGACTCTATCTAGCTGCAGATTACTTGTCTTAGAATTATCCACAGGAATCAGACTGGATCTAGAATTTTTTTAGTGCGCAGTAACCCTGCTTGGCAGTAGGCGGCGTTGTTCGGCTCCATGTAGCGTGTTCAGCGCTGTCCAAGCTAAAAGCAGACATTTGCGGTGCCTATACAGGTGCCACCCAGGCGTGCTGACGTCAGTTCTTTTGTGACTTTCCACACCTGGAGCGCAGAGCCACGAAGAACACTGTCCACTGGTGTGGAAAACTACTGCACTGAAATGGTAACAGCCCTGTCCCAAGAAACAGAGGGGGTCATTACAACATTAGCGGTAAAAGCCGCATACCGCCGTGCAGAAGACCGCCAATACACCGCCGCTGCCGCTGAATTCTGCCACGGCTATTATGACACACATCTCGGAATCCGCCGAAATTCAGACACCCACACAAGTTCGCCACACCAAAGGTCAGTGATAAACTGGCGAAAACAAAACCTCCACCGTCACGCCAACAGAAACACGCCCTTGCTATCACGACCCACGAATCCACGCCGCGGTCTTTCAAAAGCGGTATTCCATTGGCGGTACACACCGCCGCGCTCAAAATACACACACATCTCCAAAACACCGCCACATTGGACAATTCAAAATACACACACCTGATACACATACAAACACCACTCCCACACACCCAACACAATATAAAACACACACCCACATCACCCACAAACCCCTACAACCGGACATTTTGAGGAACCGAGAGACAGAGAGCACAGCAATTGAGAACCCCACCACACAGAGGCACACAACACCATCACCCATACATTCCACGCACAAAACACCACACACCACTACACATCACCACACACATCAACACATACACCACCCCACACATCACCCACACCACCCCATGTCACGCCAAAGACACCCCAGGTTTTCCGAGGAGGAGCTCAGGGTCATGGTGGAGGAAATCCTCCGGGTAGAGCCACAGCTATTTGGCTCACAGGTGCAGCACACCTCCATAGCCAGGAAGATGGAGCTATGGCGCAGAATCGTGGACAGGGTCAACGCTGTGGGACAGCATCCAAGAAATCGGGAGGACATCAGGAAGAGGAGGAACGACCTACGGGGGAAGGTGCGTTCTGTGGTCTCCAGGCACAACATCGCGGTACAGCGGATTGGCGGTGGACCCCCACCTCCTCCGCCACAACTAACAACATGGGAGGAGCAAGTCTTGACCATCATGCATCCAGAGGGCCTCGGAGGAGTCGGTGGAGGAATGGACACTGGTAAGTCAAATCTTAACTATCAAATCCCCCACCCTACTTGCATGCTATCACACCCCCCCACCCTCACCCCCTCCCCTATCACTCCAACTCCTCACTAATGTACTAATAACACAAACCACCCATCCCAACACCAAGACCTGCATGACACAACAAAACATGGTCACCCCTCACTAAAGCATGCTCACTGCACATACCTATAACGACCCCCTAACCATCATCACACAAACCCCCACACAGGAATGCTTGCACTGGGGTACACGCACACCCACCCATTGCACACCATGACACACACACATGCAATAATCATGCTCTTATACCCCTGCAGGACCACTACGGAACGTCACCACACAGGAGGGTCCAGACATCTCCACTCCACCCACAGAAGAGGCCCACAGTGACGACAGCAGCTCTGGCCAACTGGATCCAGATGACCAGCCCGGACCATCGTGGGCCTCGGGACAGTCGGTTCCCCTCGCACAGGCACAGCCCAACACTGACCTTCCACCCTCTGGTAACACCAGAACAGCACCCACCCAACGGGCCCATACCTCCATCCCCAGGACACGTCAATCAGCGGTGTGTCCACCACTACAGGGAACCCAGGCTAACCCACCACCCCAACAACAACAGGGACCTGGGGGCAGTGGTAGTGGGCACACGGTCCAGGGGACGAAGGCCCAGGAACACAGGGGAACTGGGAGGGCTGCTGTGCGGCAGGGGGTGGACAGGCCAAGGGAACCCACGCTCCACGAGGCCCTCTCCTCCATCATGGGAGCATACCACCACTCCCAGGAGACGATGGCGACGGTCCTGGACAAGTTTCAGGAGACCCAGCGCCTGCAGGATGAGCAGTATTTGGGGTTCAGGGAGGAGCTCAGAACCATCAGCTCCGCCCTGGGCACCATCGTAGGGGTGCTGAAGGACATACAAAAGACCATGAGGGACACCGTGGCACTCCAAGGGGCCCCAGACACTAGCATGGACAATGAACTGCCCACCACCTCCGCCGGCGCTAGTGGACAGGACGCCCCGCCACAGGACCACCACACCAGCATCCCACCCCCTGCAGACGGACAACCACCCCGCAAGCGGTCCCTGAGATCCAGGAACAGGACAGAGCAAGATGGCAAGACCCCTGCCAGGAAATGAGACCACCCTGATTGTCCTCCCACTGTCCCACTTTGTTACCCTGTCCAGATTGGAACTGCCCCAGCTCCACTTCCTATGCCCATATGGGCAAAGCACCTGTGAGACGAATAGACTGGACTCTGCCATGGACATTCCTCCACCATCCCCCATCACCATATTACAACCCCCCTCCATTTTGTAGCACTTAAATAAACACCCTTGAAGCACAAAACAATCTGGAGTCAGTCTGTGATTTGGTAAATTTGTATTATTGACAGTGTCAAAATGCGTTTTCAATTGAAATGCCAACATACCTAGGTCACACATCACAAGTCCATGAAGGATGCAAGCAGATGACACACGTTGATAACCACACCTGTGAAACCGTAATGGAAAGGTACAACTCAGTTACCAAATACTGCTACTAAATGACAGACAGGATAGAGGTAGAAGTGTGAAAGTGAATGTAATAGTAAAAAAAAATCTTCTCACCTGTGTGTCACTGGAAATATTGCTGTATGACTGGCTCCCTGTTGTCTATGTCTTCTTCTTCAGCTTCCTCCTCATCACTGTCCACAGGGTCCACAGCTGCCACAACACCGCCATCGGGACCATCCTACTGCAGAAAATGCACCTGGCATCGCAGAGCAAGATTGTGAAGCATCGAGCAGGCGATGATGATCTGGCACACCTTCTTTGGTGAGTAGAATAGGGAACCACCTGTCATATGGAGGCACCTGAACCTGGCCTTCAGGAGGCCGAAGGTGCGTTCAATCACCCTCCTAGTCCGCCCATGGGCCTCATTGTAGCATTCCTCTGCCCTGGTCCTGGGATTCCTCACTGGGGTCAGTAGCCATGACAGGTTGGGGTAACCAGAGTCCCCTAATAGCCACACCCGGTGCCTCTGGAGTTGACCCATCACATACGGGATACTGCTATTCTGCATGATGTAGGCGTCATGCACAGAGCCAGGGAACATAGCATTTACCTGGGAGATGTACTGGTCTGCCAAACATACCATCTGTACATTCATGGAATGATAACTCTTCCGGTTCCTGTATACATGTTCACTCCTGCGGGGGGACCAGAGCTACATAGGTCCCATCAATGACACCTATGATGTTGGGATATGTCCAAGGGCATAGAAGTCACCTTTCACTGTAGCCAAATCCTCCACCTGAGGGAAAACGATGTAGCTCCTTACGTGTTTCAGCAGGGCAGACAACACTCTGGACAACACGTTGGAAAACATAGGCTGGGACATCCCTGATGCCATGGCCACTGTTGTCTGAAAAGACCCAATTGCAAGGAAATGGAGCACTGATAGCACCTGCACGCCAGGGGGATTCCTGTGGGATGGCGGATTGGTGACATCAGGTCTGGCTCCAACTGGGTACACAGTTCCTGGATTGTGGCACGGTCAAACCTGTAGGTGATGATTAAATGTCGCTCCTCCATTGTCAACAGGTCCACCAGCGGTCGGTACACCGGAGGATTCCGCCATCTCCTCACATGTCCCAGCTGACGGTGCCTAGGAAGGACAACAGCGACCACAGAGTCAACAAATTCCCAGGTATGTACCCACAGCTACACAGAACATGACACCAAATACAAAACTCTTCCTGTATGTGTGTTGAGTGTAGGCCTAGGTGTGTGTGACGCAGTAGTAAATGAAGCTATGTGGGCCCCTGAAATGGCGGCTGCCTGACCTCTAAACTGGGACAATGGGATGTGAGGTATCTGCGCTGGCGTTGTACACCGTCGCGGTAGGCGGTCGTAGACCGCGGCGCAATGCTGCATTGGTTCACATTGGACCTTATGGGTCCCAGGAGCCAATAATGAAGTGCGACGGCAGTGATGATACGCACCGCCGTGGACGTGACCGCCATTTTCTATCTGTTCAATCACTCGATACCTGATCTTCGACAGGAGAGGACCTACACTGCAAGTGCTGCTGTGACCTCGGTCTGGAAGAGACAATGGCTGCTGCGTCTAGGGAAAGGGCCCCTGCCTTCACTGCTCAGGAGTTGGAGAAGCTTGTGACAGGGTCCTCCCCCAGTACATGCTACTCTACGGTCCTCCAGACCAACAGGTAAGTACACAGGGAGCACGTTGTATAGGCTATGCCTGGGTGGAGAGGGCTGGGTGTCAGTAGGAAGAGGGCAGAGGTCAGGGAACATGAAGGACTGTGAATGCATGTGCCACATGGCAAGGGTAGGGATGGGGGCCACCCACTTCGACGGTGCTGTTGTTAATGACTTCTCTTCTTCCCCTGTACATGTCATGTAGATCAGCGGCCACCAGAAGAAGGACATTTGGCGTGCCATTACCAAGGACGTCCGGACCCTGGGGGTCCACCAGAGACGGGGCACCCACTGCCGGAAAAGATGGGAGGACATTCGCTGCTGGAGCAAGAAGACGGTGGAGGCTCAGCTGGGGATGGCCTCCCACTGTGGGAGGGGTGCCCGTCGAACCATGACCTGATGTTCCGGATCCTGGCGGTGGCCTACCCTGAGTTGGATGGGCGCTTGAGGGCATCACAGCAGACTTTGCGCGCAGTGGAGGGGTCTGGGTGGGGGAGGAGGGTTGTGGGTTTCCCGAGTTCCGTAATGCAGGCCATGTGGCCCTCCACCCCACCTCTGTAGAGTGCCAAGTACAGGTGCTGGTAACCATGTGATGAATTCAGACATAGTTGATGGTTTATTTCCTATATTATTGTGTGTTTCTTGTGTTTGTTGTCTTTATGTGTGCAGATGACCACCATAGCCATGTAGGGCAGATCCCAGGAATTGCATCTGTAGAGGCCAAGAGCACAGCGTAGTGCAGGGGGCTGCTGTGTCTGTACTGTCTGCCAACGGTAGCGGTAAGCCATGCACTCAACCTGTCTTTCTTCAGTTGCCCCCCCCTTTTTGTGCTCTCCCTGTTCTTGTGTGCATCAGCATCATCAGGCGGAGGTACAGTGGCACCAGAGCACGAAGGAGCTGCATCCCACATGCCCATGGAGGGCCACACCACAGACTCTGAATACACCAGTGGGACCAAGCTCCCTTGTGGTGGCGGCACCCTCTGTGCCCCCCACTTCTACAGGTACAGCCGGCACCTCCCCTACCAGCACTGCCCTCCCAGCAGCCCCTCAGCGTTCGCCCCGTGCCCGCTCACCCAGGAGGGTGGGCATCACCTTCGCCCCAGGCACCTCAGCCCCTGCCCCTGTCACCCTTGCTGCCCTCAATGAGGAGGCCATTGACCTCCTCAGGTCACTCACTGTTGGGCAGTTTACCATTGTGAATGCCATCCAGGGTGTAGAAAGGGAGTTGCAACACAGTAATGCATTCCTGGAGGGCATTCATTCTGGTCAGGCTGCCCTTCATTGAACCCTGCAATCTCTGGCCTCAGCACTGATGGCAGCCATTGTCCCTGTGTCTAGCCTCCCCCCTCCAACTTCCTCCACCCAGACCCAGTCCCCTGTACCCCAGCCTATCCCAAGCACACCATCAGACAAGCATGCATACACCTCAACACACAAAAGTAGCTCAGGCAAATATAAGCACCACACAACCCACAGGCACTCAAACAAGCATCACCCACATACAGACACAACAACATCCACTGCCTCCACTGTGTCCCCCTCCTCTTTGTCTCCCTCCCCCCTCCTAGTGTCGTCTACACTCTCACCTGCATTCACTACATCTACAGGCACTAGGACTCGCACCAGAACACCCAGCACCACACCCCGCTCACCTGCACTCACCACCCCCACTACCATTTACACGTCCCCTGTGTCCACTCCCAGTGTGTCTGTGACGCCCCCTCCCAAAGTACCGAAACGCGGGCACCCACACACCCAACATCCATCCACCTCACGACAGCCTCCAGTACCTGCACCTGCACCCAAATCACCTAAAGTTACACCTCCTACAACCACCTCCTCTTCCTCCACTCCCAGACCCCCTCCAGCTACCCATCCCAGTCTTCGTCAGCAACTCTTCCTCAGCAACGTTGACCTCTTTGCCACCACCCCCAACCCTCCAATTCATAGGTCCCGCAGTAGCACCTCAGCCAAAGAAAGTCCCGTACCAGTGGTGCGTGTTGAAGGTGTGTGGAGTGCACCGGCCACCAGGGCAGCCAGTGTGACATGGAGCCAAAGCACTGCCAGTCCACCCCCTGTAAAGCACCTTAAGTTGGAAAGTGGCCGACGGGACAGGGTGAAGAGTCCTGGCAGCAAAACTGCTCACAAGGGTCCCAGGGGGAGTGCCGAGTCAGCTGGGACTCCTCCAAAGGTGGTGAAGGGCCAGAAGAAGTCTGCACAGTCTGGGAAGAGCAGCACGGCGGAGAAGGGCGCCATCCTCCCCGGCGCCTGGGACGCCACCGCCAGCACTTTCGTCACTGCTCCGGAGACCACCACCAGAGTCATTGCCCAAGAGGGCAGCACAATCGTCACTGGTCAGAAAACCACCGCCAGAGTCAGGTCCCAGGAGGGCAGCACAATCGTCTCTGGTCTGGAGACCACCGCCAGAGTCAGTGCCCAGGAGGGCAGGACAATCGTCACTGGTCCGGAGACCACCGCCAGAGTCAGTGCCCAGGAGGGCAGCACAATCGTCACTGGTCAGGAGACCACCGCCAGAGTCAGTGCCCTGGAGGGCAGCACTGTAGTCACTGGTCCGGAGAGCACCGCCAGCGTCAGTGCCCTGGAGGTCCCCGGCAGCCACAGCCCAGGGCAATGAGGGACCGTCATGCCACACACCAATGCACAGGTCAGGCAGCAAAGGCAAGCACCGCTGAACAGGTCAGAGACCGCCATGGTGAAGACCGCTGAACAGGGCAAAGCACCGCTGTACAGGGCAAAGACCGACATGGCAAAGCACCGCTGAACAGGTCAGAGACCGCCATGGTGACGATCGCTGAACAGAGCAAATCACCGCTGAACAGGTCAGAAACTGCAAAGTCAAGCACCGCTGAACAGGGCACAGACCGCCATGGCAGTGCACCGCTGAACAGGTCAGAGACCGCCATGGTGAAGACCGCTGAACAGGGCAAAGCACCGCTATACAGGGCAAAGACCGACATGGCAAAGCACGGCTGAACAGGTCAAAGACCGCTGAACAGAGCAAATCACCACTGAACAGGTCAGAAACTGCAAAGTCAAGCACCGCTGAACAGGGCACAGACCGCCATGGCAGTGCACCGCTGAACAGGTCAGAGACCGCCATGGTGAAGACCGCTGAACAGGGCAAAGCACCGCTGTAAAGGGCAAAGACCGACATGGCAAAGCACCGCTGAACAGGTCAGAGACCGCCATGGTGATGACCGCTGAACAGGGCAAATCACCGCTGAACAGGTCAGAAACTGCAAAGTCAAGCACCGCTGAACAGGGCACAGACCGCCATGGCAATGCACCGCTGAACAGGGAAAAGACCGCCATGGTGAAGACCGCTGAACAGGGCAAAGCACCGCTGAACAGGTCAGAAACTGCAAAGTCAAGCACGGCTGAATAGGGCACAGACCGCCATGGCAATGCACCGCTGAACAAGGAAAAGACCGCCATAGTGAAGACCGCTGAACAGGGAAAAGCACTGCAGAACAGGGCAAAGACCGACATGGCAAAGCACCGCTGGACAGGGATAAGACCGACATGGCAAAGCACCGCTGGACAGGGAAAAGACCGCCAAATCAAGCATCGTTAGCCCATGTGCAGCTGGGACAGTGACGGAACAGGAACCGTCACGTGGAGCCTGATGCAGTCTGGGCACCAGTCCCCCTCCAGAACCAGTGGAGACTGTTATCCACTTGAGAGACTGTGGCTTTGCACTCCCCAGGATGCAGCAGTGGGCAACCCACCCACTGTAGAGACTTGAGAGACTGTGGCTTTGCACTTCCCAGAATGCAGCAGTGGGCAAGCCACCCACTGTAGAGACTTGAGACTGTGGCTTTGCACTCCCCAGGATGGTACAGTGGGCAACCCACCCACTATAGAGACTTGAGAGACTGTGGCTTTGCACTCCCCAGGATAATGCAGTGGGCAACCCACCCACTGTAGAGACATGAGAGACTGTGGCTTTGCACTCCCCAGGATACGTCAATGGGCATGGAGCCCCGTCGTGGATCTGGCCTGGTGCTGTAATCCAGCTGAGGTGCCCCCCCCTTCCATTCCCCCTGAGGTGCCTGTTGTATTTCTATCTGATGCCCCTGCAGTGTTCTCTCCGTTTGTGGACAGGTATCTATTGTGGGCCTCACCCATGCATTTTGGGCCCAGTGGTGCACGGACATTGATATGTGCATACCTGCACTACTAATCGTAATGTATAAATTCTGGAATGTGTATATATCTGTACATATTTGGTTACTGTGGTTTGATACATTACAATGTTTGAACTGATTTCCTTTTGTCTTTGCATTCTTCCGGGGGTGGGGGAGGTGGGGTGTTACTGTGCTGTTTGGACATGCATTGGTGTGTGTGTTGTAGTGCGTGAGGGTCAGGGTGGGGGTGTTGCGTGTGTGTCCCCCTGCCTTTTGCCTCCCCCCTCCCCTATGTCATAGGTGCAGTACTCACAGTTGTCTTTGGCGCCTACGTTGATGGTGATCGTAGAGGAGCAGAAAGACAAGCGCAGGGAGTATTTGTAGTTCGGGCTCCATGGTGGCCTCGTGGAGTGTGTTAAGGTGAGCGTTTTCCCATTGCAAAAGCTGTTTCCGCCGTGTTTTTATCCACGGTGAATCCGCCCCGGAAAAGGTGGCGGATTTTGCGGGTTGTGATACTGTGGGCGGTACATTGTCTTCCGCCTGTCTGTTGGCGGTGACCGCCGCGCTGCTTGTCTGTACCGCCGCGGCGGTCGGAATGTTAAAGTGGCTGTCTATGTTGGCGGTTTCCGCCACGGTCATAATTACCTTTTTTTGTCCGCCGGCCTGTTTGCGGTATTACCGCAGCTTTAACACCATCCGCCAGGGTTGTAATGACCACCAGAGTCTCTACCAAATAGGGCGTTACCAAAGGTAAGTATCTTGTTCATCTGGTAGAAACTTCTAGCTGCAGTACCTTACCTAAGAATAGATACCCTAGCAATATCAACCCAGAGGTTGGTCGGCAGACCCATTTCACACGAGGAAGTCCTGCAGGACCAAATGGGAGAAGGGCCTGTCTCGACGGACCGGACTGACGTGGTAGCAGTACTTTGTGAATGCATGCACGTTGCTGGCTGGCAGATATCGAAGGCCGGAACTCTGCATGCTAATGCACTGGTTGTAGCTCTAGCTCTGGTGGAAAGAACACACAAACCCTCAGGGGGTAACTTCTTGGCCAATGTGGATCAGATTTAATATGGAGCACCATCCATCTGGAGATGGTCTGCTTCTGCACAGCCCATCCTTTTCTCACTCCAAAATACCTCATAAAGAGTTAGTAGTCCACCTGGAACTCTTGTGTGCGGTCAACGTAGAACAAAAATGCTCTTTTTAGGAAGTTGCTGCTCTTCTTTGGAAGGATTTGGAGGAACATAATAAGTAGGGGGGCGATGGATTGGCCGACATGAAATGAAGTGACCACTTTCAGTAGTTTGTCAGGATAGATTGTGAGGTAAGGAGGCTTGGATGCTAAAGCCTGAAGCTTGCTTAGTCTCTGGGCAGATGTTATCACCATGAGGAAGGCTGTCTTGATGGTAAGTAGCCTGAGAGGGCAATTATGAAGTGGCTCAAAGGGAGTGCACATTAGGAGTGTCAAAACAAGGTTCAGGTCCCACTGAAGCATGATAAAAGGTGAAGGTGGAAACGTGTTGAAGACATTTTAAGAATTTATTTATAACATGGGATTTGAAGAGGGGTGGCTGATCAATTGTAAAAAAAGGCAGAGATAGCAGAGAGATAGCCCTTAGCAGTGCCTAGAGCAGAGCCCTGCCGGACCAGAGAGAGAATGAGAAGGAGAAATTGAGAAAGAAAGGCATAAAGAAAGAAAGATTGATTGACTGAGAATTGGGATCAATATATTTTTCTGCATACCATGCCACATATTATTGCCAACGGCAGGCTTATAGGGGTCATTAAGACTTAGGCGGATGGAAAAGCCCGTCTGCTGAATTCCCTGCTGGCCCCATTACGAGTTCCCTGCTGGGTCAATGGGGGAAAACAGAGTTTCCGCCCATTGGCCCAGCACGAAATGGCCTACAGCATTGTCACCAGCTTATAATAGAGCTTGCAGCAATGCTGTAGTGCGTAGAGTTCACCAGCACCTGTTGCAAAGTTCACTGTCTGACAGATTTTGGGTGACGGGGGTACCATAGAAAGGCCCAAGAACTTGGTCCTAGACCTACTGCCCTTGAAGTCCTCTGGCGCTGAATCTGCTTTGTCTCTGAACAAACGGGAGTCATCAAAGAGCATGTCCCTAAAAGATGACTGGACAGCCCCTGAAAAGCTAGTTGTGTTCAACAAGGTGAGGTGCTGTAAGGCCACCATCGACAAAACCGCTCTGCCTAGTGTGTGGGTGGTGTCCAGTCCACATCTTATTAAGAGCTTCACTGCAACTCTCCCATCAGCAACAACCTAGCGGCAATTGTTAGCATTACTCGTGATTCTGTGCTTTTTTTGTGCAAAATAATTCAAAATTGACATGCACTTTGTAATAATAAAAAAAAACAAGTAGGGCAATTTCCAGATCAGCATTCCACATAATTTTGTATAACTCTGCATAACTCTTTGGGCACTTTGTGTAATTTCCGTAAATGAAATTACACGAGTTTTACCCAAGCCTATTATTTTTCTGCTTAATCTTCTGGAATCGTGGTCTTTTTCCTGAAACTCTGATCCATCTCCTGGAATTCTGCTTCTGCTGGATCTGATTCTCATCTATTCCGGTCAGGCTTGTCTGAGTGCCAAGTTCTCAACAATTCTATACTTTGGATATCATGCCTGTCTGGAATTTTGTGCCACATGGCTTTTTCCTCCAATCTGTGACCCTCCAAGGAGATACCAGTTGCTTCCACATGATGCTACCAAGTAATAAAAAACACATCGACCACAGGAAATAGTCTCCCTTAGTTCTGGCTGCTTCTACAAGAGAAGGGATGACCGTTGTGTCCTGCTACTGACACTCAAGGTCTGATTTAAAGTTTGGCGCAAGGTTGCTTAATCACAAAGCATATCCCATCTGCCATATTACAATCCCATTATATCCTATGAGAATCGTAATACGGCGAACAGGATATATGTTACATTTGTGATAGAGTAACCTGTCTGCCAAACTCTAAATCAGGCCCTTAGTTACTCAGGCTGCCAGTGGCAAATGTGGATGTGTTCAGATCAGGAATATAAGTAGCATGCAAACCTGGGGAAATTTGTGTGGAGAAAATCTGCCTGATTCATAGTTTTGCAGTTCAGAACAGGAGAAAAGGTGTCATATTTCCAATTGATTCTCCATTCCAACCTGTGGATGCAGTAATACAGCATGGAGGAAAGCCAAACCCTGTGATATGAGTAGTCCCATGTGTCTTAATACCACATTTTTTTACTGGAATGCTCATAATGAGGTCCTGGGAGTTGAACTGTAGACAGTTTACGTCTCACAGGAAACCATCATTATAAGCAGAATCTCTAGAATGTTAGATACTATTAAATACCTTTCATGCTTTAGTATATTCTCCCATTGGACCATCTGTTCTTGCTTCGCGTCCCACTGGAAATGCTGACCTGCATGCAGTTATTGCTGTTTAAGTATTCTCATCCACAGAAAAAAAAAACAAAGAATTGAGCATCTCACCTCCCTACAAGGTTTCTCCTAACATGTGCATAACATGAGGGAACGTGTCAGAAGAATAATGCTTTCATGCTGTGTCTGTGACACAGGCATGTCTGATTTAGGAGGGTGTCTCTGTGCTCCTGGTTAGCCCTGAAGGTGGTGGTGGTGTACCTGGCTACACTAACTAGGGTTCTCTTAGCAACTGGATTCGAGTACGAGGCAGCCTGACATATCTGAAATTTGTAAGCCTGACAAACTCATTCAGAGACCCTGTAAAATTAGGGCTCCCTGTTTTATGGTATTTACTTTTTGAAATTTCCATCTGTATTTATCCATATTTATTTTTTGCTAATTATTATCAGTATTTATCCGTATTTATTTTAGGTTTTGTGAATAAATGAACCTGAAACTAGAATATTTCCATATTTGTTAGCCAAAAAATGTACGTTCTTATTTGAATGCCTGCCAGTTTTCAATGATATAAGACCTGTACAGGATAAATAAAGTCACTCCTGAAAATATGGAATTTTTAGTATCAATCTTACACATATATTCTGCTCTTTCTTAATCGGCCCAACTATTGGCCTGACAGTCATGACTGACAGTATTTAGAATTGCTCAGAAAAAATCCTGATTTACGTTTTTGTCCTCATTTAAAAATAAATACAGACAGGAAAAAATGGGGTTCTGTCTTATTTATCTGTACAAATCAGTAAAAACGGAAAAGAGGGAGTCTTATTTAAAATGCAGTAGCTACACCCTAAAAATGTGGTAATAACTACTTACAGAATGGAAGCATCATCTAAAATGACTGACATCAAAAAGCAGTCAGAAGGAAGTCAGGGCCACAAAAGAGTAAAATCTGGTGGAAGGTAATTTCCCATCTACGAGTACAAACCCATAAGTTCCGGTGCAACACCACACCTCTCAGTTGCAGTAATACCATTCTCTATTAATGCATTGAAGAATTAGCCCTCAATGAATGTATAAGGGAAAAGGTCAAAGAAGAGAAGTCCAGGCTGACAACAGTAATATGTAATGTGGGGACCACAAAAGGACAATCAACCACTTGGACCGGAAGAGCACCTACGGAGCAGCCTGTATAGTAAACTTTAGGCAGGAGCTACACTCAAAGGTGGAGGAAGCCATCTTTATACTGTGTGGAAGCTCCACATAGCCAGGATTTTGGCAGCCTAACAGATCACACCGCTGTAAAAAAAATACCTCACTAGATCTGTGGAGGGATAAATTCTCATAACCTTAGTACGCGTAGTGAGTGTAAGACACGCTTGCTGCTACCCTTATGCACTAACCATCTCTGCATCATAAACACTCCTTACTACCCTTATGCACCACACATCCCTGCATCATAAAAACTTGTTGCTACCCTTACGCACCAACCATTCCAGTGTGAGCACGTCTGACCTTATTTGGTATATTATCTTAATTTATAACGGGACGCGTTGGAGGTTCAATGGCCCTTTTGACTGCGCTTAGAGGTATTCCCACCATAGGACCCAATCTCGATACTAATCAATAACAATATTAATCAATAGTAACAATAATCTTTGGAGTCAGTGATTGGTACACACCATGACCCCTTTGGCCATGAATAACCAGAACTTCAATAAAGTTAGGATGTTTATTTCCCTATATTAACAATGCTAATATCACATAAATCAATCTCAACACAAATCAGATACACATATAGGAACAGCACTGGTTGACCAAGTGTTCTAAAGAATCTTAATTTAATCAAAGCATGGAGCACTACGCATTCTAGAGTTACAGTACAAATCAATAGCAAGAACAACTGCACAATAGAAATAGCATACATTTAGATTCAGCAACTGAGTAACATCAAATATTTATTAACAGTAACCTATTAGCATTTCAGGACTTCTCTTTCTAACCCTCTAATTAGCATTAGAATGTTGGGCTTCATGCAAAAACAATTTCAGTCAACACAAATTTGGAAAAACATATTTCTATGGTTCTATCAAAATAGTGGTTGGTACCTGGGAACAAAAGACAAATTATATCAAACCCAATAACATTTGATTAATACTTCTCCTCAATACGGATCAGTAAACTGCGACTGTCTTTGTCAATTGGACATCTGTTCAGTCAGCATCAGCATCGGACCATGAACGAAAATAGGTCAGAACTAGGGGACTGTAAGCTATCCGAACCCTTTGTAAAGCAAAGTCTTAAGAATCAACATTCAATATAAAAGTCTAAGAAATAAAGTTAAAGATAGAACTCTCTAAGTAAGGAATCAAGGCGAGTACACCTCATCGGTGGAGAAGGAAAACAGGAAAGTGCCTGAAAGAATGAGGATAATCGGAATGGCGTCTCAGCAAAGGATTGGGAAAAATGAGCTCTCTTCTCTCTGTGCAGTCGGGCTAAGTTAAAATTCTCTAAAACTTTTCCCACGTTGCCATTGGTCAAAGTATTGTATGTTTACATTTAGTCCATTGAAAGTAGAACTTCAAATCTAAGATATAAATAAACTGTCTTCCACATGTCGATGATTAGCTACTTTTCTCCTATTCCCATCGTTGGACTCGTCAGGTAACAATTTTGTATCGCTCGGTTCTTCAGTCAGTGCATCCATTGTTAGCTCCTGGGAACATCGCTTTCTCACACACTTAACTTTACAATGTAATGATAACTAATACAGCATACTCTAGCAAGCAGTTCTCATCGGAAAAGAAACAATCTACTAGCGTTTGATCAAACCAGTGAAACAATACAAGTATTAATTTCTCTAAACAGGAATTTTATGTGAATGGTACAACTTAATATTGAGGTGTGCAACTAGGCCCAAAACCTCGCTAACTTAAGCCCTACAATTAATAAAGCAAATACATGAGAAGTAATCATTAATATAACATACTACTACATTAATCTAAACATGAGCACATCAAATACATTTTAATAAGTGATTACTAAGGACACTTTGTGATTACTGACAGCCACTCAAGTAGGCACATTTTCCAAGTCGTTCTTTATTTTCTACATTAAGTAAAATTCTATCCAGATTCACAATTCAAAGTACATGAACATTCATTAGTAAAAATTCAGCGTTCACAATCCCTCATCTGATGACTAAATATGTCATCACATTCACCTCTTTCCACACAAATGTTTACTGCGCTAAAATGTGTCCTCCATATGTCTTCTTTCTCTTTTTGAATTTTCTCTAAATAATTTTCTCTAAATAATTTTTCCATTTTAATTTCTTACCTCCTCTTATCATTTTTCATTTTCTTCAATTTAATCACAATACAATTTACATACTCCCCATGCTCCAATTATGCAAACCATAATAATCAATATCCTTTGTATTATTTTCAATAGTGTTCCTTTCCCTAGATTACCAAGCCAATTTCCCACAGAAATGTCAAATTGGCAAATCCTTTGCCAACTTTTTCCCAAACTCCTGGCTCTTTCATCTTTTTCAAATCAGCAATATTATTAGACAAATTGTTAATCAAGTTTCTAATTTCTTTACTATTATCATGAATATATGAGTAACAACGCTTTGAGTTCAACTTTTTGCAAACGCCGCCATCTGTGGCTAAAATAATGTCTAACGCAAGGCAGTTCTGAAGAGTCATAGATCTTATTGCAGCCATTTCTGTATCCATTATGATCATGGCTCCTGAAAAATTTGTCAGCATGTTATCCACAATGGTAGACAACTTTCAAAATTTTCAATTAATTCAGAACAACTCCTACTGAAGGAATGATTGCTCCACATATGTCTCTAACTATGACAGAATATGATTCTCACTTTTGTCAAACATGATGTAATTCAGTCCAGTCATTATAGGTAATTTACTCAAGTTCTCTATCTGAAATATCTGTGGGAAAACTATCCCCAAGTAAGGTGCCATACCATCCTCTTGAAAGACTGTAATATGCATTTGGTCCACAGATGTAATATACCCCTGGAATTGCCGGATCCTGTCCAATCAACACGAACGCCATTTACTCTGAAACAAAAACACGTCTGCATTCACTCATTCTCACAAACAACGCATCAGTTCTAGATTTAGACTTATATACACAAAGCTTTCCTACGTGTTGTGCATCTAAAGCTAACCTTCCTTGTCTTTTTATCTCACTAAATGCATATTCATTTCTAAATGTCCTTTTCTCTAAGCCCTTTTTCTAATCCCTCCTTCAATGCCTTTCTCCTATCATCTGTCTGATCTAGGAAGCTCTTTTCTATGTGTGTAAGCAAGCATGTTAAATTGTTGCGATGCACGTAAGCCATGCCAAATGTTAATGTAGGCTCAAAGAATCCTTTCACTAATTCTATGTTATTTTCCTTTGCTACTCTACTCAGGTACTTAATTATAGGGACAAATGAAAATACAATGTCATAATTGGAATAGAAATACTGAATGTACTCCTGATTATAGAATCTTGTTAGTAACAGACTACAACTTATCTCATAAGTAAGCGGGAAGCTATGATAAGTAACTCCTTCCTCGACTGTGTGCTGTCTACGTGCAGATATTTCTCATCTAACCTAAACTTCTCTATATCTGTGTGTGTAGTAGTTGTCTCTAAAGCTGAAGTATGATTAACTTTACTCGTGTCAAGAACAGTCATACCCACAATCAACACCAGGCAGAATATCATGCATAAAATCGCCAAGCCAATATCCACATATTTACAGCACCTATTTGTTCTACCCTGCTGGCTAAGGTAACTCATAATCTGTAAAGAATCAGAAAGTAGAAGAGAAAAATTATAACTATGCAGCAAAAATCTAAAACAGATCTTCAGTCTTCTTTAGCAATAAGTTACAGCTTTCAGTCTTTCTTCCAGGATCCTTTCTTGTCAAAAATCATTAGTTTGTCAAATTCAGTTTAGCAGCTTGCCAAATCAGGTTATCAAAAAGGTATTTTCCGGTTGCTTTCAACAGTCTCTTTTCTTGCACTTTTCTCAGTTTACAGTTCTCAACAGATCAGTTCACTGATTTCCTTTGAGTGCCAAAATTTTGACCTGGAATGTCTTGATAAAAACAAAAAGATAAAAATACAGTCTGCCATTCACTTGTTGTTGCATATGCCCATTCAGGACCAGCGTATCTTCGACTTGCAATTCTCTTTCTTTTTAATCTTCAATCTCCATTTAATTCTCCATCACACGGATCTTCTTTCCTCGTTGTGTCTACTTCTTCCTCAATTGTTGTCACTTTAATTGCTTCTTTTCTCTTTGCTTGTGTTTTCGGCCACTTATCTCCTTTCAGTGAACCTTTAACTAATGCTCTTTTCTGTGTCAGACTAGCAATTTCTCCTTGTTCTACAGAATTTTCTCTTGATGAACCTGCAACTGGTTCAGGAGGAGTCAGACCACATTGGCTCTGGTCTGCCTTAACTCCTTCCTTCTCAGGGTCTGTCGTTTGCTCTGTCTGTCTCTCAAAACCGTCTGCTTCTGGGAGAGCCCTCCTCTGACTAGACGCTCCTGCTGCCTCACCTGAGGCTGCTTCACTTTCCTGTGGGTCTTCTCCTTCGTCTCTCACAGGAGTGGCTGAACCGCTTACAGTTTTGCTCAGACTCAGTCTCAGTTCCTCCTTCTCCCCTCTCCAGCTCTGGAGTGGGTCTGGGCATTGTTGGTACTCTCAACAACTCCTCTTCGTTGTCCAACAGACATAGGGGGTCATTCTGACCCTGGCGGCCGGTGACCGCCAGGGTCACCGACCACGGGAGCACCGCCAACAGGCTGGCGGTGCTCCCAAGGGCATTCTGACCGCGGCGGTTCAGCCGCGGTCAGAAAGGGTAAACCGGCGGTCTCCTGCCGGTTTACCGCTGCCCCACTGAATCCTCCATGGCGGCGGAGCGCGCTCCGCCGCCATGGGGATTCAGACACCCCCTACCGCCATCCTGTTCATGGCGGGAAACCCGCCATGAACAGGATGGCGGTAGGGGGTGCCGCAGGGGCCCCCGTAAGAGGGCCCCACAAAGTATTTCAGTGTCTGCTTTGCAGACACTGAAATACGCGACGGGTGCAACTGCACCAGTCGCACCCCTGCAACTACGCCGGCTCAATTCAGAGCCGGCGTCCTCGTTGCAGGGGCATTTCCGCTGGGCCGGCGGGCGCTCTTGTGGAGAGCGCCCGCCGGCCCAGCGGAAATGTTTGAATGGCCGCCGCGGTCTCCGCCGTCCGTCAAGGTCTGAATGACCCCCATAGTACCCTCCTTGTATGGCTTGCATGAATCTGATTCTGAACTCCAGCACACTTCACAGCTATGGTAGTGATCAGCACTACCTGGTAAGGACCCTTCCACCAAGGCTCCAAACATGTCGTCCTCGCATGCTTTCTGATCACAACCCAATCACCTGCTTTCAGGTTGCGTTCTTGATCTTGAGACAGTTGCAGTGTGGTAGCTTCCACCTGATGAGAGAAAGAGCGAACCACATCAGCCAGACCTTTGCAGTAGTCCAACACCATATTATCTGTTATGTTCACAAGGGCATTTGCAGGAACCGCTGGCAACCTCATTGCTCTGCCCATGAGGATCTCATGTGGTGACAGTTCTGTCTTCCTGTAGGGTGTGTTCCTCATTGTCATCAGAACTAACGGTAGTGTGTCGGGCCATTTTAGATTCGTGGACACACACATTTTCGTCATTCTTGATTTCAAAGTACCATTAATCTGTTTCACAAGTCCTGATACTTCAGGGCAGTAGATACAATGCACCTTCTGCTCAATGTTTAAAGCTGAACATAGTAATTGAATTACTTAATTGTTGAAGTGAATTCCTCTATCTGATTCTAAAGAGATCGGAAACCCAAACCGTGGTATCAGTTACCTAAGCAGTAACTTCGCTACTGTAAGGCTGTCATTTCTTCGTGTAGGGTAAACTTTAATCCAAATTACTAAAGATGCAAACAATCACCAACATATATCTCAATCCTCCACATATAGGCATCTAAATGAAATCCATTTGCATTCTGCGGAATGGACCTCCTGCTCTTCCAATGTGGCTCAAATTGACCACTGTCCCTTTGCCTACGTTCATCTGTTGGCAAATGACGCAACAATGGCGAACTGCTTTGGCAACGGTCTAAACTTTGGATTGAACCAATTTTGTTTGAACACTCGAATCATGGCATCCCTCCCAATACGTGCTTGGCCATGATAATATCTCGCCATCTGAGCAGAGGCGGCTCCTCCGTTTAGGCGGAGGATTGTCGTCCCCCCCACACCCCTTTGCCAGCAGCAGAAACTGCAAACCTTTCACAAGGAAGGGACAATAAACTATGTTTATTGTCCCTTCCTTGTGAAAGGGGTGGGACCATGGCATGACGAGCAGTGAAGGGAGTGCACTGTGCAATCCCCTCACTGCCCACGTATGTTTGCCCTGCCATCGCGGCCCGGCCAACCATACATGCGCAGAAGGCTCTCTCCAGCCCAGCAACAGAGTTGCTGGGCTGGAGAGAGCCTACCCATGCTCCCAGTCGGCCTAGGAGTGCTCTGGCTAGGCACACCCAGCCAATCCTGACGTTGCTCTGAGCAGCGTCAGGAGTGGCGCAGGGCAGGCTGGGAGCCTGCGCCTGCCTGCAGGACGGAAGAGAGGAGTGGTGCGGAAAGAAGCGGCGCAGAGGAAAGATTATTATTTTATTTTAATTAAAATTTCTTTACCCCCCCTGCACTACCCCACCCCCCCACGCTCCACCCCGTCCCTTGTAACCCCGGCAAGCTGCTGCTGCATCTGAGTCAATGAAATATTTGGCAACACCAACTGTCCCTTTTCCGAAGCCCACAGTTCATCCTCGTGTTGGACACATTTCAATTTGACCCATGTCTTTTTTTCTTCCCTGTCAACATTATCCTGCAGTGCTTTCAATTCTTCTAGGGTATCTACAACATGTAATACATAACTTGCACACATCTCGTCTCCATCAGATAACAGTTCCCATTTATCTTTGAAAGTTCAAGGCGCAAAACCTTGCGACTTGATCTGCATATCCATTTCCCATTGACACAAAATCTTGTGATTTCAGGTGTGCACTGCATTTTACTATAGCAATCCTTTCGGGCATTTGAATAGCCTGTAAGAATTCATGAATTCTCTCACCATTTCTTACTTGTGAACAAGAAGAGGTCAGGAAACCTCTCTGTGACCACAGCTGGCGAAAACCATGGACTATTCCAAATCCATATTGGCTGTCCATATAGATGGTGACTTTGAGATGTGAAGAAACATGGCATGTCCTAGTAAGGGCTACCAGTTTTGACACTTGTGCAGATAATACTCCTCGAAGCCAAGACGCTTCAAGTATACCAGAAATTGTGCACACAGAATATCCTGCTCTCAGTATTCCCGTGTTATCTTTTAAACAGGAACCATCAACAAATATAATTTGGTCATTTTCTTCCAATCAGGTATATCCAATGGCAGGTCTCGGTTTTGTGCATAAATCAGTTACTTCAAGACAATCACGTTCAACTTCTTCCAATTTATCAATTTCAACATTTTCTTTTGGGAGTAATGTTGCTGGGTTAAGCACTATCACCTTTTCAATGACACATTTGGAGACCCAGAATTTGTGTCTCATAGCGAGTCAATCTAGCACTTGTGAGGTACTGCGTTTTGGTTCTGGTGAGCAAAACTTCAATGGAGTGAGGGACCATTATTGTTAGAGGGTGTACCATCACATTGCTCTCACTCTGAGTGAGGCTCAACCCAACAGCTGCTACCGTGCGCCAACAGCCTGGTAGAGCTTCTGCAACTGGGTCCAAAGTAGCTGAAAAATATGCTACTGGGTGGTTTACACCACCATGGACTTGAGTCAAGACAGACAATGAACATGCATTGCTCATGACAAAACAACATGAATGGTTTTGTGTAATAAGGCTTTCCCAAAGCCGGGGCTTTGTACAGACTCTCTCTCAATTCAGAAAATGGTTTCTTACAGGCGTCATCTAATAATAAGGAATCAGTAACTTCTCTGTGAGTCAACTTCTGCAATGGCTTCGAAAAGACTGAAAAGTTGGGAATCCACTGGTGACAATAGCTTACCTTTCCCAAAACCATTCTGACATCTCTCTGTGTGGCTGGGGGATTCATTTGCAATATTGCTGTGACCCTTTCTATGTAGATTTTCCTAATTCCTTTCTCACTTAGGTGACCCAAATATTTCACTTCTTTCTGGTAGTACTGTAATTTCGCTGGGGACACTTTATGACCATTCTTCCCTAAATGATTCAGTAAGCCAATAGTATCATACTTGCATCCATCTCTTGTCTTTGATGCGACTAACAAATCATCAATGTATTGCATCAATGTCGATTGGAAAGGCATTTCCATTGACTCCAAGATCTTTTTCAAGATGTGGTTGAAAATGGAAGGCGACTCTAAAAATCCTGGAGGAATTCTACACCAACAGTAGATTCGATCAAAAAATTTGAAACAGAAGAGGAATTGACTATCCTAATAAAGAGGTACAGAAAAGAATGCTTGCCACAGGTCTATTACGGTGAACCATTCAGCATTGCATGGGATCTGAAACAAAATCACTGCTAGATTTGGCACTACGGGGCAACATTTGATTACAATACCATTTACTTTCCTCGAATCCTGAACAATTCAAAATTTCCCACAGGGCTTTCGAAATCCCATCATCTGTGAATCACATGGGCTGCTCAACACTTCTTTCAAAACTCCTTGGTTTACACATTCTGCAATTATGGGTGCAATCCCTTCAATGATGTCCTGCGGCATATAATGCTGAGGAGTCTGGGGGAACCTTAACTGGCTCAACCCTTTTTACCAGACCAATGTATTTTCCTGTAAAATCCCACACTGTTCCCAGTAAGTCAGAAGGAAGATCTCTCACGGTGAAAACTGGAAAGAAGCTAATCAAAGGGTACTCCTCATTTATTGTCTCACAATCTGTTTCTTCCCAGTAGGGATACTGGACTTGAGTCAAAAAACTATGAATTTGTGTAATCCTCTAAAGTTGCCAATATTTACCTGAACTGGTTCTGTAATTGGGTTGGTCAAATACTGATTGCAACTCCTACAATCTGGACTGTTTTTCCTGAAAGGGGCAAATTTTGAACTTCTGCAGTTCTTACTGTTGAGCGTGTAGCTCCTGTGTCAACCAAGAATGAAACTTCATCTGAACTCTCACTCACCCAATCATTGTATATTCCATTCTCACTGTGTAAAGGGAAGTGGTGCACTGTGTTATTACTCTGATTAAGACTTTGACCTGTGACCTGCTGAGGAAGCATCAAATGCTGCTGCTACATTGGGACCTGAGGCATTTAAATTTGTTGTATAGGTACCATTTGAACTGGTCCTCTCATGTTTTGAAAATAATTGAGGTCACTCATTTGCTGTCATCAACACTCCCGTTTCCAATGTCCGAGCCCTTCGCAAGCGTGACATGGCAACAATCTCTTCATTCCCTGCACATCATTCTGAACCACTACAGTACTCAATTCAGGACTACGGTTCACATTTACCATTCCTCCACAACCTCTACCTCTTGCCTGATTCTGAAACACCACATTTCCCTGCTGCTGTGGACAATTTCCCTGCATTCCTGTTTGTGCCTCCATAATCTGCATCACCATTGCCTTTTCTTTCAACTTTATCTGCATCAACTCAATCTTGTCACCACAGTGCTTTGCATACTGCAATACCTCATCAATCGTCTTTCCTTGGCAGCAAATCATCTGGCTAATTTCAGGTCTCAATCCTTCAACAAATCTGAACACAAATTGAATCATGTCTTTCAGTACCACTGTAATGTTTGAACGCCTGCAACAGTCTCTTGTAATAGGCATGTATTGACTCCACTTCCTGGGCTGTCCTGTCTATTACTTTGCCAGTCAATATTCTTGGGCTATACTCTCATTTTCAAAAATTCAATCACTTTATAGTAATATTTCATTACGTCAGGGGATGGTGCACCTGTTATTGGGTCCCTCTGAGGTTCTCTTTTTGGTTAATCTATGCTCCTCTTGCATTGAACTCATAAGTCTGTGGAATTACTATCTCTGACAAGGTGTTCAAGTCCTCCCACAAGCATTTTGCAAGTTTCACAAACCTATCTGTGTGTTGGTACTATTCCACGGGCTTCTCTCTCAACCTGGGATAATCATTTGTAAATGACAGAGTGTCACTTCTTCTCCAAGGGACATGGACAAAATTCCCTCCTGGAATCTCTCTCTTGGGTAGAATTTTGACTGGGTCCTCAACCTGCTGCACATTTGCAGTAAGATTTGTATAATCCCTTTTCTTCTTGTCTCTCTTCTTCACCCATCTGTCTTCCCATTTGTCTAATGCTGGCTATGTTTGAATGCTCTGTATAAATTCCCTAAGGTGAATCTCCATTCCTAGTATTCTCATGTTTTCAAAATCTTTTGAATCGAAATCTTGCCTGTAACTCTGAAAGTGTTTTGTTTTCTCAATTTTTATCTCATATTTCTCTGCTTAGTCTTCTAATTTCTGATGCACTATTACTGCTTTGTTAGTAATCAGCTTCAATAGGTAACGCAACTCGTCGTCCTTGAATGTGTCAATCCTGTCTAACCCCATGGTTCCCTCAATTAAGCCTTCTGCTTCTAGTCTAAGCCTGGTCAAGTTGGATAAGTTACTTACCTGTAAATCCTAGTTCTCTTCCAGGGGTATCCTCATCAAAGTCATAAACATTGAATATTCCCGCCCTTGTGCGGGGACCCCGGAGCATATATAAAATATATACACATTATACATGTGTAACAAACAGTCATGCAGGCTATCATGTTAAAAACAGGCTAAAATGCTTTATTTCTATGAAGTTTTTTTTTTTTTTTTTAAATACTACAATAGAGCATAAATAAGTACCCAAGCTCCTAAAACTAGGCTTGGGGAAGTAAGCAGTAGCAAACTCTAGTGAAAAAATAGAGAAAACTGCATTGAAAAACAATGAAGCATTCCTAGCCAATAGGCTGCATGTAGGTTAACACAGGAGAACCATAAAAACTTTGGCACTGTGCCTTTAAGACCCTGAGCACCTCCAGTATCCCACCATGCCTCAGGGGTGAAGGAAAGGTGACAGTTGGTTCACAGTTAGGTCAGTTCTTTTTACGGTGACAATTTGTATAATTGAATCAAAATACTGTCTGTCCTGCACTTCCAGTAGACGTGTGTCCGGGGAGGAGGGTGGGTTGTTTATGACTTTGATGAGGATACCCCTGGAAGAGAACTAGGATTTACAGGTAAGTAACTTATCCTTCTCTTCCAGGGGATCCTCATCAATAGTCATAAACATTGAATAGATTAGCAAGCCCATCCCTAAACCCAGCGGACTGTCCGATAGAAGTGCAGGAATAGACATGTCTTACGCAAATAAATTCCTTAGAGAGGCCTGCCCCACTTGGGCATCCGCTCTTGCATCTGAGTCTAAACAATAATGTCTTGTAAAAGTATGGACAGACTTCCATGTAGCAGCCTTACAAATCTCAGATATAGGAACATTGTTAAGGAGAGCAGCAGTAGCCGCTTTTCCCCTTGTGGAATGCGCTCTAGGCCGCGCTAGCAATTGTCTATTAGCTAGCTGGTAAGTATTAACAATACAAGAGACTATCCATCTTGATATTGTTCGCTTAGATGCTGCTTCTCCTGTCCTTAAATGACCATAGTTCACAAACAAGCGGTTAGAGTGTCTAATCGATTTTGTCTTGTCCAGATAAAATTTCAGCACTCTTTTCAAGTCTAATGAGTGCAATGCTTTCTCAGCCGGAGTTTCCGGATTGGGAAAGAACGTCGGTAAACTTATGGTCTGATTAATATGGAATTCTGACACCACCTTCGGAAGGAAAGATGGGTGAGTTCGTAGAACTACTCTATTGTCATGAAAAACCGTGTACGGTTCTTTTGCAGACAAGGCCTGGATCTCACTGACCCTCCTCGCTGAAGTAATGGCCACCAGAAAAGCCGTTTTCCACGTAAGGTGTTGTAAGGAGGCCTTATGGATAGGCTCGAAAGGAGGGCCCATAAGTTTTGCTAGGACTATGTTCAGTTCCCACGGAGGAGAAGGCCTCCGAATTGGCGGAAAAACTTTCTTCAAACCTTCTAAGAAATCCTTGACTACAGGTTTCGTAAAGAAGGATTCCTGAGAAGGTGACTTGCGATAGGCAGTAATAGCAGACAAATGTACCTTAATAGATGATACCTGCAGACCAGATTTCGCTAGGTGAAGCAAATAGGACAGTATGACGTCCTCCTGCGCCCGTATGGGATTATGGCCTTGCTGACAGCACCATATGTAGAATCTCTTCCACTTAAAAGCGTAGGAACGCCGCGTGGAAGGCCGTTTGGACTCTTTCAAGATGTTCATGCACTCCTGCGAGAGTCCTAGGTGCCCATACTGCAGGAATTCAGGAGCCATGCTGTTAAGCTCAGAGAGGGTAGGTTGGGATGCAGAATCCTGCCCTCCATTCTGCTCAGAAGATCCGGTCTGCACGGCAGCCTCCTGTGAGGTTTTTCCGACAGGTTGAGGAGATCCGTGTACCAGAATTGTCGAGGCCATTGTGGCGCTATAAGAATCATTCTGGTCCTGGATCCGTAAAGTTTGCTGATCACTGCCGGAATGAGGGGAATCGGAGGAAAAGCGTAAAGAAATGTCCCTGACCAGTCGATCAACAGGGCATTCCCTCGAGATCCTGGACGGTAGAACCTGGATGCGAAGTCTGGGCATTTCCTGTTTACATCGTCTGCGAAGAGGTCCAGTTGAGGCCGACCCCATTGCGCGAAGATGCATTCTGCGACTTCGTCGTGCAGGACCCAATCGTGAACGTCCTCCAGGTGTCTGCTTAGAAAGTCTGCTTCTACGTTCTGCTGACCTGGCAGGTGAACTGCTGTGATTGACATTCCTCTGGCCAGGAGCCAATGCCATATCGCTTGGGACTCTCGTGAAAGGGGTAGGGATCTCGTTCCCCCTTGTTTGTTCAAGTAATACATCGTGGTTGTATTGTCCGTCTGTATCAATAGAGTTTTCCCCTGAATTAGCGGTGTGAAAGACTTGAGAGCCAGATGGACCACTCTGAGTTCTAGCAGATTGATGTGGTACTGCTTCTCCTTGTCTGACGACAGACCCTGCGCTTGAAAAGGACCCAGATGAGCCCCCCATCCCTGAAGAGACGCATCCGTTACCAGAGTGTCGGATGGAAGTACCTGGTGAAACGGAGCGCCCACTGACAGGTGAGGTCTGTGCATCCACCATCTCAATGACTGCAGTGCTACCTCCGGTAGCCGCATTGTGTCTTCCCAGCGACCTGTTCTTTGGCTCCAATTGGCCTCCAATGCCTCTTGGAGGGGTCTCATGTGGAGTCTGGCATTTGGGACAATAAAGATGCACGATGCCATGGAGCCCAGTAGTGATGTCACCTGACGTGCCGTAGGTGCGCTGGCTCTCAACAGGTCCTGGCACTTCATGTTTATTGAGGACAGTCGTTCCTCCGAAGGATACACTTTTTGTAGTTCTGTGTTTATGATAGCTCCTAGGTAGTGAAGACTCTGCGTTGGAGTCAAGGTTGACTTCTGGTAATTGACCTGAAGACCTAGAGCTTCGCAAACTCCTAGTACAATGTCCCGATGGCTTCTCGCCTGCTCCGGAGAAGAAGCCTTTAGTAGCCAGTCGTCTAGGTATGGATATATGTATATCCTTTGTCTTCGTAGATGCGCCGCCACCACTGCCATACATTTCGAGAAAACTCTTGGAGCAGATTTCAGGCCAAAGGGTAGAACCCTGAACTGGTAATGCTGTAATGCTACTCGAAAGCGCAGGAATTTTCGATGCTTTGGAGCTATTGGGATGTGGAAATACGCATCCTGCAGGTCGATGGAGCACATCCAGTCTCCCTGATGCAGTTGAGGGAAAATTTGGTGAAGCGCTAGCATTCTGAACTTCTGCTTTCTTATGTATTTGTTCAGCAGTCTTAGATCCAGGATTGGCCTGAAAACGCCCTCTTGACCCTTCTTTGCTACTAGAAAGTAACGGGAGTAGACCCCCTTTCCTCTGTGGGCAGGTGGAACCCTTTCTATGGCATTCTTTCTTAGGAGGGCGAGAGCCTCCTTGCGTAGCAAGGTGAGATGAGCCGGATTGTGTTTGGTTGGTGGCAAGTGTGGTGGAGGCTGCTTGAAAAGGAGAGAATAGCCATGTTCGACAATATTGAGCACCCATTTGTCTCTTGTGATAGAGTGCCACTCGTGAAGATGAGCAATAATACTTCCCCCCACCGGAGTGGTGTACAGTGTCGAGGGAAGCGAGACTTCATTGCTTAGTGGGTGCTTTTGGAGTGGACTGTTGAGGTCTACTTGACCCTCGCTCCCTTGTGTTTCTTCGCTGAAACAGAGGGCGTCCCTGTCGTTGCTGAGACCTTTGCGACCAATGAGGGGTTTGAACCCTCTGTTGGAAAGGGCGTCTATCGTACGGTCTGTACCTCCGCCTGAAATCTTTCCTTCTTTCGAGGCCTACCGCCTTCATGGTATCCACCTCGGTCTTCATGCGGGCCATCTCTTCGTCTGCATGGGCACCGAATAGAGAATTCCCGGCAAATGGGAGATTCAGGATACGTTGTTGTGCCTCCTGTTTCAAGCCAGTGAGCCTCAGCCAGGAAGATCTCCTCGCACAGATACCATGTGCGTACCCATGAGCCGCCAAATCCGCCCCATCCGCTGCCGCGCTGATATCTTGGTTAGATACCAGGCATCCTTCCTGTAGAATCTCTTGGAAATCTTGCCTGTCTTCTCTGGGCAGTTTTTCTGTAAATCTACTGAGGGAATCCCACAGAGAACGATCGTACCTGCCCAGGAGCGCAGACGCACTAGAGACCTTCATTGCTGAAGCTGCTGTCCCGCACATCTTTCTTCCCAGAGAGTCTAAATGCCTGCTCTCTTTATCCGGGGGTACCGTGGATGAAGATGCCACCGAGTGGGTCTTTCGGGCGGCAGCTATGATCACTGAGTCTGGCGGCGGATCCTTCCTAAGGAATAAAGGGTCTTGCTCTGGAGCCTTGTACTTTTTAAGAATCCGAGCCGGGGCAGACTTAAGCGAGGCTGGGGCCAGAAAAGTGTCCATGGTCGGCTGCAACAAACCAGGCACTAGAGGCAGCAACTTTTTCGACGCTGATCTCTGTTGTAGCGTCTCAAAGATGATTGATGAGGAGGTAGACGGTTCTGGAACCTCTATATTGAGTTTCTGCGCTCCTCTTAGCAACACCTCGTTGAAAGTGGTTATGTCATCCACTGGTGAGACTCTAGCAGGTGGTGAATCTGTAAGAGTAGGTGAGTAACGCCCGACAGAAGAACCTGATGAAGACCAAGAGGGTGATCTTCTTGAGCGCGACCTGGATCTCCGTTGAGAGCGAGATCTGCTGCGGGACGCTGTAGCCGAGCGCCTAGGCCTCGCGGTCGGCTGTCGAGGAGCTGAACGAGCCCGTTCTGCCCCGGCTGTCGGCGATGGCGTTCTTGGCGGGGAGGCAGTGGGTGAATACATTCGCGAATATTGCGAATCTGGGGAGGCCGCTGGTCTGTTGAGGCTCTCCAGCCATCTCGGAGATAGGTTGATGGGCGAGACATGCCCAGGAGATGCTCTTGACCGAGAAGAGTCGCTCGGTATGGAGACCACTGGAGACTGAGCCTTGTCTGGCGAGGGGCGATGTTCTGCTCCCTGTTGGACAGGTAAAACCTGCGTCGACGTCGATGGCTGTTTCGACGTTGAAGGACGCCCAGTCGGTTGGTCCTGCCTCGACGTTGATTGCCTCGCCGTTGAGTGCCTTGACGTCGAACGGCGTTCCTTGGACCTCGACCTGCTCGCCGTCGTGTGCCTCGACGTGGAGCGATGGGAGGTTGACGGCGGATGTTTCTCGTGCCGTCGTGGAGATCTCGACGTCGTGTGTCCTGACGTCGGGGGGCGCACAGCCTTTGGCGGCGACCGGGCATGCCGGCGGTGGCTCGACGTCGATCGGCGGGCTGCCGTCGACGGAGACCTGCCCCTGCTCTGATGTTCCCTCGACGCCGTTCCCTTCGACATCGGGTGCGTCGCCGTCGAAGGCGATCTATGCCGGTGGGACGGTGGTAGCGACGACGTCGACGGTGAACAAACAGGTATTTTCCTACCTGTCGACGTCGACCGGGCCATTCTCTCCTGAGAATGGCCTTCTGGATGCCTGGGGAGTGAGGAGGACGATGTTCTTTTCCTCTCCTGAAGCCCATGAAGTCGGATCTTCTCTCTGTCTTTCAGAGTCCTCCTAGACATGTTCTTACAGTACTTACAAGTGTCAGGGCAGTGACTCTGAGGCAGACACACTATGCACAGAGAGTGGGGATCTGACTGGGCCTTCTTCTTCCCACAAGCAGGGCATTTGACAAAAAGAGAAGGCATTTTTCTGTCAGAAAAAACCTGCCTAGCTCAGACAAAGATGTTACTTGTCGAGTGAAAAGTGAAAAAACGCTTTTTTAAAGAATTTTTCTGAGGAAAACTCAGAAAAACTGAGAGCTCAATGCTCCAGGATCCTCTCAGAAGAAGCCGGAAAAAAGAACTGACCTAACTGTGAACCAACTGTCACCTTTCCTTCACCCCTGAGGCATGGTGGGATACTGGAGGTGCTCAGGGTCTTAAAGGCACAGTGCCAAAGTTTTTATGGTTCTCCTGTGTTAACCTACATGCAGCCTATTGGCTAAGAATGCTTCATTGTTTTTCAATGCAGTTTTCTCTATTTTTTCACTAGAGTTTGCTACTGCTTACTTCCCCAAGCCTAGTTTTAGGAGCTTGGGTACTTATTTATGCTCTATTGTAGTATTTAAAAAAAAAAAAAAAAAACTTCATAGAAATAAAGCATTTTAGCCTGTTTTTAACATGATAGCCTGCATGACTGTTTGTTACACATGTATAATGTGTATATATTTTATATATGCTCCGGGGTCCCCGCACAAGGGCGGGAATATTCAATGTTTATGACTATTGATGAGGATCCCCTGGAAGAGAACAGGGCATTTCCTCCACTAAGAACTCTTTGCATTCTACTCAACCTAACCATTCAGTCAACGGCTGTCAAACCTTGTAAAGTAACATTGTGACTTACACCTGGTACTTGCTGTAATGTCAGATTTGGGGTTTCTGGTGTCAACGTGCTTGCATATGGACCTAAATATGATCTCACCTCCTTATTTGGAGGAGTCCAGAAAGGACTTAAATCAATTAATGGACCTGTCTGTCAAATGTCGGTCTCATGGGAGTTGTCATTCTTGCATTTGTGACATATATCTCTCCCTTTCTTTACTCGGATTCAGAGACTCTTGCTCATTGTTCTCGTTATTTACCTGGGCAAACAGTGGTATGACCGGACCGATGGTAACTGGTACTGACACTGCATCTGGACTTGATCTGGCATTCGGGTCTCGTGGATGCACTTTTCATGTATTCTGATTTGTCAAGCTGAACATTTCTGTCTGTGTATCTCGGAACTGTCTGTGACTGTATCGGGGATATCGAATTCGGAGTGGACTATCTGGGCCGATGTTGGTTTCTGATAAACTTGTCCTGCCGGCACTATCAAGTTTGTTGCAGTATCTACAATGGTTACATCAGGATAAATTCTTGGAATATCCATTTGTGGCATAGGCCTTTGAATCGTAGAGCTTCTCTCTTGTGCTGCATATGGCCGGGGCGATTTCTCAATAACTGTCAAATTAATTCATCATTATCTGACTCTTCATCGTATGTCAAAGATTTCCTAGTTACTGTGGATTTCTGTTCCATACCAACAGAAGGATGCAAATTCCTCTTTCTAGTGCTTTTTCTAGCTTTGTTTTCATTCTCCTGTATAATTAAAGGAAACAACTTAATTCCCTGTAAAGTCTCAGTTCTCCATAATTTCTGGTCAATATCCCATCTAGTCCTTGCTAGTGTCTTCTCAGCCTTCCTCATTCTTCTCTCAAATTTTAGCTGCTGTTGTTGTCTGGCACCCAGTTCCCAAACTGCTAATGCTTCGAACTGTGCTAGTCTCAGAGGAGGTTTCAAATCATACAGTACTCTCCTCAAATTCTCTAAGCTTCTCAAATTAAACGTTCCATGGGTAGGAAATGCTAAGCTCCCATCCTTCTCTGTCACTTTGCACCATTGTTTCAGTCAAAGACATGGCACAGCGCCCTTCTCTTCAAATACAATACAGGCAGGTGTACCTTCTGGTGGTGTAATTTCTCCTATTCTCATGGGAATATACGTATCTCCCCTTAGGACACTCTTTAAAATTTAAAGCTTTGAAAAATGTCATCTTCAGTCATTGTACGCTACTTTCAATCATATCAGGAAGTGACTTTCAATCCCAAAATCATTTTCGCCAACCTTCTCAACCAATGACGCTTCACAGTTGTCCGCCAATCTGTGTGCGACGCTTCTCACTAACCGATCTATCCCAGCGCGGATCTAATGACGTCACACTCACATGTACAGTGGCTGACAAAGTCTTTCGGCTTGTCCTCCTAAACTCGGTCTCACCCGAAACGTATGCAAAATTATTGTGAGCACTAAACAAAATCAAAACTTAATTTGTCCATTTACTACAGATAGGGCAACACAATCGCTTCAGAAACCTTATGGATTTTTCATCAATGGCCTTTCACTCTAGCAGCTATTCTTTCTTTTTCAGTTCCCCTGATTCCCAAGCAAAATTCGACCACCAAATTTTACTCTCAACTAGTCATTGGGTATTTCCTGGTGCACATAGGACTCACCAAATCTCAGTCGAAAATGTATTTCACTCACTTCAACACACACTCTGGCTTGTTGACCACACCCGATCGAACTACTAAACAGGCAAATTACAACAAAAATCCAAGTGTCTCATACACTTTTCAATATACTCCTGAGTCTTAGACCACGCAACAACCATGTGGACAATTTCTGAGCACAAAGCGCCCCAAACGTGAGGTCCCACAACTTCCCTACTCTCACACTTCAGAGTACGCAAACTCCTTCAAGAACTTCATTTTGAGCAAACTACTTAAACTCTCACAAACATCACAATTCACCTGCGATTTGCATAAGCTGTGCAAGCGCAAAACCTATTCCATTCACACTGTCACTAGAACGCCGAGAACATCTTCAAACAATCATTGGCAAGCTCCAAGGTTCTGGGAAAGTCATTTCAAGTTTCTAAGAGACACATTTTCTCTCTGCTTTGTATCATCAAATCTGGAAATCTGAAAATCTGAACTTTCACTAATTTCTCTTACCCAATCTGGGAATTATTTTCTCTCTTTAGGGGACTAACCATTACCCCACTACAATCTCTGGGTACCAGCAATTTTTCAAGGGGAAACTTTTGTGGTGGCCTCTTAAGGAGACGTACCCATCCTACTCTCTTACTTTCTTTAGAGGGCAAATGCAGTTTGGCCTTATGATGATGGGCTCTTAAGTAGACAAACCATGTACAGGGCCTTTATGATTGACTCTTAAGAAGGAAAACCATCATACTCTGATACCATCTCTGTGAGCGCGTCTGACCTTATTTGGTTTCTTATCTTAATTTATAAGGGGAAAGGTTAAAGGTTCGATGGACCTTTTAACTGCGCTTAGAGATATTCCCACCATAGGACCCAATCTCAATACTAATCAATAACAATATCAATCAATAGTAACAATAATCTTTGGAGTCAGTAATTAGTACACACCATGACCTCTTTGGCAATGAATAACCACACCTTTAACCCCTTCGCTGCCAGGCCTTTTCCCCCTCCTGTGCCAGGCCTTTTTTTGCCTATTTGGGGCAGTTCGCGCTTAGGCCCTCATAACTTTTTGTCCACATAAGCTAACCAAGCCAAATTTGCGTCCTTTTTTTCCAAAATCCTAGGGATTCTAGAGGTACCCAGACTTTGTGGGTTCCCTTGAAGGAGGCCAAGAAATTGGCCAAAATACAGTGAAAATTTCGTTTTTTTCAAAAAAATTGGAAAAAGTGGCTGCAGAAAAAGGCTTGTGGTTTTTCCCCTGAAAATGGCATCAACAAAGGGTTTGCGGTGCTAAACTCAGCAGCTTCCCAGCTTTCAGGAACAGGCAGACTTGAATCAGAAAACCCAATTTTTCAACACAATTTTGGCATTTTACTGGGACATACCCCATTTTTGCAGTTTTTTGTGCTTTCAGCCTCCTTCCAGTCAGTGACAGAAATGGGCATGAAACCAATGCTGGATCCCAGAAACCTAAACATTTCTGAAAAGTAGACAAAATTCTGAATTCAGCAAGGGGTCATTTGTGTAGATCCTACAAGGGTTTCCTACAGAAAATAACAACTGAAAAAGAAAAATATTGAAATTGAGGTGAAAAAAACATAAATGTTTCTCTACGTTTTACTCTGTAACTTTTCCCTGCAATGTCAGATTATCGAAAGCAATATACCGTTACGTCTGCTGGACTCCTCTGGTTGCGGGGATACATAGGGCTTGTAGGTTCATCAAGAACCCAAGGAACCCAGAGCCAATAAATGAGCTGCAGCCTGACGTGCGTTTTCATTCTATACCGGGTATAAAGCAATCCATTTGCTGAAATATAAAGAGTAAAAAATTGCTATCAAGAAAACCTTTGTATTTCCAAAAAGGGCACAAGATAAGGTGTTGAGGAGCAGTGGTTATTTGCACATATCTGAATTCCGGGGTGACCAAACTAGCATGTGAATTACAGGGCATTTCTCAAATAGATGTCTTTTTTACACACTCTCCTATATTTGGAAGGAAAAAATGTAGAGAAAGACAAGGGGCAATAGCACTTGTTTTGCTAATCTATGTTCCCCCAAGTCTCCCGATAAAAATGATACCTCACTTGTGAGGGTAGGCCTAGCGCCCGCGACAGGAAACGCCCCAAAGCGCAACGTGGACACATCCAAAATTTTGGGAGAAAACGGAGGTGTTTTTTTGCGAAGTGCCTACCTGTAGATTTTGGCCTCTAGCTCAGCCGGCACCTAGGGAAACCTACCAAACCTGTGCATTTCTGAAAACTAGAGACCTAGGGGAATCCAAGGAGGGGTGACTTGCGGGGCTCGGACCAGGTTCTGTTACCCAGAATCCTTTGCAAACCTCAAAATTTGGCTAAAAAAACACATGTCCCTCACATTTCTGTGGCAGAAAGTTCTGGAATCTGAGAGGAGCCACAAATTTCCTTCCACCCAGCGTTCCCCCAAGTCTCCCGATAAAAATGATACCTCACTTGCGTGGGTAGGCCTAGCCCCGGCGACAGGAAACACCCCAAAGCGCAACGTGGACACATCCTAAATTTTGGGAAAAAACAGGTGTTTTTTGCGAAGTGCCTACCTGTAGATTTTGGCCTCTAGCTCAGCCGGCACCTAGGGAAACCTACCAAACCTGTGCATTTCTGAAAACTAGAGACCTAGGGGAATCCAAGGAGGGGTGACTTGCGGGGCTCGGACCAGGTTCTGTTACCCAGAATCCTTTGCAAACCTCAAAATTTGGCTAAAAAAATACATGTCCCTCACATTTCTGTGGCAGAAAGTTCTGGAATCTGAGAGGAGCTACAAATTTCCTTCCACCCAGCGTTCCCCCAAGTCTCCCGATAAAAATGATACCTCACTTGCGTGGGTAGGCCTAGCGCCGGCGACAGGAAACACCCCAAAGCGCAACGTGGACACATCCTAAATTTTGGGAAAAAACAGAGGTGTTTTTTGCGAAGTGCCTACCTGTAGATTTTGGCCTCTAGCTCAGCCGGCACCTAGGGAAACCTACCAAACCTGTGCATTTCTGAAAACTAGAGACCTTGGGGAATCCAAGGAGGGGTGACTTGCGGGGCTCGGACCAGGTTCTGTTACCCAGAATCCTTTGCAAACCTCAAAATTTGGCTAAAAAAACACATGTCCCTCACATTTTTGTGGCAGAAAGTTCTGGAATCTGAGAGGAGCTACAAATTTCCTTCCACCCAGCGTTCCCCCAAGTCTCCCGATAAAAATGATACCTCACTTGCGTGGGTAGGCCTAGCGCCGGCGACAGGAAACACCCCAAAGCGCAACGTGGACACATCCTAAATTTGGGGAAAAAACAGAGGTGTTTTTTGCGAAGTGCCTACCTGTAGATTTTGGCCTCTAGCTCAGCCGGCACCTAGGGAAACCTACCAAACCTGTGCATGTCTGAAAACTAGAGACCTAGGGGAATCCAAGGAGGGGTGACTTGCGGGGCTTGGACCAGGTTCTGTTACCCAGAATCCTTTGCAAACCTCAAAATTTGGCTAAAAAAACACATGTCCCTCACATTTCTGTGGCAGAAAGTTCTGGAATCTGAGAGGAGCCACAAATTTCCTTCCACCCAGCGTTCCCCCAAGTCTCCCGATAAAAATGATACCTCACTTGCGTGGGTAGGCCTAGCGCCGGCGACAGGAAACACCCCAAAGCGCAACGTGGACACATCCTAAATTTTGGGAAAAAACAGAGGTGTTTTTTGTGAAGTGCCTACCTGTAGATTTTGGCCTCTAGCTCAGCCGGCACCTAGGGAAACCTACCAAACCTGTGCATGTCTGAAAACTAGAGACCTAGGGGAATCCAAGGAGGGGTGACTTGCGGGGCTCGGACCAGGTTCTGTTACCCAGAATCCTTTGCAAACCTCAAAATTTGGCTAAAAAAACACATGTCCCTCACATTTCTGTGGCAGAAAGTTCTGGAATCTGAGAGGAGCCACAAATTTCCTTCCACCCAGCGTTCCCCCAAGTCTCCCGATAAAAATGATACCTCACTTGCGTGGGTAGGCCTAGCGCCGGCGACAGGAAACACCCCAAAGCGCAACGTGGACACATCCTAAATTTGGGGAAAAAACAGAGGTGTTTTTTGCGAAGTGCCTACCTGTAGATTTTGGCCTCTAGCTCAGCCGGCACCTAGGGAAACCTACCAAACCTGTGCATGTCTGAAAACTAGAGACCTAGGGGAATCCAAGGAGGGGTGACTTGCGGGGCTCGGACCAGGTTCTGTTACCCAGAATCCTTTGCAAACCTCAAAATTTGGCTAAAAAAACACATGTCCCTCACATTTCTGTGGCAGAAAGTTCTGGAATCTGAGAGGAGCTACAAATTTCCTTCCACCCAGCGTTCCCCCAAGTCTCCCGATAAAAATGATACCTCACTTGCGTGGGTAGGCCTAGCGCCGGCGACAGGAAACACCCCAAAGCGCAACGTGGACACATCCTAAATTTTGGGAAAAAACAGAGGTGTTTTTTGCGAAGTGCCTACCTGTAGATTTTGGCCTCTAGCTCAGCCGGCACCTAGGGAAACCTACCAAACCTGTGCATTTCTGAAAACTAGAGACCTAGGGGAATCCAAGGAGGGGTGACTTGCGGGGCTCGGACCAGGTTCTGTTACCCAGAATCCTTTGCAAACCTCAAAATTTGGCTAAAAAAACACATGTCCCTCACATTTCTGTGGCAGAAAGTTCTGGAATCTGAGAGGAGCCACAAATTCCCTTCCACCCAGCGTTCCCCCAAGTCTCCCGATAAAAATGATACCTCACTTGCGTGGGTAGGCCTAGCGCCGGCGACAGGAAACACCCCAAAGCGCAACGTGGACACATCCTAAATTTTGGGAAAAAACAGAGGTGTTTTTTGCGAAGTGCCTACCTGTAGATTTTGGCCTCTAGCTCAGCCGGCACCTAGGGAAACCTACCAAACCTGTGCATTTCTGAAAACTAGAGACCTTGGGGAATCCAAGGAGGGGTGACTTGCGGGGCTCGGACCAGGTTCTGTTACCCAGAATCCTTTGCAAACCTCAAAATTTGGCTAAAAAAACACATGTCCCTCACATTTCTGTGGCAGAAAGTTCTGGAATCTGAGAGGAGCTACAAATTTCCTTCCACCCAGCGTTCCCCCAAGTCTCCCGATAAAAATGATACCTCACTTGCGTGGGTAGGCCTAGCGCCGGCGACAGGAAACACCCCAAAGCGCAACGTGGACACATCCTAAATTTGGGGAAAAAACAGGTGTTTTTTGCGAAGTGCCTACCTGTAGATTTTGGCCTCTAGCTCAGCCGGCACCTAGGGAAACCTACCAAACCTGTGCATTTCTGAAAACTAGAGACCTAGGGGAATCCAAGGAGGGGTGACTTGCGGGGCTCGGACCAGGTTCTGTTACCCAGAATCCTTTGCAAACCTCAAAATATGGCTAAAAAAACACATGTCCCTCACATTTCTGTGGCAGAAAGTTCTGGAATCTGAGAGGAGCTACAAATTCCCTTCCACCCAGCGTTCCCCCAAGTCTCCCGATAAAAATGATACCTCACTTGCGTGGGTAGGCCTAGCGCCGGCGACAGGAAACACCCCAAAGCGCAACGTGGACACATCCTAAATTTTGGGAAAAAACAGAGTTGTTTTTTGCGAAGTGCCTACCTGTAGATTTTGGCCTCTAGCTCAGCCGGCACCTAGGGAAACCTACCAAACCTGTGCATTTCTGAAAACTAGAGACCTAGGGGAATCCAAGGAGGGGTGACTTGCGGGGCTCGGACCAGGTTCTGTTACCCAGAATCCTTTGCAAACCTCAAAATTTGGCTAAAAAAACACATGTCCCTCACATTTCTGTGGCAGAAAGTTCTGGAATCTGAGAGGAGCCACAAATTTCCTTCCACCCAGCGTTCCCCCAAGTCTCCCGATAAAAATGATACCTCACTTGCATGGGTAGGCCTAGCGCCGGCGACAGGAAACACCCCAAAGCGCAACGTGGACACATCCTAAATTTTGGGAAAAAACAGAGGTGTTTTTTGCGAAGTGCCTACCTGTAGATTTTGGCCTCTAGCTCAGCCGGCACCTAGGGAAACCTACCAAACCTGTGCATTTCTGAAAACTAGAGACCTTGGGGAATCCAAGGAGGGGTGACTTGCGGGGCTCGGACCAGGTTCTGTTACCCAGAATCCTTTGCAAACCTCAAAATTTGGCTAAAAAAACACATGTCCCTCACATTTCTGTGGCAGAAAGTTCTGGAATCTGAGAGGAGCCACAAATTTCCTTCCACCCAGCGTTCCCCCAAGTCTCCCGATAAAAATGATACCTCACTTGCGTGGGTAGGCCTAGCGCCGGCGACAGGAAACACCCCAAAGCGCAACGTGGACACATCCCGTTTTTTGAAAGAAAACAGTGCCTACCTGTGGATTTTGGCCTGTAGCTCACCTGGCACCTAGGGAAACCTACCAAACCTGTGCATTTCTGAAAACTAGAGACCTAGGGGAATCCAAGATGGGGTGACTTGCGGGGCTCGGACCAGGTTCTGTTACCCAGAATCCTTTGCAAACCTCAAAATTTGGCTAAAATAACAAGTTTTCCTCACATTTCGGTGACAGAAAGTTCTGGAATCTGAGAGGAGCCACAAATTTCCTTCCACCCAGCGTTCCCCCAAGTCTCCCGATAAAAATGATACCTCACTTGTGTGGGTGGGCCAGGTGCCTGGAACAGAATAAGGCCCAAAACCTGAAGGGATAGTTGGGGGAGCCACGCAAGCCACACCTCCCTGGACTCCTTGGGGTGCCTATTTTTAAAAAATTTCTGGGTTTTGTAGGTTTCCCTACATGACAGCCGCACCCTGGACCAAAAACATAGGTGGGCCCTCCCCCCCCAAACACAGGCATTTTTGGAATATATCACTTTGATGTGTGCACATACGTCCGTGATGTGCCAAACACTAAAATTGTGAAAAGAAAAACACTTAGGTTATGTGAAGAAGACCCCTCACCCACCAACCAAGTTGGTGGCATGCTTCATCATCGGGGTCCCACCCGAGGCACCTAGCGTGTCACAGGTGTGCTGCGACGCCTGATTACAGCGGAGCAGGTTTTGTCTTTTTGTACAACACATACTGGTTGGATTTGGCACGAGGGTGAGTGATGGTTCAGTGGATCAAATTTTATTAACAAGAGATTTCACAAAAATGAAATGCACTGCTAATAACTGAAAGGCAAAAAAGTGAACCAATGACTCACAGCTCGTGAGCTGTAAAGCCGCGACAAGGCACCAACCGCTTTACAGGCCATTCACACACCTTTCATACATGACACGCACAAGACCATTCACACCGCCAGCCACGGGCCCAGCACATTACAACACTCACATCGACAGACCGCGCCACTCAAGGGCCCATCACTTACATACGCCCACATGCCTGATACAAGAATCACACCAGCTGATGGGAGTGTGGACTGCCGTTCGGCTGGCACCGCCAGCCAAGCGCCACCCCACGCACACCGCCAGCCAAGCGCCACCCCACGCACACCGCCAGCCAAGCGCCACCCCACGCACACCGCCAGCCAAGCGCCACCCCACGCACACCGCCAGCCAAGCGCCACCCCACGCACACCGCCAGCCAAGCGCCACCCCACGCACACCGCAATCACTTTTTTTTATTTATAAACAACAAAGAAACTACTAATTATAAAATAAGCACAAAACTACAAACACAAAAGCTTTAACTAAATACACAACAGATGCCAACCGTGAAACATATTAAAATATAAAACAGACAGCTTACGCTCACGGTATTTCCCAAAAGTTTTTCCTTGTGTGGTAACTTCTAAAACAGCTGGGCACACACAGCCCAGGCTTTGAAGGGCATTCGGGGCAGTACATCCGGCTCTCCCTCCGGATTGATCTCCGGGCACATACTCTACATTTCTTTGTGGGCATGTCTTTTTTGGGAGTGGGAGGAATGTGATCTGGAAAGTGCCGATCTTTCAATCTAGCCACATCCTCCACCACTTCTACTCTAGGAACTCTTGCCGGTTCCACCACAATAAGGCTTTCTATCACCAACTCCTGAAATTTAACAAATGTCATCCTTGACTCGGGTGAACAATCCTTGTATACAGTAAAGGCATTAAAAGTTGCCAAATGAAATAAATGTAGGGCCAACTTTTTATACCACACATATGACTTACGAAGAGCAGTGTAAGGTTCTAACCTCTGATCTACTCTATCAACACCACCCATGTGCCTATTGTAGTCCAAAATGCACGCAGGTTTGCGCACTTCCGCAACCTGACCCCAAACAGCCACAGGGGAAGTACTCTCATCATGGATGGTCGATAGCATGTACACATCCCTCCTGTCTGAAAATTTCAGAGCTAGCAGCTCATTATTCCGCAAGGCACTGCACTGTCCCCTCTCAAGTTTTTTACAGACAAGCTCCCTTGGATAGCCTTTCCGGTTAGAACGGATTGTGCCACAAGCAACAGTGTCCACCCTAAACAACTCCTTGAACAACTGCACTCCAGTGTAGAAATTATCTACGTACAAATGGTGACCTTTGTTAAACAGCTGTCTAGCAAGTTCCCACACAATTTTTTCGCTAACTCCAAAAGTGGCCGGACAACCAGGAGGGTCAATACTGGAATCCCTACCAGTGTAGACCCGGAAATTATACACATATCCTGTACTGCTTTCTGACAGCAGATACAATTTAATCCCATACCGTGCCCTCTTACTAGGAATGTACTGCTTAAAAACTAAACGCCCCTTGAAAAGGACCAAAGACTCGTCCACACTTATCTCTTTGCCTGGGACATAGACCTCTGAAAACCGATCCACAAAATGATCAAGGACAGGCCTAATCTTAAAAAGGCGGTCACAATCAGGGTGATCTTGTGGCAAGGCTAAAGCATTGTCTACAAAATGCAGCATACGAAGAAGAAGCAAATACCGATTACGTGTCATAGTTGCAGGAAATATAGCAGTTGCCATCAAGGGACTAGTAGACCAATAAGAAGCCAGTGACGGCTTCCTGATCAACCCCATCAAAAAAGACAAACCTAAAAACCTTTTCATCTTTTCCAGATATGTGGGAACCCAATGAGTAGCTCTAGACTGAGGTTTAAGTCTGGTAGCGTTGTCCCGCAAATATTGCTCTGCATACACATTTGTCTGCTCCACAATCTCTTCCAAAAATACATCGTCCATAAACAAGTGAAAGAAATGGACAGGCAGAAAGATTTCCGTATTAACTCTACACCCTGGGAGACCAGTAAATGCAGGTAACTGTGGCTGCTCCATGTTTGGGGCAATCCAGGTGTCAGGTCTTCCAATGGGAAACCCTGCAGCCCCAGGCTGCTGCACTCTTGGCACATCAATGTCCTCCTCTAACACAGGCCCTTCATCTGAACTGAGAGTAGCTTCCTCATCAGAAGAATACTCTCGGACAGAAAACTCACTTCCAGAATCTCCTGCTTCCTCCTCTGCCTCAGATGCAGAGTCAGTGTTGTAATCATGGTCTGAAGACGACTCAAAGAGCATGCGAACAACCTGCTGAGCGGTCACTTTGCGGCTAGCCATGATCCTAACAACAAATGGATTGCCAACAACAACTAGCACTAAAATAAGTAATAAACAAAGTGTAGCTTTATCACAAAGAGTTATGTACTACAAAAAACAATACCACACAGTTGCCTGAAATAGCTACTCACCAAGCAACTACTCTGCAATCACCAATGATATCCCACTAAAAAAGAAAAAAGAAATTTAGACATATGACAACACAAACACCACTGTGCTCAAATCTAAGGACAATGTCAAACACACAATACTGCATTTAGTACACCACCTACAAACATGTCAACAATACTTGAGTAAATTGCGTTCACTTACCTAAAACATGCAACTATGCAAACCGCAGGACAACTACTGCCAAAACCGCAAAGATCCACAGCAAAGGAAGCAAAAGCGTTGAACTAGAAGAAAAAGAAGAAATAAATTGTTATAATCACAAATTCAAATACTTTGCCAGTTGACAAACACCCCACCACCAAGAACTTAGCAGTTGTCCCTGGTACCTAAGTGGATCCTGCCCCCCTCGGGGTAGATGGGCGTAAAAGATTTGGCCAATCTGACCCCAAGGGGGACAGAAATGGGCAACACCTCTGTGCCCCCTTTCAGGTGGCGACCCTTCCCCAAGGGGGCACCCCCAGCACAACACAAAACAAAAAAATCCCTGCCCTCCTTGGGGGCAGATGGCCCTACAAAATTACGGGCAGAGATGGGCAATACAAATTTTCCCCACCTTAGGGGGGCGACCGTTGCCCAAGGGGTGCCCCCATACACACACCAAACACAATCCCTGGCACCTAGTGTGCTAACACCCCCCCCCCCCCCCCCCGGGCCAGATCGTCCAAAAAATGTCTGGTCTGCCATCGGGGGGAGGGGGGGGGGGGGGGGGAGGGCCGAAACAGAAAAAAAAAAGCGACCCTTGCCACAGGAGTTGCCCCCAAAATAAACAATAAAAACAAAATCCCTGGTGTCTAGTGGTTTTCGCCCCCCCCCCGGGGCAGATCAGCCCAAAAATCGGCTAATCTGCCCCCGGTGGGGGGGGCAAAATACAAATAAAAATTGCCCCCGAAAACACGCATAAACAAAGATATCCCTGGCCCTGCCCGCGATCGTGGAGCAGGAATCTTGAGAAAACAGACACAGGGGGAAAGGAAAAACCCTTTCCTTTCCCCCCATGTCTGTTTTCTCAACCCCCCCGCCCCCCAAAAACGGAGAGGACTCACCTGTGAGCTCCTGCTCCGAAGACGCGCTGGAAGCAAATGGCTTCCAGCGCGCCGGCAACACTAGATGACGTCAGCGCGCTGTGCGCCCGCTGATGTCATCGGATTGCCGTGGGGGGGGGGGGGGCGGGGGTGGAAGGGGAAGGTCTTCCCCTTCCATCCCCGCCTGGGGGGGGCTAGCGCGCCCCCAAGTTCCCCTGTGCCTAGGACGAGATGATCTCGTCCAAGGCACAGGGGAACTGTAGCCTTGGACGAGATCATCTCGTCCAAGGCACAGAAGGGGTTAATAAAGTTAGGATGTTTATTTCCCTAATTTAACAATGCTAATATCACGTAAATCAATCTCAACACAATCTGATACACATATAGGAACAGTACTGGTTGACCAAATCTTCTAAAGAATCTCAATTTAATCAAAGCATGGAACACTACGCATTCTGGAGTTGTGTTACAAATCAGTAGCAAGTACAACTGCGCAATAGAAATAGCATATATTTAGATTCAGCAACTGAGTAACACCAATTATTTATTAAAAGCAACCTATTAGCATTTCAGGGCTTCCTTTTCTAACCCTCTAATTAGCATTAGCATGTTGGGCTTAATGTGAAAACAATTTCAGTTAACACAAGTTGGAAAAACATATTCCGCTCTATCAAAATAGCGGTTGGAACCTAGGAACAAAAGAAAATTATATCAAACTCAATAACATTTGATTAATACCTCTCCTCAATAAGGCTCAGCAAACTGCGCCTGTCTTCAGAAATTTGGACATCTGTTGGGTCAGCATCAGCATCGGACCATGAACAGAAATGGTTCAGAACTAGGAGACTCTAAGCTATCTGCACCATTTGTAAAGCAAAGTCTTACGGATCAGCAATCAATATAAAAGTCTAAGCAATAAAGTTAAAGATAGAACTCTCTAAGTAAGGAATCAAGGTGAGTACACCTCATCGGTGGAAAAGGAAAATGGAATAGTGTCTGAAAGAATGAGGATAATCAGAATGGCATCTCAGCAAAGGGTTGGAAAAAATGAGTTCTCTTTTCTCAGTCAGGCTAAGTTAAAATCCTCTAAAACTCTTCTCATGCTGCCATTGGTCAAAGAATCATATATTTACATTTAGTCCAATGAAAGTAGAACTTCAAATCTAAGATATAACTAAATTGTCTTTCACATGTCGATGATTGGCTCCTCTTCTCCTGTTCCCATCGTCGTGCTCATCAGGTAACAATTTTGTATTGCTGGGTTCTTCAGTCAGTGCATCCATTGTTAGCACCTGGGAAGATTGCTTTCTCACACACTAAACTTTACAATGTCACGATAACTAATACAGCCCACTCTAGCAAGCAGTTCTCATGGGAAAAGAAACCATCTACTAACATTTGGTCAAACCAGTGAAACAATACAAGTGTTCATTTCTCTAAACAGCCATTTTATGAGAATTATTTAAACAGCACAGCTTAATATGAGGCTGTGCAACTAGTCCCAAGACCTCGCTAACTAAAGGCGTACAATTAATAAAGCAAATACATAATAAGTAATCATTAATATAACATACTACTACATTAATCTAAACATAAGCCCAGCAAATACATTTTAATAAGTCTTAATAAGGACACTACAAGATTACTGGCGGGCACTCAATTAGGCACATTTTCCAAGTCGGGCATTATTTTCTACATTAAGTCAAATTCTATGCAGATTCATAATTCAAAGCACGTGCATATTCATTAGTAAATATTCAGCATTCACACCAGCACCATAAACATTCATTACTACCCTTATGCACCACCCATCTCTGCATCTTAAAAACTCCTTACTACCCTTATGCACCACACATCCCTTCATAGTTAAAAACTCATTACTACCCCTATGCACCACACATCCCTGCATCATAAAACCCATATGCAGCACTGTTAGACCTGGCATCCTTAGGGTAATCTTGCTCCAGACATTTTTGCCTTCATACCTCCTGCTTTGTTGCTGAATCTTTGTTTGCCTTAGGACTCTGAGCACTTCTCTACAGCTAATCAGTGCTAAAGTGCATTTGCATCTCCCCTAAAACATGGTAACATTGGTGTATCCACAATTGGCATATCTAATTTACCTGTAAGTTCCTTGTAGAGCAGTACACCACATACCCAGGGCCAGTAAATTAAATGCTACAAGTGGGCCTGCAGCACTGATTGTGCCACCCACTTAAGTAGTTCTCTAAGCATGTCTCAGGCCTGCCACTGCAGAGCCTGTGTGTGAGGTCTCACTGCCACACTGACTTGGCATCTAAAACCTCTTCCCAAGTCCAGAACTTCCCTTTTCTTACATATAAGTCACCTCTAAGGTAGGCCCTAGGTAGCCCATAGGGCAGGGTGCCATATAAACAAAAGGTAGTACATGTACCTTTAACTTTTCCATGTGCTAGTAATGAAAACCTCTTAAAGTCATTTTGCATTACTTTAAGGTCTGCACTTCTCATAGGCCAGCATTGGGTATTCCTTAAAAAATCTTTAAACTGTAATTCTTGATCTGAGATGAGTAGCTGCATCATGTTTAGTACCATTAGAATGGTAATAATAAATCCTCTTTACTGGTAAATTCGGATTTATTATTACTATTTTAGAAATGCCTCTTTTAGAAAGTGAAACATATGTGTGAGGCACTCAATACATGTATATGCATATTACAACAACTTCTCAGAAATATTCTACGAAAGGATTAACAATCAAAGTCAGAACAGTTATTAAATATGAGATCCAGTCCACGTAGTTTATTGAGAAAAGTCTTCAAGAACTTGGGTCCCAACAGTCCAAACACCCGATATTTCAAGCCAACACGTGTTTCGTCATGGGAAAATAACCCAAACGACTTCTTCATGGCTGGAAATTGTAAGTAAATAGCTTGAATTAGAAAAACAAATTGCTCAAATAACCGACTGGGTGTGTAAAACCCAAAATGTCCCACAAAGGGCCAAGAATATAGAAACAGATAAAGAAATAAAAAGAAGAAAAAGGAAAAAAGAAAAAAAAAAGAAAGTGTTAAGCATCAAAAGACCCACCTGAACGCCTAACAAGTGAAAAAAGTTTATATCCAGCCCTGAAGAAGTCGTTTGGGTTATTTTCCCATTACTTCGGCTTCATCCGTCTGAAAAAGTACGGCCCCCAATCCTACGTCGGAGGCATCCGTTTGAAGATGGAAGGGCTTATTAAACTCAGGGCATTTCAAAATCGGTTGAGTAGTGAGGCATCTCTGTAAGGTACGATAACTACGATATTGACCCGGGGCTAGTCTAGTAATGGATTTGGGTTGTCCCTTTCTCAGAAGGTCGGTCAGGGGGGCGGCCAAGGTGGAATAATGCGGTATAAATCGTCGATAGTATCCTACCAGGCCTAAAAAAGAACGGACCTCCTTTTTCGAGGTGGGAGCTTTGATGCGTAGAATGGCTTCAATTTTATTCATTTGGGGTCTTAGTACACCTTTCCCTATGTGATAGCCCAGGTACGAGATATCATTAAAGGCCAGTCGGCTCTTAGAAGGGTTGGCTGTCAGTCCAGTCTTTCGTAATGCTGTAAAGATTTTACCTATATGCGTTAAATGGTCTTCCCATGTCTCGCTAAATATGACGATGTCGTCTAGATATGCAGCAGCATACCCGGTATGAGGTCGTAGAATGGTGTCAATGAGGCGTTGGAAGGTGGCGGGTGCGCCATGCAACCCAAAAGGGAGAACATTAAAATGATACAGTCCGGAGGGGGTAACGAAGGCCGTTTTTTCTCTATCTTCTGGGGCGAGCGGGATCTGCCAGTAGCCTTTTGTTAAGTCGAGAGTAGACATGTATTTAGCTTTCCCCAATTTCTCTAAAAGTTTGTCTACTCTTGGAAGCGGGTATGTATCAAACTGGGAGATAGAATTGACTTGTCTAAAGTCAATACAAAAACATATAGACCCATCCGGTTTGGGTACCAATACCACAGGTGAACACCAGAGGCTTTGAGAAGGTTCTATAATATCCAGGTCTAGCATTTTCTCTATTTCACTTTCTACCAGGGCCTTCCTAGCTTCGGGGATGCGATAAGGGCGTAACCGCACTATTTTACCATCTGATGGTGTACCAACTTGGTTCTTCCGGGTATCAGGGAGAACATCTGTGTATGTTCATCGAGGAGTTTGTTTAACTGCTTGCGCTGTTGAACCGAGATGTCTGTATTTATGACCGGTACCTCGTGCCCGCTAGGGCGATCAGTTGGGCACCACCCTATTTCCAATTCCTTAACGGTGTTAACCAGACATCCTGGGACCGGGTCGGCCACCGGTTCTTCCCATTTTTTTAATAGATTAATGTGAAAGATCTGGGACCTAGTGGGACTACCGGTGAGCTGAATTTTATAGGTCACTGGTGTTATTATTCCTGTCACATTATATGGTCCCTGCCACTTTGCTAATAGCTTGTTGTCTGAACTGGGAAGAAGCACTAACACTTTATCCCCTATGGAAAAAGACCTCAACTGGGTATTTCTATCATAATACCTTTTCTGTTTCTCTTGAGCCTTCTCCATGTTTTCTCTTACGTTTTCCCACACCGTGTGTAGGTGGGTTTTTAATTCCTGGGTGTATTTCAGAAGGGTCTTTTCCCCATCCTCCTCCTCCCATAATTCCGCTGCCATGTCTAATAAGGTCCTGGGTTGTCGCCCGAACAATAGTTCAAACGGACTGTGGCCCGTAGAGGCTTGCTCATGGGTTCTGACAGCGTACAATACTAAGGGGAGCTTCCTATCCCAGTCTTTCCCTGTCTCGGAGATAGATTTCTTTAGAAGATTTTTCAGTGTCCGGTTATACCTTTCCACCAGGCCATCAGTCTGTGGATGATAAACCGACGTCCGCAATTGTTTGATCCCCAAAAGTTGACATATTTGTGTCATCAAGGAGGACATGAATTGGGTGCCTTGGTCTGTTAAGATTTCTCGGGGAAATCCGATTCGGGAGAAGAACCCTATCATGGCGTGGGCAACACTCTTGGTGTTAATACTACTAAGAGGGATAGCCTCGGGGTACCTTGTAGCGTAATCCACCAACACTAATATGTAACGGTACACTCGGGAAGAGGGTAGGAGAGGACCAACAATGTCCATTCCTATTCGTGAGAAGGGAATATCTATGATAGGAAGTGGTTGCAACGGGGCTCTTCTCCTTGTACCAGGATCAATCATTTAGGACACTGTTGACAGAATTTCCTAATCTGAGAAAAGACACCCGGCCAATAGAACCTCCTCAACAGGTACTCTTCCGTTTTTTCCCTCCCATAGTGGCCACCCCCTGGCTGACTGTGGGCTAGGTGTAGAACTTGTTGTCTATAGGGTTCGGGGACTAATAATTGCCTCTTTTCTTCTCGGTCATTGCTAGTGACTCGGTATAATAGATTTTTAACTATTGTGAATGATGGTCCTTTATCTTGGAGGGTCCGGGGCCTTGCACTTTTCCAGGCATGAACCAAACTTGGGTCTTCTCTTTGGCAACTCCGAAAGGGGGGAAGGTTAGTAAGGGTAAGAACCGGTGTAATTACCCTCTCGGGGCTCGTGGTTTCTTTTGCGTAGGCCTTTCTGGTTGCTCTTTTTTCACCTCGGGAGGATTTGTACGGGTCTAATGGGGAAGGTATAGGTATATTATAGAAGGGAGCATTTTTCCACCAGGTATTCATTTGTTCAGAATGTCTTGTACTATCCAGAAGCTCCGAAAATTTTGTAAAATCCGTTCCAATTATAGCTTCTTCCACTAGCTGTTCCACTACCCCCATCCTTATGGGGTTTTCGTTTCCTTCCCATGACAGGGTCGTCCAGGTTAGAGGATATTCCTTGGTTTCGCCATGAATACAGCAGATGGACACAGTAAGACCTGTAGTAAAGGTAGGGTTGTCAAGTAAGTCAGCCCGGATTACGGACTGACTGCATCCTGAATCAATGAGGGCCAGGGTGGGTCTTCCATTAATAACAAGTTTCTTTTTATAGGGGGTGTCGTTTCCTCCGGTATAAAAGACTCTTCCCCTAGTAATTCCTATCTCCATTGGTTCTGGTTTTTCCGTTTTTAGGGGGCAAACCCGGGCTATGTGTCCCCATTCACCACAACTAAAACACTGTGGTTGTTGAACATACGGCTTCTCCAATCCTCGCATTTTCCCCACATCATCGTTGGTTCTTCGCCCCACTGATAAGGATGAACTGGGACTCTGACGAATGGGGCTAGGCATTGGCCTAGGGGGGGGGATTTTGAATTCGAGGGAGCGATGAAAGGCACAGGCTAACTCGATGGTGGTGTTAGTGTCTGGGTTTGGATGTTGTTTGATCCAGTGACGCGTATTGGGAGGTAGGGCGTCTAGATATTGTTCCAAAAGGACGATCTCAATGATGTCTTCCCTACTAGTCCCAATGGGACCTAACCATTTGAGACCCAGATCTTTGATCCGGAAGTATAGGGCTCGGGGGTTCTCGGAAGGCCCCCACTTAGCTTTTCTAAACCGGACTCGGTAATGTTCTGAATCAAAACCCACCCGTTCTAGGATGCTCTTTTTAATGTCCTGATAGGGAGTTATTCTGCCGGGGTTCACGGCTTGATAAGCCGCTTGGAGGGTTCCTGTTAATAGTGGGGCGATATATTGACCCCATCGTTCCTGGGGCCAGGTAGCGGAAGTGGCAACTCGCTCAAAATTGGTGAAGAAGGCATCCGGGTCTTCGCCTTCCTGGTACCGTTGTAGGACCGAACTGGGCACATTCGGATGCACCCGGGTAGCAGCAATGGTATCCGTGAGATTTTTGATGGCAGTCTCATGAACCAATTGATTGTTGGCCATGATAGTGGCCTGACTTTTGAGCGCGCTTTGTAGGGCCTCCCTCTCCACTTTAGCCTCCTTCTGTTGCTCTTCCCACACTATTTGCAGATGCCTCTGCCCCTCGGCCAACTGCTGCATCATATCTGATATCGTGGGTTTTTCCTCCATGGTCTTGGACTGCCTGTCGCCCGGACCAATATCCCACTTCTGACACCACTGTGAAGGGTTCTTTATCCCGGGTTGAAGGGATATTGGATTAAGGCGACAGACACGTGCTCAAGGGTTAATGAATTTAATTCGGTCTGGGGTCTAGGATGAATTCATCATCTTCACAAAATGACAGGGTTGATTTAGTCTTCCAACGAAAGTAATAAAGTCCCCCTTTTGTTTTTATTCTCTCTTTTAGGGTTCTGATAAGGTTCTTGGTGATGTCTGGTCCGGCTTAAGAAAGTTCCGGTCTTCCCATATGTCAGCGGGCCAGGCTCCCAAAAATAAAGAAGAAAAGAACACATGTAAGTGGAAATTAAATAACTATATAGGGTTATTTAGGTTTAGTAGGTTGGTGAGGGTAGGTGGGAGTGCAGGGGTGAGGGGTTTACTTTGTCGTGCCTTTCTCCCTATCGCAGCACGTTATGGAATTCCCCTTTCTTTATTTGATAACAGCTATTTAGGTTTGCGGTTCGGTGATGTTAGAGGATATATTGTTTCTCCTTTTGCACTGTTTCCCCTCTTACACTGTTTCCCCTCTTACACGGTTTCACCTGCCTTATACTGTTTCCCCTCCCTTATAGGATCTCAGTCCCTTTTCCTTATTTCCCCAAAGTCCTGAGAACCACCCGGCACCCCACTCCCATTTGCGGTGTGATCGTACCTCTGAAGGCCACGCCCCTCCAGGGACGCGGCCGGCTTCCTGGTAGTCTCCCGACTTTACTGGGTCAGGGGCGGGAGGCTCCCTAAGTATCTCTCTTCGTCCACGTCGCTCGTCCGTCTGGTGGGGGCGCGCTTCGGTCGGGTGGGCGTTCTCCCGTTCGTCTTCCTCCTGTGAGGCTTTCCAAGTGTTTCTCTCCCTCGCGTCTCTGCTCGCGTCTCTCCTCGCGTCTCTCTCCGCGTCTCTGGCGGCGTCCTCCTTTTCAATTTCCTCTCTGGCGTACATGACGTTCGACGTCATGACGTCCAGAGCTCCTCGGGTGCCCCCGGGGTATTCCTCGTCAGTTTCCACATCTTCTTGCAAACCGGCGTCAGGAGATGTCCGGTTACACAGTGCCTCACACATATGTTTCGTTAGTTTTGGTTTACCACGTAAACCCTTAAGGGCTGGGTGTAGTCCCTTGTGAAGGCACCTTTTAGGTATATTTGTGGCCAGACTTTCCCTGAGCGCCTTTTCTTTCCCCTCATTAACACACCCCCTTTTATAAATACTCTTTTAGAAAGTGGGCATTTCTCTGTACTATGCCCTCTGTGCCTACACCCCTTCTCCATTACATGTGTGGCTTGGGCTAGGTGTGCTACACTTGTGCATTCCCTTCAGACACCCCCAACACTGGATACCCAGCCACATGTGCATTCATCTGCATACTGATGGATTTTCTTGGGGAGAAGGTTGGGAAGGGCTCACACTTACACCTCAAAGGGTAAAGACTAGAGTTCACCTAAAGGGGCTGTTTACCTCCCACTGGCTGTCTAGAGCCGAAACTGACCTGAAAGGGGATCTGTGCACTTCACAAGAATTATTTTGTATTCATCCCTCAAATCAAAGGCACGTGGCAGTGAGTGCCTTTTCCCTGTCTGCCCAGACTGCGAATCCAGCCCCGGGGCCCCATAGAGTTCCCCAATCATTGGCCTGGACTCGAGAAGACCCTTCTGGCTTCCATGGTGCTCTTCAATACCACAAGTGGCGGCCTTATTGCTGAACAGCCATCCCAGTGGCATCACAGATAACTCACCGACGCAGACATGGCTCCTTGGAAGTAACATTTCAAAGCACTTATTATTATTTTTTTTTACAATAAGACGTCTAATAGGCATGCATTACAATTCCCACTCTTTCTCATGACAATTGGCATACGCTGTATAGTACACAATACTTAATAGATTCTTATTGTTTTTGCATCATATGTTTTCTATATAAAGAGTCCCTTGTTTTCATAATCTTGTGTGGAGTCTTTGTGTGATGTGTCACCCTGTTACTGCGAGTGTACTGCACAAGTACTTTACACATGCCTTTTCTGCACGAAGCTACCACAGGGTGAGCACAAGTTATCTTTAACTTGTAACTTACTTGCCCTGACTAGCATGGTGGGTTCTTCTTGGCTTAAGTGTATACCCTAGCCAAGCAGAAGCCCCATTTCTAACAATCACCCATCCCTGCACCATAAAAACTGCTTACTACCCACGTGCACCACATATCCCTGCACCGTAAAACATCTTACTATCCCATAACACTACTCATCCCTAACCTTTTATCACCCCCTTAAAACCTATTACTACCCTGTACACTACCTATCGATAAGCTCTAAAATCCATTAGTACACCTCTACACTACGCATCCCTGACCCTTAAAAAACACATAACTACCCCTATATAATACCTCTCAGTCAGTCAGCCCTGGAAACACTTATGGCTTATATACTCTGTGCCTCGCTGAACACTACACTACTAACATAGAAACCACCATCCCCTAAAAACATTTTGTCTTTGTGTACGTTTAAATCATACTATCAAATTTGGCTGTAATTGTATTGTGTTTCGATGAATTTGTTGTAGTGGTATATAAGGATAAGTTACTTACCTGTAAATCCTAGTTCTCTTCCAGGGGTATCCTCATCAAAGTCATAAACATTGAATATTCCCGCCTCTGAGCGGGGACCCCGGAGCATACATAAAATACACACATGTACAAGTATGAAATATTCACGAAAAATATATATATAGCATTTTTAGTAGACAATTTTCATACCAAACTCATGTATACATGTGTACAACAGCAATGCAGACTATATTCATAAACAGGCTAAAATGCTTTATTTTTATGGAGTTTCTTTTTTTTTAGACAGTCCCTTTCAAAATCACAATAAGAGAAGAAACTTTCCAAAGCCCCATAACTGGGCCCAGGGAAAGAAGCAGTAGCAACAACAGACAACAAGCATTTACAATGCAACAGGTCTCGCGTTTGCTCATGTTAGAGCTGATCGCGTTGTAAACTCCTAACCCGACTTTTCACCTATCGAGCAAAAGTGCATTTATGTACATAACAAGAAAAAGTTAAATTAACTATGTAAAGCGCTCTACTTCTGCCAAGCGAGATCGCGCTCGTAAATTTGAGAAAAAGAAGTCCACGAGCCCGATGGAAAACAGCGAGCCTTGCATGTTTTCTGTACTTGGTCACTGCGCTCGAGGAGGGCTAGCCACCGGAAAAGGCATGACGTATGCATGCTTTCGACTACTGAAAGCAAGCAGATTTTTTTAGGCAAGCCCACAAACCAATAAAAAACACTGACGTGAAGTTGACAGGGCTCCGAGCCCTTTTCTAAATACTAAAGCGTCTCGCTGCGATACGCATGAGCGAGCGCATGCAACACAGGCTCGACCCTAAAAAAGAGAAAAAAAAACTACATTGAAAACAATGGAGCATTATTAGCCAATAGGCTGCATGCAGGTTTACACAGGAGAACCATAAAATTCTGGCACCGTGCCTTTAAGACCCTGAGCACCTCCAGTATCCCACCATGCCTCAGGGTTGAAGGAGTGGTGACAGTTGGTTCACAGTTAGGTCAGTTCTTTTTTACATGACAACGCATTCAAGCGATTAGAGAGATAGTCTGTCCTGCACTTCTAGGAGACTTGCGTCCGGGGAGGAGGGTGGGTTGTTTATGACTTTGATGAGGATACCCCTGGAAGAGAACTAGGATTTACAGGTAAGTAACTTATCCTTCTCTTCCAGGGGATCCTCATCAATAGTCATAAACATTGAATAGATTAGCAAGCCCATCCCTTATCTCTGCGGACTGTCTAATAAAAGTGCAGGAAAATATATATACTATGCAAACAGATTTCTCAGAGTCGCTTGCTCAACTTGAGCGTCTGCTCTGGCATTTGAGTCCAAACAGTAATGCCTAGTAAATGTATGTACAGACTTCCATGTAGCAGCCTTACAGATTTCAGAGACTGGAACATTATTAAGTAGGGCAGCAGTAGACGCTTTTCCTCTTGTCGAATAAGCCTTAGGCCTAGCCAATAACTGATTGTTAGCCAATTGATATGCAGTAACAATACATGAAACTATCCATCTAGATATGGTTCGTTTTGAGGCTGCATTGCCTGTTCTCATAAGACCGTACTTTACAAATAGGTGGTGAGATCGTCTAATCAATTTGGTCTTATCCAAGTAAAATTTTAGCACTCTTTTCAAATCCAGAGAGTGTAAAGCTTTCTCCGCCGGAGTATCCGGATTGGGGAAAAATGTTGGTAGTGAAATAGTCTGATTAATGTGAAAATCTGACACCACCTTCGGTAAGAATGTTGGATGAGTTCGTAGAACCACTCTATTTTCATGGAAAACCGTGTACGGTTCCTTGGAAGACACAGCCTGAATTTCACTGATCCTCCTCGCTGAAGTAATGGCTACGAGAAAAGCAGTCTTCCACATAAGGTGTTGCAAAGAAGCTTTGTGGATAGGTTCGAAAGGAGGGCCCATGAGTCTAGATAATACTATTGCAAGGAAATGCCTCCTTGGCATGGTTACCCCCTGACTTTTTGCCTTTGCTGATGCCAAGTTATGATTTGAAAGTGTGCTGAGGCCTGCTAACCAGGCCCCAGCACCAGTGTTCTTTCCCTAACTGTACCTTTGTCTCCACAATTGGCACACCCTGGCATCCAGTTAAGTCCCTTGTAACTGGCACCCTGGTACCAATGGCCCTGATGCCAGGGAAGGTCTCTAAGGGCTGCAGCATGTCTTATGCCACCCTGGGGACCCCTCACTCAGCACAAACACACTGCTTGCCAGCTTGTGTGTGCTGGTGGGGATAAAATTACTAAGTCGACATGGCACTCCCCTCAGGGTGCCATACCAACCTCACACTGCCCCTGGCATAGATAAGTCACCCCTCTAGCAGGCCTTACAGCCCTAAGGCAGGGTGCACTATACCATGGATGAGGGCATAAGTGCATAAGCACTATGCCCCTACAGTGTCTAAACAAAACCTTAGACATTGTAAGTGCAGGGTAGCCATAAGAGTATATGGTCTGGGAATCTGTCATACACGAACTCCACAGCACCATAATGGCTACACTGAAAACTGGGAAGTTTGGTATCAAACTTCTCAGCACAATAAATACACACTGATGCCAGTGTACATTTTATTGTGAAATACACCCCAGAGGGCATCTTAGAGATGCCCCCTGAAAACATACCTGACTTCCAGTGTGGGCTGACTAGTTTTGCCAGCCTGCCACACACCAGACATGTTGCTGGACACATGGGGAGAGTGCCTTTGTCACTCTGTGGCTAGTAACAAAGCCTGTACTGGGTGGAGTACACCTCCCCATGCAGGAACTGTAACACCTGGCGGTGAGCCTCAAAGGCTCACCCCCTTTGTTACAGCGCCACAGGGCATTCCAGCTAGTGGAGATGCCCGCCCCCTCTGGCCACGGCCCCACTTTTGGCAGCAAGGCAGGAGGAGATAAGGAGAAAAACAAGGAGGAGTGACTGGCCAGTCAGGACAACCCCTAAGGTGTCCTGAGCTGAGGTGACTCTGACTTTTAGAAATCCTCCATCGTGCAGATGGAGGATTCCCCCAATAGGATTAGGGATGTGCCCCCCCTCCCCTCAAGGAGGAGGCACAAAGAGGGTGTAGCCACCCTCAGGGCTAGTAGCCATTGGCTACTAACCCCCCAGACCTAAACACACCCCTAAATTGAGTAGTTAGTGAAGGAAAGTACCATCTTGCCTGGTATGTTACCCCCATATTTCACTGTATATATGTTGTTTTAGTTGTATGTGTCACTGGGACCCTGCCAGCCAGGGCCCCAGTGCTCATAAGTGTGCCCTGTATGTGTTACCTGTGTTATGACTAACTGTCTCACTGGGGCTCTGCTATCCAGAACCTCAGTGGTTATGCTCTCTCATTTTCTTTCCAAATTGTCACTAACAGGCTAGTGACCAATTTCACCAATTCACATTGGCATACTGGAACACCCTTATAATTCCCTTGTAAATGGTACTGAGGTACCCAGGGTATTGGGGTTCCAGGAGATCCCTATGGGCTGCAGAATTTCTTGTGCCACCCATAGGGAGCTCTGACAATTCTTACACAGGCCTGCCCTTGCAGCCTGAGTGAAATAACGTCCACGTTATTTCACAGCCATTTACCACTGCACTTAAGTAACTTATAAGTCACCTATATGTCTAACCTTTACCTGGTAAAGGTTGGGTGCTAAGTTACTTAGTGTGTGGGCACCCTGGCACTAGCCAAGATGCTCCCACATTGCTCAGGGCAAATTCCCCAGACTTTGTGAGTGTGGGGACACCATTACACGCATGCACTATACATATGTCACGACATATGTTTAGCGTCATAATAGTAACTCTGAACATGGCCATGTAACATGTCTAAGATCATGGAATTGTATCCCCAATGCCAGAATAGACCAGGGTACTGCCAAACTACCTTTCTCGGGGTTTCACTGCAGCTGCTGCCAACCCCTCAGACAGGTTTCTGCCCTCCTGGGGTCCAACCAGCCTTGGCCCAGGAAGGCAGAACAAAGGACTTCCTCAGAGAGAGGGTGTTACACCCTCTCCCTTTGGAAAAAGGTGTTAGGGCTGGGGAGGAGTAGCCTCCCCCAGCCTCTGGAAATGCTTTGATGGGCACAGATGGTGCCCATCTCTGCTTAAGCCAGTCTACACTGGTTCAGGGATCCCTCAGCCCTGCTCTGGCGCGAAACTGGACAAAGGAAAGGGGAGTGACTACTCCCCTGACCTGCACCTCCCCTGGCAGGTGCCCAGAGCTTCTCCAGTGTGCTCCAGACCTCTGCCATCTTGGAAACAGAGGTGCTGCTGGCACACTGAACTGCTCTGAGTGGCCAGGGCCAGCAGGTGACGTCAGAGACTCCTTCTGATAGGCTCCTTCAGGTGTTGCTAGTCTATCCTCTCTCCTAAGTAGCCAAACCTCCTTTTCTGGCTATTTAGGGTCTCTGCTTTGGGGAATTCCTTAGATAATGAATGCAAGAGCTCATCAGAGTTCCTCTGCATCTCTCTCTTCACCTTCTGCCAAGGAATTGACTGCTGACCGCGCTGGAAGCCTGCAAAACTGCAACAAAGTAGCAAAGACGACTACTGTTCTCGACTGTTTTCCTGGTGGTGCATGCTGTGGGGGTAGCCTGCCTCCTCTCTGCACTAGAAGCTCCGAAGAAATCTCCCGTGGGTCGACGGAATCCCCCTGCAACCGCAGGTACCAAAGAACTGCATCACCGGTCCTCTGGGTCTCCTCTCAGCATGGCGAGCGAGGTCCCTTGAACTCAGCAACTCTGTCCAAGTGACTCCCACAGTCCAGTGACTCTTCAGTCCAAGTTTGGTAGAGGTAAGTCCTTGCTTGCCTCCCCAAGCTAGACTGCATTGCTGGGAACCGCGTGTTTTGCAGCTACTCCAGCTCCTGTGCACTCTTCCAGGATTTCCTTTGTGCACAGCCAAGCCTGGGTCCCCGGCACTCTAACCTGCAGTGCACGACCTCCTGAGTTGTCCTCCGGCGTCGTGGGACCCTCCTTTGTGACTTCGGGTGAACTCCGGTTCACTCCACTTCGTAGTGCCTGTTCCGGCACTTCTGCGGGTGCTGCTTGCTTCTGAGTGGGCTCCCTGTCTTGCTGGACGCCCCCTCTGTCCCCTCACGCAATTGCTGACATCCTGGTCCCTCCTGGGCCACAGCAGCATCCAAAAACCCTAACCGTGACCCTTGCAGCTAGCAAGGCTTGTTTGCGGTCTTTCTGCACGGAAACACCTCTGCACGACTCTTCACGACGTGGGACATCCATCCTCCAAAGGGGAAGTTTCTAGCCCTTGTCGTTCTTGCAGAATCCACAGCTTGTACCATCCGGTGGCAGCTTCTTTGCACCCACAGCTGGCATTTCCTGGGCATCTGCCGCTCCCGACTTGATAGTGACTCTTGGACTTGGTCCCCTTGTTCCACAGGTACTTTCGTCAGGAAATCCATCGTTGTTGCATTGCTGGTGTTGGTCTTCCTTGCAGAATTCCCCTATCACGACTTCTGTGCTCTTTGGGGAACTTAGGTACAATTTGCACCCACTTTTCAGGGTCTTGGGGTGGGCTATTTTTCTAACCCTCACTGTTTTCTTACAGTCCCAGCAACACTCTACAAGGTCACATAGGTTTGGGGTCCATTCGTGGTTCGCATTCCACTTCTAGAGTATATGGTTTGTGTTGCCCCTATCCCTATGTGCCCCCATTGCATTCTATTGTGACTATACATTGTTTGCACTGTTTTCTATTGCTATTACTGCATATTTTGGTATTGTGTACATATATCTTGTGTATATTTGCTATCCTCATACTGAGGGTACTCACTGAGATACTTTGGCATATTGTCATAAAAATAAAGTACCTTTATTTTTAGTATATCTGTGAATTGTATTTTCTTATGATATTGTGCATATGACACTAGTGGTACTGTAGGAGCTTCACTCGTCTCCTAGTTCAGCCTAAGCTGCTCTGCTAAGCTACCTTTTCTATCAGCATAAGCTGCTAGACACCCCTCTACACTAATAAGGGATACCTGGGCCTGGTGCAAGGTGTAAGTACCCCTTGGTACCCACTACAAGCCAGTCCAGCCTCCTACTCCCAGAACCTGAGCAAGAGAGATTCCTGCAACCTGAAGACGAAGAAGGACTGCTGACCTGAAGCCCTGCAGAGAAGACCAAGACACCAACTGCTTTGGCCCCAGCCCTACCGGCCTGTCTCCCCACTTCAAGAAAAACTGCAACAGCGACGCGTCCCCCAGGGTCCAGCGAACTCTGAAGCCTCAGAGGACTACCCTGCATCTAAAAGGACCAAGAACTCCAGAGGACAGCGGCCCTGTCCCACAAAGACTGCAACGTTGCAACAAAGAAGCAACTTTTAAAGACCACACGTTTCCCGCCGGAAGCGTGAGACTTTCTACTCTGCACCCGACACCCCCGGCTCGACCTGCGGAGAACCAACACTACTGGGAGGACTCTCCGGCGACTGCGACCCTGTGAGTAGCCAGAGTTGACCCCCCTGAGTCCCCACAGCAACGCCTGCAGAGGGAATCCAGAGGCTCCCCCTGACCGCGACTGCCTGCTTCCAAGAACCCGACGCCTGGTAAAGACACTGCACCCGCGGCCCCCAAGACCTGAAGGATCCGACATCCAGTGCAGAAGCGACCCCCAGGTGGCCCTCTCCCTTGCCCAGGTGGTGGCTACCCCGAGGAGCCCCCCCTTGCCTGCCTGCTTCGCTGAAGAGACCCCTGGGTCTCCCATTGAAACCAATAGCAAACCCGACGCCTGTTTGCACTCTGCACCCGGCCGCCCCCGTGCCGCTGAGGGTGTACTTTTTGTGCGGACTTGTGTCCCCCCAGGTGCTCTACAAAACCCCCCTGGTCTGCCCTCCGAAGTTGCGGATACTTACCTGCTGGCAGACTGGAACCGGGGCACCCCCTTCTCCATTGAAGTCTATGCGTTTTGGGCACCACTTTGACCTCTGCACCTGACCGTCCCTGAGCTGCTGGTGTGGTAACTTTGAGGTTGCCCTGAACCCCCAACGGTGGGCTACTTTGGACCCAACTTTGAACCCTGTAGGTGGTTTACTTACCTGCAAAACTAACAAATACTTACCTCCCCAGGAACTGTTGAAATTTGCACAGTCTAGTTTCAAAATAGCTTATTGCCATTTTTGCCAAATCTTTACATGCTATTATGCTGATTCAAAGTTCCTATGATACCTAAGTGAAGTACCTTTCATTTGAAGAATTGATTGTAAATCTTGAACCTGTGGTTCTTAAAATAAACCAAGAAAATATATGTTTCTATATAAAAACCTATTGGCCTGGAATTGTCTTTGAGTGTGTGTTCCTCATTTATTGCCTGTGTGTACAACAAATGCTTAACACTACCCTCTGATAAGCCTACTGCTCGACCACACTACCACAAAATAGAGCATTAGAATTATCTCTTTTTGCCACTATCTTACCTCTAAGGGGAACCCTTGGACTCTGTGCATGCTATTTCTTACTTTGAAATAGTGCATACAGAGCCAACTTCCTACATTGATGGATCAGCGGTGGGGTACAAGACTTTGCATTTGCTGGACTACTCAGCCAATACCTGATCACACAACTAAATTCCAAAAATTGTCATTAGAAACTGATTTTTGAAATTTGAGCTATTTTTCTAAATTTTTTAAAGTCCTGCTAGGGCCTTGTGTTAGTCCGTGTTAGCATTTCTTTTAGAGTATAAAAGTTTTGTAAAAATTTGAATTAAGTTCTAGAGATAGTTTTAGATTCTTAAAAAGTATTCCATCTTGTAGAAACAAAATGTCTACTACAGAAGAGAATGTGATGGAACTCAACCTCACCCCTTACCTGCATCTTAGGATGTCAGAGTTAAGGTCTCTCTGTAAAATCAAAAAGATAAAGACTGGTTCAAACCCTACCAAAGTACAGCTCCAGGAGCTTTTGGCAGAGTTTGCTAAAAACAACCTCTCTGGTGATGCCTTCACAGAGGGGGGCCCTAGTGAGCTGGAGGAACTCCCACCTCCAACCCTAGATAGTGAGACCAGTGTTCCTCCAACCCTGACTCCAAATTTGATAGTCAGAGATGCTGCTTCTCTCACACGAGAGTCCAGCAACTCTGGAAGCATTGAGGAAAGCCTCAATGAAGATGACCTCCTGCTAGCCAGGTTGGCCAAAAGATTGGCTTTGGAAAGACAAATCCTAGCCATAGAAAGGGAAAGACAAGAGATGGGCTTAGGTCCCATCAATGGTGGCAGCAACATAAATAGGGTCAGAGATTCTCCTGACATGCTAAAAATCCCTAAAGGGATTGTAACTAAATATGAAGATGGTGATGACATCACCAAATGGTTCACAGCTTTTGAGACGGCTTGTGCAACCAGAAAAGTAAAACAATCTCACTGGGGTGCTCTCCTGTGGGAAATGTTCACTGGAAAGTGTAGGGATAGACTCCTCACACTCTCTGGAAAAGATGCAGAATCCTATGACCTCATGAAGGCTACCCTGATTGAGGGCTTTGGATTCTCAACTGAGGAGTACAGGATTAGGTTCAGGGGGGCTCAAAAATCCTCGAGCCAGACCTGGGTTGATTTTGTTGACTTCTCAGTCAAAACACTGGATGGTTGGATTCATGGCAATGGTGCAAATGATTATGATGGGCTGTACAATGTATTTGTGAAAGAACACCTGTTAAGTAATTGTTTCAATGATAAACTGCATCAGCATCTGGTAGACCTAGGACCAATTTCTCCCCAAGAATTGGGAAAGAAAGCGGACCACTGGTTCAAGACTAGGGTGACCAAGACTTCCACAGGGGGTGACCAAAAGAAAGGGGTCACAAAGACTCCCCAGGGGAAGAGTGTAGAGACATTCAAGGGAAAAAGTAAAGAGGTTCCAAAAACCTGCTCAGGAGGGAGGGTCCAAAGCCTCTTCACAATCCAATTTTGGGTACAAGGGTAAAAACCTTGATCCCAAGAAGGCCTGGTGTCGTAGCTGTAATCAGCAGGGACCCCAAACTGGAGACACAGCCTGTGCCAAGAAAGGTTTCACTTCAAACTCTACTCCAGTTAGCACTGGAATGGCCAGTCTCCAGGTGGGATGAATAGTGTGCCCAGAGCAAATCAGAGTTAACACTGAAGTTACATTAGTCTCTGAGGGTGGGGTGTACTTAGCCAAACTGGCTGCCTGGCCCCTTAATATGCAAAAATACAGGCAGCAACTCTTGATTAATGGGATTAGTGTAGAAGGCCTGAGGGATACAGGTGCCAGTGTCGCCATGGTGACAGAGAAACTGGTTTCTCCTGGTCAATACCTGGCTGGACAAACTTATCCAGTCACCAACGCTGACAATCAGACTAAAGTACATCCCATGGCTATGGTAACTTTAGAGTGGGGAGGGGTCAATGGCCTGAAACAGGTGGTGGTCTCCTCAAATATCCCTGTAGACTGTTTGCTTGGAAATGAGCTGGAGTCCTCAGCATGGGCTGAGGAGAACTCAAAACCCATGCAGCCATGCTGGGTATCCCTGAACTGGTGTGTGTCAAGACAAGGGCACAGTGCAAGGCTCAGGGTGAAAAAGTGGTGTTGGAGCCTGGAAAAATGGCCCAACCCTCTAAGAGAAAAGGAAAGAAGACTGGGGAACCAGCTTCAACACAACAAAAGAAAGAGAACCTCTCTTCTCAGTAAGAAGTTCTGCCCTCTGAGGGAACTGAGCTCATGGAGTTGGAACCTTATCAGGTTGAACTCTTAGGCCCAGGGGGACCCACAAGGGAACAGTTGTGTAATAGGCAAGAAACATGTCCCTCTCTTGAAGGCCTTAGGCAGCAAGCTGCTGAAGAGACCAAAGGAAAAATCACTGGAACACATAGAGTCTATTGGGAAGATGGACTCCTCTACACTGAGGCAAGAGATCCCAAACCTGGTGCCACTAGGAGAGTGGTAGTGCCTCAGGAGTTTAGGAAGTTTATTCTAACCTTAGCTCATGATATTCCACTTGCTGGGCATTTGGGACAAACCAAGACTTGGGAAAGGTTAGTTAACAATTTCTATTGGCCCAACATGTCCCAGAAAGTAAAGGGGTTTTGTGTCTCCTGTGCCACCTGTCAAGCCAGTGGTTAGACTTACAAATTCACCACACCATACCATCCACAAACCAATGGTCTTGTAGAAAGATTTAACAAGCATTGAAAGGCATGATCATGGGGCTCCCTGAAAAGCTCAAAAGGAGATGGGATGTCCTCTTGCCATGTCTGCTTTTCGCCTACAGAGAGGTGCCTCAGAAGGGAGTAGGGTTTTCCCCCTTTAAACTTCTGTTTGGCCATCCTGTCAGGGGAGCACTAGCTCTTGTAAAAGAAGGTTGGGAGAGACCTCTTCATGAGCCTAAACAAGATATAGTGGACTATGTACTAGGCCTACGTTCCAGGATGGCAGAGTACATGGAAAAAGTCAGCAAAAACCTTGAGGCCAGCCAACAACTCCAGAAGATGTGGTATGGCCAAAAGGCTGCTATGGTTGAGTTTCAGCCAGGGCGGAAAGGCTGGGTTCTGGAGCCTGTGGCTCCCAGGGCACTTCAGGACAGATGGAGTGGCCCTTACCCAGTGCTAGAAAGAAAGAGTCAGGTCACCTACCTGGTGGACCTAGGCTCTAGCAGGACCCCCAAAAGGGTGATCCATGTTAACCGCCTCAAGCTCTTTCATGACAGGGCAGATGTGAATCTGTTGATGGTAACAGATGAGGACCAGTAAGCTGAGAGTGAACCTCTTCCTGATCTCCTCTCCACAGACCCCAAAGATGGCTCAGTAGATGGAGTGATCTATTCAGACACCCTCTCTGGCCAAAAGCAATCTGACTGTAAGAAAGTCTTACAACAGTTTGCTGAGCTCTTTTCCCTAACCCCTGGTCAGACACACCTGTGTACCCATGATGTGGACACAGGAGACAGCCTGTCAAAAACAAAATTTTCAGACACTCTGACCAAGTTAAGGAAAGCATCAAGGTGGAAGTCCACAAGATACTGGAATTGGGAGTCATTGAAGACTCTGACAGCCCCTGGGCTAGCCCAGTGGTCTTAGTTCCCAAACCTCACACCAAGGATGGTAAGAGAGAGATGAAGTTTTGTGTGGGCTACAGAGGACTTAGGGGGTCATTACAACATTGGCGGTAAAAGCCGCTTACCGCCGTGCAGAAGACCGCCAACACACCGCTGCGGCCGTGGAATTCCGCCAGAGCTATTATGACCCACAACTCGGAATCCGCCAAAATTCAGACACCCACACAAGTCCGCCACACCAAAGGTCAGTGATAAACTGGCGAAAACAAAACCTCCACCGTTACGCCAACAGAAACACGCCCATGCTATCACGACCCATGAATCCACGCTGTGGTCTTTCAACCGCGGTATTCCATTGGCGATACACACCGCTGCGCTCAAAATACACACACATCTCCAAAACACCGCTACATTGGACAATTCGAAATACACATACCTGATACACATACACACACCACTCCCACACAATCAATACTATATAAAACACACACCCACATCACCCACAAACCCCTACGACCACAATTCACGACCGAAGGCCAGAGAGACAGCACAGCATAGACAACCCCACCATACAGAGGCACACAACACCATCACCCACACTACTTCCACGCACAAAACACCACACATCACTACATATCACCACACTCATCACCATATACACCACCCCACACATCACCTACACCACCCCATGGCACGGCAAAGACACCCCAGGTTCTCGGAGGAGGGAGGAGCTCAGGGTCATGGTGGAGGAAATCGAACGGGTAGAGCCACAGCTATTTGGATCACAGGTGCAGCACACCTCCATAGCTAGGAAGATGGAGCCATGGTGAAGAATAGTCGACAGGGTCAACGCAGTGGGACAGCACCCAAGAAATCGGGACGACATCAGGAAGAGGTGGAACGACCTACGGGGGAAGGTGCGTTCTGTGGTCTCCAGGCACAACATCACGGTACAGCGGACTGGCGGCGGACCCCCACCTCTTCCCCCACAGCTAACAACATGGGAGGAGCAGGTCTTGGCTATTATGCATCCTGAGGGCCTCGGAGGAGTCGGTGGAGGAATGGACTCTGGTAACTCAAATCTTAACTATCATATCCCCCACCCTACCTGCATCCTATCACAGACCCCCACCCTCACCCCCTCCCCTATCCCTCCAACTCCTCACATATGTACTACTAACAAAACCACCCATCCCAACCCCAAGCCCTGCATGGCACAACAAAGCATGGACACCCCTCACTAAAGAATGCCCACTGCACATACCCATAACACCCCCCTCAACCATCATCACACAAGCCCCCACACAGGAATGCTAGCACTGGGGTACACGCTCACCCACCCATTGCACACCATGACACACACAGATGCAATAATCATGCTTTTCCACCCCTGCAGGACCACTACCCAACGTCACTAGACAGGAGGGTCCAGACATCTCTACCCCACCCACAGAAGAGGCCCACAGTGATGACAGCAGCTCTGTCCAACTGGATCCAGATGACCAGCCCGGACCATCGTGGGTCTCGGGACAGTCGGTTCCCCACACCCAGTCACAGGCCACCACAGACCTTCCACCCTCTGGTAACACCAGCACAGCACCCACCCAGTGGGCCCATACCTCCGTACCCAGGACACGTCAATCAGCTGTGTGTCCACCACTACAGGGAACCAAGGATAACCCACCACCCCAACAACAGGGACCTGGGGGCAGTGGTAGTGGGCACATGGTCCAGGGGACGGAGGCCCAGGAACACAGGGGAACTGGGAGGGCTGCTGTCCGACAGGGGCCGGACAGGCCTAGGGAACCCACTCTCCACAAGGCCCTCTCCTCCATCATGGGAGCCTACCACCACTCCCAGGAGACAATGGCAAAAGTCCTGGCTAAGTTTAAGGAGACCCAGCGCCTGCAGGAGGAACAGTATTTGGGCTTCAGGGAGGAACTGAGAACCATCAGCACCGCCCTGGGCACCATCGCAGGGGTGCTGAAGGAGATACTTAACACCAGGAGGGACACCGTGGCACTCCAAGGGGCCCCTGACACTAGCATGGACGAAGAACTGCCCACCACCTCCGCCGGCGCTAGTGGACAGGAGGCACCGCCACAGGGCCACCACACCAGCACCCCACCCCCTGCAGACGGAGAACCACCCGCAAGCAGTCCCTGAGATCCAGGAACAGGACAGAGCACGATGCCAAGACCCCCGCCAAGAAATGAGACCACCCTGATTGTCATCCCACTGTCCCACTTTGTAACCCTGTCCATATTGGAACTGCCCCAGCTCCACTTCCTATGCCCATATGGACATTCCTCCACCATCACCCCTCACCATTTTACCACCCCCCTCCAATATTTAGCACTTCAATAAACACACTTGAAGCACAAAACAATCTTGAGTCAGTCTGTGATTTTGAAAATGTCTATTAGCAATGACAGTGACAAAATCCATTCTCAAATGTAATGTCAACATACCTATGTCACACATCTCAAGTCCATGAGGAATGTAAGCAGATGACACACGTTGGTAACCACACCTGTGAAACCGTAATGGAAATGTACAACTCAGTTACCATATACTGGTTGAAATCGACAGACAGGATAGAGGTAGAAGTGTGAAAGTACTTGAAGTAGGCAGGAATGTGTTCTCACCTGTGTGTCACTGGAAATATTGCTGGATAACTGAGTCCCTGTTGTCAATGTCTCTTCCTCTGCTTCCTCCTCATCACTGTCCACAGGCTCCACAGCTGACACCGTCATCTGGACCATCCTCCTGCAGAAAAGGCACCTGTCGTTGCAAAGCCAGATTGTGAAGCATACAGCAGGCCACGATGATCTGGCACACCTTCCTTGGTGAGTAGAATAGGGAACCACCTGTCATATGGAGGCACCTGAACCTGGCCTTCAGGAGGCCGAAGGTCCGTTCGATCACCCTCCTAGTCCGCCCATGGGCCTCATTGTAGCGTTCCTCTGCCCTGGTCCTGGGATTCCTCACTGGGGTCAGTAGCCATGACAGGTTGGGGTAACCAGAGTCCCCTAATAGCCACACCCGGTGCCTCTGGAGTTGACCCATCACATAAGGGATGCTGCTATTCCGCAGGATGTAGGCGTCATGCACTGAGCCAGGGAACATAGCATTTACCAGGGAGATGTACTGGTCTGCCAAACATACCATCTGTACATTCATCGAATGATAACTCTTCCGGTTCCTGTACACCTGTTCACTCCTGTGGGGGGCGGGACCAGAGCTACATGGGTCCCATCAATGGCACCTATGATGTTAGGGATATATCCAAGGGCATAGAAGTCACCTTTAACTGTAGCCAAATCCTCCACCTGAGGGAAATCGATGTTGCTCCGCATGTGTTTCAGCAGGGCAGACAACACTCTGGACAACACGTTGGAAAACATAGGCTGGGACATCCCTGATGCCATGGCCACTGTTGTTTGAAATGACCCACTTGCAAGGAAATGGAGCACTGACAGCACCTGCACTTGAGGGGGATCCCTGTGGGATGGCGGACTGCTGACATCAGGTCAGGCTCCAACTGGGTACACAGTTCCTGGATTGTGGCACGGTCAAACCTGTAGGTGATGATTAAATGTCGCTCCTCCATTGTCAACAGGTCCACCAGCGGTCGGTACACCGGAGGATTCCGCCATCTCCTCACATGTCCCAGCGGACGGTGCCTAGGAAGGACAACAGCAACCACAGAGTCAAACAACTCAGAGGTATGTACCCACAGTCTACACAGAACACAAAACATAATTCAAAAAGTTGCCTGTATGTGTGTTGAGTCTAGGCCTAGGTATGTGTGACGCAGTTGAAAATTAAGCCATGTGGGCCCCTGAAATGGCACCTGCCTGACCTCTAAACTGGGACAATGGGATGTGAGGTAACTGCGCTGGTGTTGTACACCGTAGCGGTAAGCGGACGAAGACCGCGGCGCAATGCTGCATTGGTTAACATTGGACCCTATGGGTCCCAGGAGCCAATGACGAAGTGCGCCGGCGGTGATGATACGCACCGCCGCGGACGTCACTGCCGCGGACGTCACTGCCGCGGACGTGATCGCCATTTTCTAGCTGTTCAATCACTCGATACCTGATCGTCGACAGGAGGGGACCTACACTGCAAGTGCTGCTGTGACCTCGGTCTGGAAGAGACAATGGCTCGTGCGTCTGGGGAAAGGGCCCCTGCCTTCACTGCACAGGAGTTGGAGGAGCTCGTGGACAGGGTCCTCCCCCAGTACACGCTACTCTACGGTCCTCTAGACCAACAGGTAAGTACACAGGGAACACGTTGTATGGGCTATGCCTGAGTGGAGAGGGCTGGTTGTAAGAAGGAAGGGGCCACAGTTCTGCGTGCATGAAGGACTGTGAACGCATGTTCCACATGGCAAGGCTAGGGTTGTGGGCCACTCACTTCGATGGTGCAGTTGCTAATGACTTCTCTTCTTCTCCTGTACATTTCATGTAGGTCAGCGCCCACCAGAAGGAGGATATTTGGCGTGCCATCGCCAAGGACGTCCGGACCCTGGGGGTCCACCACAGACGGAGTACCCACTGCCGGAAAAGATAGGAGGACATTCGCCGCTGGAGCAAGAAGACGGCGGAGGCTCAGCTGGGGATGGCCTCCCAACGTGGGACGGGTGCCCGTTGCACCATGATCCCCCTGATGTTCTGGATCCTGGCGGTGGCCTACCCTGATTTGGATGGGCGCTTGAGGGCATCACAGCAGACACAAGGGGGTGAGTACAACATCATTCTGCGGACTTTGCACGCAGTGAAGGTGTCTGGGTGGGGGAGGAGGGCTGTGGGTTCCCCTAGGCCAGGGCGAGTTCCGTAGGCTAGGCCCCTCCGTAACGCAGGCCATGTGGCACTCCACCCCACCTCTGTAGAGTGCCAAGTACAGGTATACATACCCCTGTGTCATCTATGTGTGCAGATGTCGACCATAGCCATGTAGGTCATATCCCAGGAACTGCATCTGTAGAGCCCAACAGCGCGGCGTAGTGCAGGAGGCTGCTGTGTCTGTATTGTCCGCCAACGGTAGCGGTAAGCCATGCACTCAACCTGTCTTTCTTCTGTCGCCCCCCCCCCATTTTTGTGGTCTCCCTGATCTTGTGTGCATCAGCATCATCAGGCGAAGGTACAGTGGCACCGGAGCACGAGGGAGCTGCATCCCACATGGCCATGGAGGGCTACACCACGGACTCTGAATACACCAGTGGGCCGGAGGGCGAGGGGAGCTTCACGGCAGTCACAGGATCTGCTACCAGCGACACGGACTCGTCCTCCGATGGGAGCTCCCTTGTGGTGGCGGCAAAATCTGTGCCCCCCACTTCTACAGGTACAGGTACAGCCACCACCCCCCCTTCCTGCACCACCCTCCCAGCAGCCCCTCAGCCTTCGCCCCGTGCCCGCTCATCCAGGAGGGTGGGCATCACCTTCGCCCCAGGCACCTCAGCCCCTGCCCCTGTCACCTCTGCTGCCCTCAGTGAGGAGGCCATTGACCTCCTCAGGTCCCTCACTGTTGGGCAGTCTACCATTTTGAATGCCATCCAGGGTGTAGAAAGGGAATTGCAACACACAAGTGCATTCCTGGAGGGCATTCATTCTGGTCAGGCTGCCCTTCATCGAACCCTGCAAACTCTGGCCTCAGCACTGATGGCAGCCATTGTCCCTGTCTCTAGCCTCCCCCCTCTAACTTCCTCCACCCAGACCCAATCCCCTGTACCCCAGCCTATCCCAAGCACACCATCAGACCAGCCTGCACACACCTCACCACACAAGGGAAGCTCAGGCAAACATAAGCACCACACATCCCACAGGCACTCACGCAAGCATCACACACATACAGACACAGCAACATCCACTGCCTCCACTGTGTCCCCCTCCTCCTCGTCTCCCTCCTCCCCCCCAGTCTCGTCTACACTCTCACCTGCATGCACTACCACTACAGCCACTAGGTCTCGCACCAGCACACCCACCACCACACCCCGCTCACCTGCACTCACCACCCCCACTACCATTTACCCGTCCTCTCCCAGTGTGTCTGTGACGCCCCCTCCCAAAGTACACAAACGCAGGCACACACGCAACCAACATACATCCACCTCACGACAGCCTCCAGCGCATGCACCTGCACCCAAAGCCACAAAAGTTACACCTACTAGAAACACCTCCTCTTCCTCCACTACCAGACCCCCTCCAGCTACCCGTCCCAGTGTTCCTAAGAAACTTTTCCTGACCAAGCTTGACCTCTTTCCCACCCCCTCCTCCAATTCATAGGTTCCGTACTAGCACCTCAGCCAAAAAATCTCCAGGACCAGTGGTGCCTGTTGTTAGAGGTATGTGGAGTGCACCGGGCACCAGGGCAGCCAGTGTGACACGGAGCCACAGCACAGCCAGTCCCCCCCCCCCCCGTGAAGCACCAGAAGTTGGACAGTGCCCGGCTGGAGTGGGGGAAGACTCCAGCCAGCAAAGACGCTCACAAGGGTCCCGAAGGAGTGTCCACTCAGCTGTGATTCCTCCCAAGGTGGGGAAGGTGCAGAAGAAATCGCCAAAGTCTGGGAGGAGCAGCAGGGCGGAGAAGACCGCCATTATCCCCGCTGCCCAGGAGGCCACCGCCAGCCCTATCGTCACTGTCCAGGAGGCCACCGCCAGAGTCAGTGCCCAGGAGGGTAGCCCAATCGTCCGTGGCCAGGAGGCCACCGCCAGAGTCAGTGCCCAGGAGGGCAGCCCCATCGACAGTGGCCAGAAGGCCACCGCCAGAGTCAGTGCCCAGGAGGGCAGCCCCATCGTCACTGGCCAGGAGGCCACCGCCAGAGTCAGTGCCCAGGAGGGCAGCACAATCGTCAGTGGCCAGGAGGCCACCGCCAGAGTCAGTGCTCAGGAGGGTAGCCCGATCGTCAGTGGCCGGGAGGCCACCGCCAGAGTCAGTGCCCAGGAGGGCAGCCCCATCGTCAGTGGCCAGGAGGCCACCGCCAGCCACAGCCCAGCTGCCCTGGAGGGCCCCGGCAGCCACAGCCCAGCTGCCCAATGAAGGACCGCCAGCCCCAGCCCAGCTGGGCAATGAAGGACCGCCATGGCAAGCACCGCTGAACAGGTCAGAAACTGCAAACGCAAGCACCGCTGAACAGGGCAAAGACCGCCATGGCAAGCACCGCTGAACAGGGCAAAGACCGCCATGGCAAGCACCGCTGAACAGGGCAAGCACCGCTGAACAGGGCAAAGACCGCCATGGCAAGCACCGCTAAACAGGGCAAAGACCGCCATGGCAAGCACCTCTGAACAGGGCAAGCACCGCTGAACAGGTCACAAACTGCAAACTCAAGCACCGCTAAACAGGGTAAGCACCGCAGAACAGGGCAAAGACCGCCATGGCAAGCACCGCTAGCCCATGAAATGCAGGGGCAGTGACGCAACTGGGACCGTCACGGGGAGAGTGATGCACTCTGGGCACCAGTCCCCCTCCAGAACCAGTGGAGACATGCATCCACTACCTCTGTCCTTGCCAGGATGAAGCACTCTGGGCACTAGTCCCCCTCTAGAACCAGTGGAGACATGCATCCACTACCTCTGTCCTTGCCAGGATGAAGCACTCTGGGCAGTCCCCCTCCAGAACCAGTGGAGACATGCATCCACTACCTCTGTCCTTGCCAGGATGAAGCACTCTGGGCACCAGTCCCCCTCCAGAACCAGTGGAGACTGTTATCCACTTGAGAAACTGTGGCTTTGCACTCCTCAGGATGGTACAGTGGGCAACCCACCCACTGTATAGACTTGAGAGACTGTGGCTTTGCACTCCCCAGGATGGTACAGTGGTCAACCAACCCACTGTAGAGACTTGAGAGACTGTGGCTTTGCACTCCCCAGGACTGAACAGTGGGCAACCCACCCACTTGTGAGACTTGAGAGACTGTGGCTTTGCACTCCCCAGGATGGTACAGTGGGGGGTTGGGGGTTGTTACTGTAATGTTTGGATATGCACTGGTGTGTGTGTTGTAGTGGGTGAGGGTCGGGGTGGGTGTGGAGGTGTTGCGTGTGTGTGTCCCTGACTTTTGCCTCCCCCTCCCCTATGTCGTAGGTGCAGTACTCACCGTTGTCTTCGCCGCCGGCGTTGATGATGGTCGTATAGGAGCAGGAAGACTATCGCAGGGAGAATCTGGAGTTCCGGTTCCATTCCATGGTGTCGTCGTTCCTCGTGGGGTGTGTAGAGGTGAGCGTTATCCCTTTGAAATGGCTGTTTCCGCCAGGTTTTTATCCGCGGGGAATCCGCCCCGGAAAAGGTGGCGGATTGGTAGGCTGTGATGCTGTGGGCGGTACATTGTCTCCTGCCTGTCTGTTGGCGGTGATCGCCAAGCTGCTTGTCTGTACCGCCGTGGCGGTCGGAGTGTTAAAGTGGCTGTCTTTGTTGGCGGTTTCCGCCACAGTCCTAATTCTCATTTTTTTACTGCTGGCCTGTTTGCGGTTTTACCGCCGCTTTAACACCGTCCGCCAGGGTTGTAATGACCCCATTAATTCTGTCACCAAGACAGATGCCCATCCTATTCCAAGGGCAGATGAATTGATTGACAAACTAGGTGCTGCCAGATACTTAAGTACCTTTGACTTGACAGCAGGGTAATGGCAAATCAAAATGGCACCAGGAGTAAAAGAAAAGACAGCATTCTCCACACCTGATGGGCATCATCAGTTTACTGTTATGCCCTTTGGCTTAAAGAATGCCCCTGCCACCTTCCAAAGGTTGGTGAATCAAGTCCTTGCTGGCTTGGAGTCCTTTAGTGCAGCTTATCTTGACGATATTGCTATCTTTAGCTCCAACTGGCAGAATCACCTGATCCACCTGAAGAAGGTTTTGAAGGCCCTGCAAACAGCAGGCCTCTCTATCAAGGCATCCAAATGACAGATAGGGCAGGGAACTGTGGTTTACTTGGGACACCTTGTAGGTGGAGGCCAAGTGCAGCCACTCCAACCCAAGATCCAGATTATTCTGAACTGTGTTGCTCCAAAAACCCAGACTCAAGCCAGAGCATTCCTTGGCTTGACTGGGTACTACATGAGGTTTGTGAAGGGATATGGATCAATAGTGACACCCCTCACAGAACTTACCTCCAAGAAAATGCCCAAGAAGGTAAACTGGACTGTAGAATGACAACAGGCCTTTGACACCCTGAAACAAGCTAGGTGCAGAGCACCAGTTCTAAAAGCTCCAGATTACTCCAAGCAGTTAATTGTGCAGACTGATGCTTCTAAACATGGGATGGGGCAGTTTTGTCCCAAACAAATGATGATGGCCTTGACCAGCCTGTTGCTTTCATTAGCAAGAGGTTACTCCCCAGGGAGCAGCGTTGGAGTGTCATTGAGAGGGAGGCCTTTGCTGTGGTTTGGTCACTGAAGAAGCTAAGACCATACCTCTTTGGTACTCACTTTATAGTTCAAACTGACCACAGACCTCTCAGATGGCTAATGCAAATGAAAGGTGAAAATCCAAAACTGTTGAGGTGGTCCATCTCCCTACAGGGAATGGACTTTATAGTGGAACACAGACCTGGGACTGCCCATGCCAATGCAGATGGCCTTTCCAGGTTCTTCCACTTAGAAAATGACGACTCTCTTGGGAGAGGTTAGTCTCATCCTCTTTTGTTTGGGGGGGGAGGGTCGTGTAAGGAAATGCCTCCTTGACATGGTTATCCCCTGACTTTTTGCCTTTGCTGATGCCAAGTTATGATTTGAAAGTGTGCTGATGCCTGCTAACCAGGCCCCAGCACCAGTGTTCTTTCCCTAACCTGTACCTTTGTCTCCACAATTGGCACCCCCTGGCATCCAGGTAAGTCCCTTGTAACTGGTACCCCTGGTACCAAGGGCCCTGATGCCAGGGAAGGTCTCTAAGGGCTGCAGCATGTCTTATGCCACCCCGGGGACCCCTCACTCCGCACAAACACACTGCTTGCCAGCTTGTGTGTGCTGGTGGGGAGAAAATGACTAAGTCGACATGGCACTCCCCTCAGGGTGCCATGCCAACCTCACACTGCCCCTGGCATAGATAAGTCACCCCTCTAGCAGTCCTTACAGCCCTAAGGCAGGGTGCACTATACCATGGGTATATGAGCACTATGCCCCTACAGTGTCTAAACAAAACCTTAGACATTGTAAGTGCAGGGTAGCCATAAGAGTATATGGTCTGGGAGTCTGTCATACACGAACTCCACAGCACCATAACGGCTACACTGAAAACTGGGAAGTTTGGTATCAAACTTCTCAGCACAATAAATGCACACTGATGCCAGTGTACATTTTATTGTGAAATACACCCCAGAGGGCATCTTAGAGATGCCTTCTGAAAACATACCCGACTTCCATTGTGGGCTGACTAGTTTTGCAGGGATAGATTTAGTGTAAGGATAGCATCCTGAACTTTTCTCTGCAAACCCATTTGTTGGCTACCCTTAGATCTAGAATGGGTCGGAACTCGTGTTTGTCTTTCTTTGGTACCAGGAAGTACCTTGAATAGATTCCCTTTCCCTGTTGGTTGATAGGGACAGGTTTTATCGCCTTCTTTTGTAATAGGGTTGTTACTTCCACTTTGAGAGCGTCGAGATGGTAATTCACCGGTTTGGGTGGAATAGAAGGCGGGGAGCTTATGAACCTGAGACAGTAGCCATTCCGCACAATATTCAACACACAGTTGTCTGACGTGATGCATTGACACTCTTCCAGATGATGTGAAATACTTCCCCCTACCGGAGTGGGTAGCAGAGGAGGGGGAAGCGAGGATTCAGGGCTTAGACGCTGATACTTGACTAGCTGTTTGGGCAGTTTGTGGCGTAGATCGACCCCTTGTTTCTTTTCGATGGGTCGAAAAGGTTCTCTGATGTTGCTGTTGCTGGGATCTTGGAGGCATCCACTGCGGTGTTTGAAGCCTTTGAGCAAATAGTCTACGGTGTTAGGGACGGAATGTTTTCCGTTGCTCTCTTGGCTTCTCGATGCCCACTGCCCTCAGAGTGTCCAGTTCTGTTTTCATCCTCGACATTTCGTCATCAGCATGAGAACCAAATAAAATGGAACCTGAAAAAGGCAAATTTTGTATCCTCAGTTGCGCCTCTGGCTTAAGTGAAGTAAGGCATAGCCAGGCATGTCTTCTCAAAGAAATTCCATGAGAATAATTATGTGGGATAACACAGAGGAGTCTGCAGCAGCGCTTATTACTTGATTGGAGACCATGGCGCCTTCACTCACAATCTCAAAAAAGTTCTCCTTTTCCTCCTTAGGGAGGTATTCTGCAAATTGCAGTACAGAGTCCCATCGGGCGCGATCATACCTGCCTAACAGGGCAGTAGCAGTAGCTGCTTACATAGTGATCGCTGAAGTGGAGCAAACTTTGCGGCCTGCGGCATACATTTTTCTACTCTCCTTGTCTGGTGGGGAAGAAGAAGACGGAGATGTAGAATGTAATTTCTCCGCAGCCAAGATTACCACCTAATCGGGCACTGGATCCGCTCTCAGAAATAAAGGGTCCTGCTCCGAAAGACGATATTTCTTTATGAGTCTGGAAGGAGCAGTTTTAGTTGTGGACGGTGTTAAGAAAATGTCCATTTCCTGTTCAAGTAATCCTGGGACCAGCGGTAGTAATGGTCTAGCAGACGAACACTGGTGTAGTGTCTCAAAAATGACAGAGGTTGTTGGAGTGGGTACTGCCAGAGGGATGTCCAACTTGGTAGCACCGCAAATCAGTACCTCTTGAAAAGTGTTGACATCGTCTATGGGAGAAACTCTCGGAGACGGGGAGTCAGATAACGTCGGAGAGTAATCTCTTATGGATGAGGAGGAGTGTCTATGGTGGGACCGAGGTGACCTGCGATCTGAGTCATGCCGATGACGATGTCGAGATGAAGAAGAGCGTCTCAAAGAATGTCGAGAATGCCTTGTAGATTCTGCGGGAGTCACTGGGGCGGACTCTGAAAGAGGTACCGGCGGAGGAGCTGTAGGTGCCAGAGGTGTCAGTGGTAGAGGAGATGGCTGAGGAGAAGGCTGGGGCAAAGATGGTAAGAGAATGAGAGAAGCCGAGGATTCTGAGGTGGTATAGACCCTCCTTGGTCTCTTTGAGTGCCTTCTCGACACCGACAAGCTTCTTGACATCGAAGTATGACGCCGACAAGTACCTCTCGGCGTTGACTCCTCTCGCTGTTGAGAGCCTCTCAACGGCGATCTCCCTCGACGTTGATGGGATGTCGGCGATCGTCTCCGACGACGAGTACTGTCCACCGACGTCGATCTTCCCCTTCGCGTCGACGGTGACCTGGACCGGGAGCTTCTCGACGGCGAGTGTCTACGCCGTCTCGACGACGATAAAGCTCTCGACGCCGAGCGATGTCTCTTCCTTGACGGCGAGCTGGTTCTCGACGACGAGCATGTCGGCGCCGTACCTTATCTCGACGTTGATGCTCTCGACGTCGTCGGGACCTGTGAAGCTTGTGAGCAGATCTGGCAGATGCTCCAGAGGACAGTGAGAGCCCTGGTAGAAGACTGACCTTCTCCTCGCTCTGTGGCAGATTGTCCTCTTCGTCTCCTGTCCTCCTTAGCCTGAAGAAGGATTTTCTCCCTGTCACTAAGGGTTCTCCTGGAGAAGGTTTTACAAATGTCACAGGCATCAGGCTTATGAGTTGACGGTAGGCAAATAATACAGACTTGATGTGGGTCTGTTTTGGCCTTTTTCCTGCCACAGCTGGGGCACTTATCAAAAAGAGAAGGCATTCTGGTGCAAAAAAGCCTCAGGTTTCTGTCAGAATTTGACAGGAAAAACTAGGAAATGTTCACTCTAGATGAAAAACGTCGAGTGAAATTGAAATCCAAAGGATTTTTGTTGAGTTTTAGTTAAAAAAAAAGCTGTGAAAGGTGGAGCACAGTGCTTCAGGGTCCTGTCAGAAGGAGCCAGAAAAAAAAACTGAGGCAACTGCCTTTTGCTGTGCATGATGGGATACAGGAAGACTTTCTTTTCTTAAAGGCACAGCTCTATTTACATTCTGTATAATGGCAGCCTATGGGCTACACTGCCCTGCATTGTTTCATCCTCTTTTGAAGTTGTAAACAAGGTTGGAAAACATGTTTTTTACTGCATTTCTAGAATAAATATGTTTTAAAGGTATATCTGTACTTCAGCCTTTTTTCTTACCAACCAAAAGAATGAACAATTTGGCCTTTGTAGCCTTTCCTCCAGGCTGCACATTGATATTCTTAAGTGACTTTACAGGCCTTTTTCAAGAAAGGCAAACATCTACACTTAAGAATACACTTTAGAACAGTGCTCAGGGGTCCCCACAGGCGTGCAGAACTATTCAGTGCATATGACTATACATGGAAATCCCCTACGAGAGAATAATGGATGTTATTGACCACCTGTTCCTCCCACCAGCTTAGGTAAAAAATCGTATAGCTGGAAGAGAAGCAGGTGGCCATCACGGTCCCCTAGGTTTAGCAATAGATTTCATGGTTAAAGAGAAAATAGCTGCTAATGAGTTAGTATCAAATCATATCTAAAAGAATTCAGTATACATAAGAATATTTTTCCCTGAACTCCTTAAGGGCCTGGTTATGTCTTTTCTGCAGATTTTCAACACCTCAGTTCCTGCTAAATCTCAGTGCAAGAACACATGAGACACCATCTAAATTGAGGCTGAGGAGTTTGTATAGAGTGATTTTTGTGCAGCTGCCGCTATCACTGAATCAGGAGAAGGATCTGCTCTTATGAACAAAGGGTCTTGATTAGTGCCTTGTGTTTTTTAAGGATCTGAGATGGGGCGGGTCTTAACAATGCTGGAGTTAAAAATAGCTGCATCGCAGGTTCTACGAGTCCAGGTGACAAAAGTGGTCTTGAGGCTGTTTTATGATGCAACGTTTCCAAGATCACAGATGAAGTAGTTGCAGTGGTCGGAATGTCCAAATTCAGTTTTGTCGCACCTCAAATGTTAAGAGATTGTCCACTGGAGATACTCATGCTGGAGGTGTATCTGACAACGTAGTGAAATAATCTTGCACTGAGGGGCGAGAAATTGTCGAACAAGAAGGTAATCTCCTTCTGTGCCTGGATGATGCTGTACAATACCTTCTGGATGTTCCAGATCTAGAATGATGTTGGATAGGACTTCTTGACCTATGAGTTGATGGTTGTGGAATAATGTGTGGTGTGACTTTTGGAGGTAATGATGACATACTAATGAAAACCTTGGAGAAGGTGTATGTTTTGTAGATGGTACATGCAATGTGACTTGAAGGAGAGTATGTTTGTGAATACACTGAGTCAGAAGTAGGGGGCACAGGTTTTTTCCAGAGACACTCCAACCACCTTGTGAGACATTTACAGGTGACTGAGACTTGGCTGTAGCAAGATAGAGAGAACTAGATTCCACAAAGTCCGCTGAGACACACTGGACCACTGTTGAGGTCGAGTGTGGACTTTCTGCAACATGGGAAAGTGTCTGTCTCTTGCCATTGATGAATGCTTCTCTTTTGACACAGTGCGTACTTTCTCCCCAGGGCTCAACATCGACTGTGACTTTGATGAGTGCCATAGACGTGGACGATCATCTCCATGGTGATGTTTGCCTTAACATTGTGCTGTGAGACTTCAATGTTGATGACTGTTGCCTGGCCATCAACGCCAACCTTGACAACGAAGATTGTCTCTGCGCCAAGGAGGGTTTCAAAGTTACTGATGGTATCTCCTTGGCAGCAATGTGACTATTGCAATCAAGTATTGGTTGTGCTCCGACATTGAGCGATGAGTCGACGCTACCTTCAATAGTGTCTTCAACATTGACAGCAAACAAACCATTATTTTCCTTTATGCCATAGTTCTTGACATCGACCGGGATCGCATGTTTTGATGTTTCTCAAATGATCTACCTCTGTGGGCATCTTTGGAATGAGAGTAGGGCTCCTTGAAGGAAGACTGGTGTTCCCTAAGGCCTCTTGATGATCCAGCAGATTTCTCTTGAAGTCTAGTAAGTCTGATTTTCTCCCTGTCCTTGAGGATGCACGTGGATACCTTCTGGCAGTGAGAACAGGTGTCAGGATGGTGGGACTCTGGTAGGCAGACAATACAGACAGAGTGGGGATCAGTCTGGCCCTTCTTCCCACAGAAAGGAAATTTCACAGGGAGTAAAGGCATATTTTGACTGAAAATAAAAACGTTCCTGTCAGAAAAACGTTTGCAGGTAATGTTGGTAATTCTTGTCAAAAAGCTCAGTGCTCCAGGATCCTAACAGTACAAGCCAGATGAACGAGTTACTTACCTTCGGTAACGACTTTTCTGGTGGATACATTAGCTACCTGTGGATTCCTCACCTATTGAATACTCCCCTTGCACCAGCATCCGACGGAAATCTTCTTCCTAGCTTCTGCACGTCGACGAGGACGTCATAATTTCCCATGCGATGCCGTCTGACATCAATAAGGTAATAAGAGGTCCTCGCCGACGTGCCGACGTCAGTACCAACATTTTTCTACGTGCCTGAGACTAATAGGCCATTGAGACAATCAATCAAATAACAATATTTAATAACATCCAAAATAAAAACATAATTCCAAAAACTCAAAAATCTTTTTATTTTTTTTATTTTTTAAAAATAAATAAATAAATACATAAATAAATATATACAGTATATGTACAAGCCCTCAAATACCAAGAGGAGCACACCCAAGAATAACTTGGTTAGACCAGACAGGCAACGGGGAGGCGGGTGGGACCGTGAGGAATCCACAGATAGCTAATGTATCCACCAGAAAAGTTGTTACCGAAGGTAAGTAACTCATTCTTCTGATGGATAGAACTACCTGTGGATTCCTCACCTATTGAATAGAGTCCCAAAGCAGTACCGCACTCGGTGGAGGGTGCCTGAATGGTCAAACCAAGAAATCCTGCAGCACTGACCGTGCAAAATGGCCATCCCTCCTAACCTCCGAATCCAAGCAGTAATGGTTCGCAAAAGTGTGGAGGGATGACCAAGTTGCGGCCTTGCAGATGTCGACCACAGGAACACCCCTAGCCAAGGCTGAAGAGGCCGACTTAGCTCTGGTGGAATGAGCCCTTATTCCATCAGGGGGTTCCTTCTTTGCTAGACAATAACACAGTTTAATGCAAAGAATGACCCACCTGGAGAGTGTTCTCTTGTGGACTGCCCTTCCTCTCCTCTTTCCCACGTACCCGATGAAGAGTTGATCCTCCAACCTGAAATCCTTCGTTCTGTCCACATAGAAGCTCAACGCTCTCCTCGGGTCTAAGCGGTGTAGTCTTTCTTCCTCTTTCGAAGGATGAGGTGGAGGATAAAACGAGGAAAGAGTAATTGTTTGGGCCATATGAAAGGGTGAAACAACCTTCGGCAGGAAAGCAGCATTGGTCCTCAACACCACCTTATCCCCATAAAAAGATGTGTAAGGGGGTTTAACAGATAGAGCCTGCAGCTCACTCACTCTTCTTGCGGAAGTAATTGCAACAAGCAAAAACAGTCTTCAGAACCAATAACCTTAAAGGGCAAGAATGCATAGGCTCAAACGGTGAACCCATAATAAAAGTCAAAACTAGGTTTAGATCCCACTGAGGCATAATGAAAGGAGTGGGAGGAAATTTATTAATGAGACCTTTTAAAAATCTTAGCACTATAGGGGATTTAAATAAAGAAGGCTGGTCCGGAAGTCATAGAAAGGCTGACAGGGCCGATAAATATCCTTTGACTGTAGCCACTGCACAACCCCTCTGTGCCAGGGACAACGCAAAAGACAAGATATCCGATAAGTGGGCACGTAAGGGATCAATTTGCTTCTCTCCACACCAACACACAAATTTAGCCCACCTGCTAGCGTAGATAGATTTAGTGGAGTGTCGCCTGGCCGATAAAATAACATCCACTACCTCAGGTGGGAGAGAAAAGGAACTCAGGTTGCCCCGTTCAATCTCCAGGCATGAAGGTGCAGGCTCTGGAGGTGGGGGTGTAAAACCTGCCCCTGCGACTGCGAGAGGAGGTCTGACCTGAGAGGGAGACGGAGCGGGGGGCACAGAGAGAGTTGGAGAAGATCCGAATACCATACCCTCCTTGGTCAATCCGGAGCTATTAAAATGACTTGGGCCCGGTCTTGGCGAATTTTCCTCAAAACTCGAGGAATCAAAGGAATGGGGGGAAACGCGTAAAGCAAATGGTCGCTCCAGGTCATCTGAAACGCGTCCCCCAACGCTCCTTGTACCAGATACTGGAGGCTGCAGAACAACGGGCAGTGCATGTTCTCCTGAGTGGCAAAAAGATCTATCCGAGGGATCCCCCACATCTGGAAGATTTGAAGGACTTGATCCGGATGGAGACGCCACTCGTGATCGGACGAGAAATGCCGACTGAGACTGTCTGCACGCACATTCAAGACTCCGGCCAGATGATTTGCTACCAAGCAAATACGATGGTCCCTTGCCCAGGACCATAGCCGCAGAGCTTCTCTACTGAGAAGGTACGACCCTACTCCTCCCTGTTTGTTTATATACCACATCGCAGTAGTATTGTCCGTCAGGACCTGAATCGACTGACCGCGAAGGGAAGGGAGGAAGGCCTTGAGTGCAAGATGTATTGCCCGCAACTCCAACAGATTTATATGAAACATCTGTTCCACTGGAGACCAATGACCTTTGATCTCCAGGTCCCCCAGATGAGCTCCCCACCCTAGAGTGGAAGCATCCGTTATTACTGTGGTCACCGGCGGAGGTTGCGAGAACGGTCTTCCTTGGGAAAGATTGCCGTCCGCAATCCACCATTTTAAATCCGCAGCAGCGTCCCTGGAGATCTTTACCGGTCCCTCAAGATCCCCTTTGTGTTGAGACCACTGCTTCTGGAGGCACCACTGAAGAGCCCTCATGTGCCAGCGAGCGTGAGTGACCAGCAGAATGCAAGAAGCAAATAGACAGAGCAGACTTAGGACCTTGAGGACTGGAACGACCGCTCCACTTTGAAACACTGGAACTAACGCCTGAATGTTCTGAATCTGCTGAGGCAGAGGAAAGGCGCGACTCAGTATTGTATCCAGTACTGCCCCTATGAACAGGAGGCGGTGAGAGGGCTCTAGGTGAGATTTGGGCACATTCACTGAAAAACCCAGGTCGAACAACAACCGGGTTGTCGACTGTAGGTGATGCAACACGAGCTCCGGGGACTTGGCTTTGATCAACCAGTCGTCCAGGTAAGGAAATACTGCTATCCCCTTCCTTCTGAGCTCTGCCGCAACCACCGACATCACCTTTGTGAAGACTCGGGGTGCTGAAGTAAGACCAAACGGAAGGACCGCAAACTGATAGTGCTGCGACCCCACCACAAACCGGAGATACTTCCTGTGCGACTTGAGTATCGGGATATGAAAGTAAGCATCCTGCAAGTCGACAGACACCATCCAATCTCCATCGTTCAGCGCAAAAAGCACCTGAGCTAGGGTCAGCATCTTGAACTTCTCCTGTTTGAGGAACCAATTCAAGATCCTCAGGTCCAGGATTGGCCTCAACCGACCATCCTTCTTGGGGATCAGGAAGTATCTTGAGTAACAACCCTGACCCCTCTCCTGCTCTGGAACCAACTCCACTGCACCTTTTGAAAGGAGGACTTGAACCTCCTGTTCTAGTAACAGGAGATGCTCTTCTGAACAGTAGGATGGGCGGGGCGGGATGGGGGGAGGAAACTCCCAAAAGGGAAGGGCATAGCCTTTCCCCACAATGCTGATGACCCAGGAGTCTGATGTTATAACCTCCCACTTGCGGAGAAAGTTCAATAACCTCCCCCCTACAGGAGTGGTGTGAGAAGGAATTGGTGAAAGGCTAAGGCTGCTTCCCATGTTGCACCCCTCCAGAGGAAGAGGAAGAGGCAGAGTGCTGCTGGGCGGCTCCCCTGGTTCGGACCCTACCCCTCTCCCTGTAGGATCTGTAGGAGAGAGCAGAGGCGGGTTGCTGCTGAAATCTGCCTCGAAAGGAGGAGGAGGAACCACGACCAAACCCCCTAAACCTTCTAAAAAGTCTGGAGGAAACAGAAGAGGAGGCCTGCAAGTCTAAAGACTTCGCCATAGCCCTACTCTCCTTAAACCTCTCTAGGGCAGAGTCCGCCTTGGAGCCAAAAAGTTTATCCCCATTGAAGAGAAGGTCCAAGAGGGTTGACTGTACATCGGACGAGAAACCAGAGCTACGAAGCCAGACTTGCCTCCTTGTAGCAACAGCAGTACCCATAGCCCTGGCTACAGAGTCAATCGTATCCAGTCCAGATTGAATTATTTGGGTTGCCGCTGCTTGAGCATCAGAAAATAGGCTCATCACCTCTTGAGGCACCTCAGTATGAGACGACTTTATTTCGTCTATCAGGGCGTAAATGTATCTCCCTAAAATACATGTAGCATTTGTGGATTTTAAAGCCATGCTACATGACGAAAAAGCCTTTTTGAAGAAAGGTCCATCTTCTTTGAGTCTCTGTCCGAGGGCACAGCTGGAAATGAACCTGGGGCAGACCGGGATGAACATGAAGCCTGAACCACCAGGCTTTCAGGGGTTGGGTGCCTTGAGAGGAAGCCTGGGTCAGCAGGAGCCACTCGATATCTTCGAGCCACCGATCTGTTCACTGCCGAAGATGACACCGGCTTCTTCCATATTTCCAGGATTGGAACTAACAGAGCCTCATTAAAAGGAAGAAGTGGTTCTGCAGCTGTTGAAGCAGGATGCAGTACTTCCGTTAAAATATTAGGCTGAGGCTCAGACACCGGCAAAGGGAGGTCTAAAAAATCAGCTGCTTTCTTAATGACTGAATGAAATGTTGCAGCCTCCTCCGTATACTCTCCAGGTGATGTCAAGTCCCATTCTGGAGAGGTGTCCAGACCACTGGCTGTGTCTAAGCCATGGAGGTCTCCTAGAGATTCCTCTATCTCTCCTTCCTCTAACCGTGTCTCCGATATTCTTGCTCCTCAAGGAAGCGAAGAGCAAGCCTCCTCAAGTGCAACCTTTCCTCAATCCTAGGTGTCGACATGGCTTCAGCAGACGTCGAAGCTTGACGCCGATCCTCGGATCCATCGGCGCCATGGATTTCTTCGGCGCCGAACGAGGCGAAGGGCAGATAGGAGACTGTTCCGGCGCCGGAGCCACAGATCTACTTGGCGTCACCGGCTGAGAGGCTGACGCCATAGGCGCTGAGCCCACATTTCCCATGGGAAGAAAGGGCATAAAAGGTGCCGGTCGTAACGGAGCCGGAGCACCCATGTTGAAGGCCAATGGGCCCGAAGGATCAGCCGGTCCACCACCTGGAGCTATCTGCTGAAAAATTGAGAACATCGCATTCAAGAATGCGGAACTGTCGGCTCCAGGGGCCGGGAAAGCCGGGTACTGAGGAGCCTGGGTTGGAGGCGACATCGGCACCGGCCCCGGCGTCTGAGAAGCTGGAGAGAACTCTTGACGCTGAGGAACCTCAAACACCGAAGGAGGATTCACAGGTGACGTCAGCGAAGTCGGAGATGTCGGTGATGCAAACGGCATATGCGGCTGGGGAGAGATGGTGGGATTCACTTCCCATGTCTTCCGGCATCGAGCTGAAGGCGACCTCAAACGCAATCTCTCCCTACTCGACCAGCGCCGAGATTCTCGACGACGTTGGGAGCCACGATGACGCTGATGCAACTTCGGTGAAGATTACATGCGATGATGCCGCTTTTCTTTGTTTCTTCGACTTTGCCAAAAAGAGCTTTGCTTCTCGCTCTTTTAAGGCCTTTGAATTCATCCGTTGACAAGAGTCACATTTGTCAACCTCGTGGTCGGAGCTGAGACACCACAAACAGTCAGTATGTGGGTCCGTAACCGACATCTTGCCACCGCACTCATTGCAGGGCTTGAATCCGGATTTTCTTTGCGACATTCTATCCTTTCACAAAGAAGAAACAGCAAAAATAATTGTAACTACGTCGAGTAGTAACAGTAGCTCCCTCGAAGAATAACCGTTGTTCGAATGGCACGGAAAAAAAGGAACTGACGTCGGCGAGGACCTCTTATTGCCTGTATGACATCAGACGGCGTCGCGTGGGCAATTGTGATGCCCTTGTCGACGTCCAGAAGCTAGGAAGAAGATTTCCGTCGGATGCTGGCGCAGGGGAGTATTCAATAGGTGAGGAATCCACAGGTAGTTGTATCCATCAGAAAAATTAACTGACCTGTCACCTGTGGGGCATGATTGGATACAGGGTGTGCTGTGAGGTTCTTAAAGGTACAGTGCCAGTTTTTTGTGCTATTCTTCTAATGGCAGCCTATTGGTTAACAATGTCTCCTATTCTCTTTCCTTTTTTTTTAAATAAAGGTTTGTGTAAGACGTCCTATGGTCAGTTTTCATTAATGAGATGAATGTATTCCTTGTGTAATTTTTAAAATACGAAGTAAATGTAATCTGGCCATATTTTACCCTCTTTAAAGACTGCATGTATATATTCACACACATGTATACATATATGTATGTGTGTGGTGTGTGTGTGTGTGTGTGCATATATATATATATATATATATATATCAAATAATATATAATATTTGACAAGTGTTCCGAAGTCCCCACACGTGGGAGGAACTATTGTTTATGACCAAAGATGAGGATCCACTGGAAGAGAACTATTGTTAAATCAGATCTTTAAATTCCATCTCACAAGGAATTTGGATGGCATTTGAAGATCTTTTTAACCTAAAGCCTTTAAGAAGTGTAAAGAATAAAGGAAATAAGGGTCCTAGGTCACCCTTAGAATCCCTAAATGCCTTAATGAGTGCCCACTGAGCCAGACATTGCTGAGAATTGCAGATGACACAAATATACAAACCCTACATTGAGGTATTAGTATAACAATATTTTAAGCATGAGGGCAGGTGGGCAGGCAGACCTTGTAGTCACGCACTCATCAATGTAACCCATCTGGCATCAGGACCTAAATGCTCCCTCCTCACATCATAGAAATATAAGTATGGTAAAAGGGTTTCTGTATTTGCATTTGCCTGTATGAAAGGCTGGCATGGTATGACTGATGATTTCCACTAAGGGGTGGTTGAAGTAGACAGTAGCAATAGAAAGCATAACGGTTAAGCACTAGAAGGGGTCCAATTAAGGTCATGGCGTACGCTACAAAGCTTCAATCAGCAATAAGGTGGCTGAAACATGTTGACCTGTAGATGAAAGGCGCTAGAGATAGAATCTTTCACTAAGCACTGTCATCTGTTTTTTCATCTGTTTTTAATATTACCAAAGAGCCACTTTCTATTAAAGAATGGTAGAATGCCAGGGCAGCTGCAATGGGGTTAATTGTTGGCACACTAAGGTGGTTGCAGATCAGAAATGCGAAGCATCAGCGGAACTGTACGACAGTCTCAGTGCTGGAAGAGAAGATATGGAGCACAATAACACAAGGTGCATCGGCGGAGCTGTGCAGGAGTCTTAGCACTGGAACAGAAGATATGCAGCACATTCAGGGCACTAGTAAGGGGTATGCGCGGGTACATGGTGTCTACCGACTATTTTCACAGGGTGGACGGTGTACACCCTGCAGTAAGTGGGCCCCACTGAAATATGCTGAACTTGTCCCGGTGTAATTTTCAGACACCGGGACACATCCAGCAGTGCCTGCACTTTGTCTATTTTTGTTTCCAACAGTAACATGCAGGTGGCGAGGAGGCTTTCATATTTTAGACTTCAGATGGGCCCATAATAAAGGCTGAATTTAAGGGGCCATTACGTCCTTTTGCTTCACTATTCTGACTGAGAGCTATCTGAGCCTCCCACCTGGATGCAAATGCAAGGGAGGGGAAACAAAGGTACACTGCTTGTTGTTATCACTTCACAAGTACTTGAGGGGCATGCTTTTTAGGTACTTAAATTCCCATATGAGATATGCCTGCACTGTAAGAATGTCAGATGTGTCGGTCTGTTCCAGTCTTTAGCCAATTAACAATTTAAGAACTACTGTTGTGTTTTATTTTATTACAGCGCTACTCAGCCCAATGCAGGGTGTCAAAGTGCTTTGCATCACACATACATAAAATACATTGACAGTAAATACTATAAATGTGTAAATAAATGTACAAAATGTGCTACATAAGACAGTAAAGGTTCCAAGGTGGAGTAGTCACATGTCCTTTTTAGCTCAGTGTGCTATGTTAGGTTTACACTTTATGAACTGCAAGTAACAAAAGGATCTCTGTTAAAAGCAGTGACTCACTTACCTTCTCCAGAAAATAAAAATCTGTCATCTGCATGATGTGCTTTGCAGGAGACACTTTAACCATCTACGCTACTTTGATTCAAAACTGCGACGAGAGAAAACACAGGTCTCTACAGCAAATGTGTTACCCTCAAAGATTATCTTACTATTATTATTGTTACCTGGGATTAACTGGGCACTGTAGGAGGCTGGCCTGGCTTATAGTGGGTACCTGATGGTACTTACACCTTGTGCCAGGTCCAGTTATCCCTTATTAATAGATTAGTAGTGTTCTAGCAGCTTAGGCTGATAGAGGTAGCTATAGCAGAGCAGCTTAGGCTGAACTAGGAGACATGCAAAGCTCCTACTATACCACTTATATCATATTGCACTATATCATAAGAAACACAATACTCGGAGTTACTAAAATACTTTATTTTAGTGACAATGTGCCAAAAATATCTCAGAGGATATACTCCCTTAGGAGGTAAGTAAAATACGCAGAATATACACACAAACCAAAATCAGGTAAGTAAACAGTTAGAAAAGTAGTGCAAACACTGTAGAATACAATAGGATGCAATAGGCCTAGGGGCAACACAAACCATATTCTCCAAAAGTGGAATGCGAACCCCGAATGGACCCCAGGCCTAGTGTAGTGTGTAGAGGGTCGCTGGGAGTGTAAGAAAACGCTAAGGGTGTCCAAGATAACCCACCCAAGACCTTGGAAAGTAGGCGTAACATTACCCTACTACCCCAGAAACACACTAAAGTCGTGATAGGAGATTCTGCAAAGGCAACAACTGACTGCAAAGCACTGAAGACAGATTCCTTGACCTGAGGACCTTTAAAGGAAGGGGACCAAGTCCAAGAGTCACGCAAGTGTCCAGGGGGGGCAGGAGCCCACTAAACACCGGATGATGGTGCAAAATGGCTGCCTCCGGGTGGAAGAAGCTGGAAATTCTGCTACAACGGAAGATGCCAGGAACTTCTCCTTTGCACAGAAGATGTCCCACAGCATGCTGTAGGATGCAGAGTTGTTTCCACGCAGAAAGACCGCAAACAAGCCTTGCTAGCTGCAAGAGTTGCGGTTAAAGAAAATGGGTGCTGCCCAGGCCCAGGAAGGACCAGGAGGTCACCCCTTGGAGGAGGAGACCGAGGGGATGCTCAGCAGCACAGAGAGCCCATGCAGGTGCAGGCAGCACCCACAGAAGCACTTAAACAGGCATTCAAGAAATCTGAGCACAGCGGTCGTCTCAACACTACAAAGGAGGGTCCCACGAAGCCGGTGGTCAACTCAGCGAGTTGAGCAATGCAGGACGGAGTGCTGGGGACCTGCGCTGTGCTGTGCACAAAGGATTCTTTGCAAAAGTGCACAGAAGCCCTAGCAGCTGCAGTTCACTCAGTACACAGGATTACTGTCTGGCGTGGGGAGGCAAGGACTTACCTCCACCAAATTTGGACAGAAGGACCTCTGGACTGTCGGGGACACTTGGATCCAGCTCCTGTGTTACAGAGACCTCGTCCGTCAAGATGAGAGGGGACCCAGAGGACCGGTGATGCAGAAGTTTAGTACCTGCGTTAGCAGGGGGAAGATTCCGTCGACCCACTGGAGATTTCTTCTTGGCTTCCAGTGCAGGGTGAAGGCAGATAGCCCTCAGAGTATGCACCACCAGGAAACAGTCAAAAAAGCTGGCAGGATTAGGTGCTACAATGTTGCTGGTACTCGTCTTGCTACTTTGTTGCGGTTTTGCAGGTGTCCTGGAGCAGTCAGCGGTCGATCCTTGGCAGAAGTTGAAGAGAGAGATGCAGAGGAACTCTGGTTATCTCAGGAAAAACCCACAGGAGAGACCCTAATTAGCCCTCAGAGGAGGATTGGCTACCTAACCAGGTAAGAACCTATCAGGAGGGGTCTCTGACGTCACCTGCTGGCACTGGCCACTCAGAGGCCTCCATGGTGCCCTCACACCTATCCATTCAAGATGGCAGAGGTCTGGGACACACTGGAGGAGCTCTGGGCACCACCCCTGGGGTGGTGATGGACAGGGGAGTGGTCACTCCCCTTTCCTTTGTTCAATTTCGCGCCAGAGCAGGGGCTGGGGGATCCCTGAACCGGTGTAGACTGGTTTATGCAAGGAGGGCACCATCTGTGACCTTCAAAGCATTCCCAGAGGACAGGAGAGGCTACTCCTCTCAGGCCCTTAACACCTATTTCCAAGGAGAGAGGGGGTAACACTCTCTCTCAGAGGAAATCCTTTGTTCTGCCTTCCTGGGACTCGGCTGCCCAGACCCAGGAGGGCAGAAACTTGTCTGAGGGTTGGCAGCAGCGGTAGCTGCAGTGAAAACCCCAGAGAGCTAGTTTGGCAGTACCCGGGGTCCATGCTGGAGCCCCGGGGATGCATGGGATTGGCACCCCAATACCAGATTTGGCAAGGAGGGACATTCCCATGACCTTAGACATGTTACATGGCCATATTCAGAGTTACCATTGTGAAGCAACATATAGGTATTGACCTATATGTAGTGCACACGTGTAATGGTGTCCCCGCTCAATGTGGGGGCACCTTGGCTAGTGCCAGGGTGCCCTTACACTTAGTAACTTTGCACCTAACCTTCACCAAGTGAGGGTTAGACATATAGGTGACTTATAAGTTACTTAAGTTCACTCAGGCTGCAGTGGCAGTCCTGTGTAATATTGGTCTGAGCTCCCTATGGGTGGCAAAAGAAATGCTGCAGGCCATAGGGATCTCCTGGAACCCCAATACCCTGGGTAACTAGGTAACATATACTAGGAAATTATAAGGGTGTTCCAGTGTGCCAATCAGAATTGGTAAAATTGCCACTAGCCTGCAGTGACAATTTTAAAGACAGAGAGAGCATAAGCACTGAGGTTCTGGTTAGCAGAGCCTCAGTTAGGCACCACACAAGGAACACATATAGGCCACAAACTATGAGCACTGGGGTCCTGGCTAGCAGGATTCCAGTGAGACAGGCAAAAACAAACTGACACACAAGTACAAATGGGGGTAACATGCCAGGCAAGATGGTACTTTCCTACAGGGACACAAACATCTGTGCAACAGGTGCCTTAACCCCATGAGCTATTTGAAAATTTAGACTTTGAAACCAATTTTGCAGACTAGGTTTGGTGGTATGTTTTTGCTTGTTGCCAACTTATTTGTGGCAGAGTTTTAAATATATAGATATATAAATTGAGGCCCACATTTTGTGCTGGGCTTGGGTCATTTTTTTGGCACAACCCAGACACAAAATCTCATTTGTTAAATCTCATAATTTGCTCAAGTGTACCAATGACAGACATGCAAAACATGTGTGACGTGTTAAGATGTGATTCCACTTCTTGTGATGCCAGTTCCTGTGAGGTCATGGGTTGTGATGTCACTTCCTGTGATGCCCTGATGTCATGCACCATGGTGTCACTTGTATACTGCCTAACTTGATTAGACCCCCCACTTCGTTTTTTGGGGGCTTCTGCCCTGGGCACATTACACGAGGTGTATTGGCAGAGCTGTGTGAGAGTCTCAGCACTGGATCAGAAGATGAGTGTCACGTCACACATGAGATGCACTGGCAGAGCTCTGTGAGTGTCAGTGCTGGAACAGCAGATGTGCTGCACAATATACCAGGTGCACTGGCGGGCCATGTGAAAGTATCAGCATTGGAAAAGAAGATGTGTATAGACCGTTTTCCATCGGCAGAGCTGCGCGAGAGTCTCCGCCCGGGAACAGAAGATGACCGGGACATCGCAAATGAGGTGCGTAGCTGGAGCTGTTGAGAGCCTCAGAGCGGAACAAAAGAAGAGCGCCACATCACAGAGGGGCATCGTCAAGGCTGTGGAGAAATTCAGCACTGAAACAGAGAATGACCACATCACATATAAGCTGGATTGGCAGAGCTGTGTGAGAGTCTCGGAGTTGGAACTATCGCTGGTGCGCCCCGTTGTAATGTTTAAATTATTGGATTATGGCTAGGAGCTGACTACGGGTTGAAAGATTGCTTGGGAACTAGTAAACAATTATATTCCTTGCCTGAAGGTATTAGACTTGCTTCTGGATCGCATCGCTCAGTGGAGGTGTGGTGATTACAGATAACCCTGCCCACTTCCTGTGCAGAGCATGAATGGCAAAAAAAGATTGTCATTGCTTGTTTTCTTTTTAAGTTTCGAAGCTAAGGAACGTGAAACTAAATCCTTCCAAAGTCATCTGGGGTGAGCGAGACCAGCAAAACTAAATTAGCTGCCACTGATCATTAAAAGAATTGAGAGTGCACGCTGCTGCTGACCAGTGAAAACAAAGTGTTGAAAACGTCTACCAATGGTAAGTAATGGGTGAGCTCTAAGTAGCTTTTAGATTTTTTAAGGAACAATAGACTCACAAGCGATATCGCATGCAATGACTCAGCCAAGACCTAACAATAAGGACCCTTCAACTGGGAGACGACAAATTAAATACAGGAGGTGAGAAAAATGTTTTTTTAACAGAAACTCCCCATATACAAACGTCTAAAGCGTGAGCATGATTGGAACGAAATACATATGCACGTAGAATTACTCTGAATGAAAGATGTTTTCCTTTCTGCTGGACAAAGAGTTAAAAAAGGCACTGAGATTTTATAATGTAATATCAAGGTAAGGTAAATACTCAAACATAAAAACACCTCTCTTATCTATCAGTGAGGCAACATCCATGCATGGGAGAGGTGAGGACACAGGCCCTGATAAAGGTGCAGTAAAACCACCTTGGATACATTAAGGAGGGGCTGGATGCTAACACCTGATCACAGAAGAAAGGGAACATTAAGGGCAGCGTGGAAGAGTGATATCAGCCAGAGGGAGGAAAGAGAGAGTGTAAGGCAGAGAAACATGCACTGGCAAAGCCAATGGGTCTCGCCTTGGGGACTAATTGGCTTAGTGTAGGAAGTTGGCTCTGTGTATACTATTTCAAAGTAAGAAGGAATGGTTTCTTACCTGTAACTCCAGTTCTCTCGTAGGGGTATTTCCATGATAGTCATAAGCACTGAATAGTTCCGCGCGCCTGCGGGGACCCCGGAGCACTGTTGTGTAGTATATTCTTAAGTGCAATCATCAGCTCCTTGACAAAAAAGGTCTGTGAAAAACACTTAAGAATAACAATGTGCAGCCTATGTGAACAGCTACACAGGCCAAATTGTTAGAAGAAAAAACAGTTGTAGTGTAAATTTCACGTTTAAACCTCTATTTATTCTATAAATACATAAATAAATACATTCTCATATTTTATTTACACCTCTCATGAGAATAAAACAATGTAGGGCAGTGTAGCCCATAGGCTGCCATTATACAGAATGAAAATAGAGCTGTGCCTTTAAGAAAAGTAAAGTCTTCCTGTTTCCCATCATGCACAGCAAAAGGCAGTTGCCTCAGTTCTTTTTTGGAGGCTATTAACCTGACATGAAGAAAAAACAAAACATTTGTTGGAGTACCAACCTCTATAATATTCATGTTCTATGTCAACTCCACCGGGGAGGAGGGAGGGTTGCTTATGACTATCATGGAAATACCCCTACGAGAGAACTGGAGTTACAGGTAAGAAACCATTCCTTCTCTCGTAGGGGATTTCCATGTATAGTCATAAGCACTGAATAGAGTAGCAAGCCCATCCCCATAACCGCGGTGGAGTAGATATAAGAATACTGAGAAAAAACATGAATCATGCAAACAAATTTTTGAGCAAAGCCTGTCCAACCTGAGCATCTGCCCTAGCGTCTGTATCAAGGCAGTAATGCTTAGTAAAGGTATGGACCGACCTCCAAGTGGCAGCCTTGCATATTTCTGCCAAAGGGACATTTCTCATCAAGGCTACAGTAGCTGCTTTCCCTCTGGTAGAGTGGGCTTTTGGCCTACCACCAAGGGATTTGTTTGCTAACTGATAACATAACATTATACATGAAACAATCCACCTGGATAACGATTGTTTAGATGTGCCCAAACCTGTTCTGATTGGGCCATAGTTAATAAAAAGCTGTTGTGATTTTCGTAAGCTTTTTGTCCTGTCCATGTAAAATTTCAAGACTCTCTTTACATCCAGAGAGTGCAGAGTTCTCTCAGCAGGGGTAGCTGGATTCTGAAAGAAAGTCGGTAATGAAATTGTTTGGTTCACATGGAAGTCGGAGACTACCTTAGGTAAAAATTTTGGATGAGTTCTCATTACCACTTTCGCAGAATGAAAAACCGTGTAGGGTTCCTGAGCGCAAAGGGCCTGGATTTCGCTGACCCTACGCGCTGAAGTGATTGCCACCAGAAAAGCAGCTTTCCATGTGAGATGCTGCAGCGATGCCTTATGTATCGGCTCGAATGGCGGCAGCATCAGACGTGATAAGACAACGTTCAGTTCCCATGGAGGAGAAGGCTTTCTAATGGGAGGAAAAACCTTCTTTAAACCTTCTAGGAAATCCTTAATAACCGGAATCCGAAAAAAGGAAGTTTGTGAAGGACTCTTTCTGTATGCCGTTATCGCCGCCAAGTGAACTTTTATTGACGACAGTTGTAAGCCCGATTTTGCCAAACTTAACAAGTATGGCAGGATAGATTGTTCCCCACAGGAAACCGGATCAATGTTGTTGTGTAAACACCAAATGCAGAATCTCTTCCACTTGCTTGCATAGGCTGATCGTGTGGAAGGGCGCTTTGCTTCCTTCAGAATTTCCATACAGTCCTGAGGTAGGTTCAAGTGTCCATATTGCACTAGCTCAGGAGCCATGCTGCCAAACTCAACGATGAGGGGTTGGGATGAGATATCTGCCCTCTGAATTTCGTGAGAAGGTCCGGACGATATGGTAGCCTGATGTGTGGTTTGAGTGACCGGTGAAGAAGGTCTGGGAACCACCACTGGCGTGGCCACTCCGGAGCAATTAGGATCATTTTGGTCTGAACATTGGACAGCTTCTGGAGGACCGCCGGAATCAGGGGAAGCGGTGGAAAGGCGTAAAGAAATGCTCCTGACCAGCTTATTTACAGGGCATTCCCCAGTGTCCCTGGATGGTAATATCTGGAGGCGAAGTTTTGGCATTTTTTGTTTTCTGGGGTTGCGAATAGGTCTGTAGAGGGGGTACCCCAGAGTGCGAAAATGGAATGAACGACGTCGTCGTGTAGTACCCATTCGTGGTTCTCGTCCATTACCCGACTGAGGGCATCCGCTTGAACATTCTGGATGCCGGGCAGGTGAGTTGCCACTAGTGACAGGTTCCTGGCTAGAAGCCAATGCCAGATTGTCTGAGCCTCTCTGGATAAAATTCTGGACCTGGTGCCTCCTTGTTTGTTCACGTAGTACATAGTGGCCACGTTGTCTGTCTGGAGAAGGAGAGTTTCCGTTCTCAGAGAGGGAAGGAAGGCTTTGAGCGCAAGGTGGACTGCGCGAAGTTCCAGCAGGTTGATGTGATAGAGACTCTCCCTCTGTGACCACTCGCCTTGGACTCGAAGATGTTCCATGTGCGCCCCCCATCCGATCAGTGACGCATCTGTTACGATGGTTTGAGATGGAGGCCGTTGTTGGAACGGAATCCCCACCAAGAGATTGCTGGGTAAACACCACCACTTGAGGGATTGTAGGGTGTGAGGAGAAAGAAGGACTTTGTTCTCCCAATCGTCCCTCAGTTGACACCACTGATCCTCCAGATTTTCCTGCAATGGTCTCATATGGAGGCGAGCATTGGGAACCAGATGGATACAAGACGCCATCGAGCCCAGTAGAGAAGCTATTATTCTTGCAGTGGCTTGAGGTCTTTCCTGCAGTTGTTTGCACTTCTTCTGGAGAATCGATAACCGTCGTTCCTCCGAAGGAAACACCTTTCCTAGCCTGGTATCTACAATGGCCCCTAAGTAATGCAACCTCTGAACAGGTGTTGCTGTAGATTTCAGGAGATTGACTTGAAGACCAAGTTTTTGCAGCAGTTGTAGAGTCCATTCGAAATGTTGCTGTGTCTCGAGACAACTGGAGGCCTTTATGAGCCAATCGTCTAGATAGGGGTAGACGAATATTCGCTGTTTCCTCAAGTGGGCGGCTACTACCGCCATGCATTTGGAAAAAGTTCTTGGCGCTGATTTTAGGCCGAAAGGTAGAACTGCAAATTGGTAATGGCGTTTTCCGACGGTGAACCTTAGGAATTTTCGATGTTTCTTGGTTACTGGGATATGAAAGTAAGCGTCGCAAAGATCTATCGCACATAGCCAGTCGCCCTGACGTAGATGTGGATAAATTTGGTGTAAGGCTAACATCCTGAATTTTTCTTTGCGAATCCATTTGTTTGCTGTCCTCAGATCTAAGATGGGACGAAACTCTTGTTTGTCTTTTTTCGGTACAAGGAAATATCTCGAATAAATCCCCTTCCCTTGTTGGCTGATGGGAACGGGTTCTATGGCTCTTTTTTGCAATAGGATATTGACCTCTAACTGTAGAGCTTCGAGATGGCGGTTGGCTGTTTTGGGTGGAACAGATGGTGGAGAACTGGTGAATCTGAGAGCGTAACCATGTCTCACAATATTCAATACCCAGGCGTCTGTTGTGATGCGTAGCCACTCGTCCAGATGATTTGAGATACTTCCCCCTACCGGAGTGGATAACGGAGGAGGGGGAAGCAAAGATTCAGGGCTTAGACGTGGGAGCCTGTCGAGTTGCCTGAGTTTGAGGTGTTGAACGACCCCTTGTCGACCTTCGCTGAGTAGAGAAACCCCTTTGATACTGCTGTTGTTGCTGCTGCTGGGGGCGCGAAGACATCCAGTGTGGCGACTGATACCGGTGGGTAAAAAGTTGTCGTTGATATGGCCGGAAAACCTTTCTTTGTTCTTTCGGTCTTTCCATGCCTACCGCTTTCAAGGTATCTAGTTCAGCTTTCATTCTAGCCATCTCGTCATCGGCATGAGAACCGAACAAGGTGGAGCCCGAGAAAGGCAGGTTTTGTATTCTCTGCTGCGCTTCAGGTTTGAGTGATGTAAGCCTCAACCATGCATGCCTTCTGAGCGCTATCCCGTGTGCATAATTGTGTGCGGATAGCACCGAAGAGTCAGCTGCAGCACTTATAATTTGGTTAGACACCATGGCTCCCTCACCCACGACCTCCAGGAAATCTTCCCTTTTATCCTTAGGAAGATGTTCCGCAAACTGCATTAAAGAGTCCCAGAGGGCACGGTCGTACCGCCCTAATAATGCAGTAGCGCTGGCTGCCTTCATCGTGACGGCTGCAGTAGAGCATACTTTTCGTCCTGCAGCATCTATCTTTCTGCTCTCTTTATCTGGAGGTGAAGAAGAAGATGGTGAGGTTGAATGCAGTTTCTTTGCCGCTACTATGACCACCGAATCAGGAACTGGGTCCGACCTCAAGAATAGAGGATCTTGTTCTGGTGGACGATATTTTTTAATAAGTCTGGAAGGAGCAGACTTTGTTGCGGCCGGTGCAAGGAAAATATCCATTGCTGGTTCAAGGAGACCTGGAACCAGTGGAAGCAAAGGTCTGGAAAATGTCCTGTGATGCAAGGTCTCGAAGATCACTGACGTTGATGGGGCAGGTACCGCCAGCGGGATGTTCAGCTTGGTTGCCCCTCGTACTAAGACCTCCTGGAACGTATTCACATCATCTATGGGGGACACTCTCGGGGACGGTGAGTCCGATAGGGTTGGAGAGTAGTCCCGTGTAGACGAAGAAGAACGCCTGTGATGTGAATGCTGAGATCTCTGTGAGTCATGACGGTGCCGAGAGGAAGAAGAGCGTCTAGAGGAATGTCCCGAACGTCTTACAGACCGCGTTGGAGTCCTCAAAACAGACTCTGAAGGCGGAGCCGGAAGAGGCGCCGTAGGTGTTACCGGCGTCTGTGGCAATGGTGATTGTCGAGGAGAGAGTTGTGGAGACGCTGGAAGGAGGATGAGTGAAGCCGAGGATTCTGAGGTTGTATAAACCCTCCTAGGTCTTTTTGATTGTCTCGACGTCGACACACTCCTCGACGTCGAAGTACGGTGACGGCGAGTGCCCTTCGCCGTCGATTCTTCTCGCCGTTGAGAATCTCTCGACGACGACCCTCGACGTCGCCGTGATGACGGTGAACGTCTACGACGTCGAGCACCCCTCGACGTTGATCGATCTCGCCGTTTCGACGGCGAACCGGATTCAGATCTCCTCGACGTGGAACGTCCTCGCCGTGTCGACGGTGACCCAGATCTCGACGGCGAAAGTCCACGCCGTCTCGACGGCGAAATCGTCGTCGACGGCGAGCGATGTCTCTTTCTCGCCGGCGAACCACTCCTCGACGGCGAGCATGTTGGCGCCGTTCCTTGCCTCGACGTCGACGCCCTCGACGTCGTCGGAGACCTGTGCCGTTTTTGAGCCGGTCTGGTCGGAGTTATAGAGGAACCAGTGTGAGCCCTGGTAGAAGACTGACCTTCTCCTCGCTCTGTGGTAGAATGACCACTTTTCCTCCTGTCCTCTTTCGCCTGGAGTCGGATCTTCTCCCTGTCACGAAGGGTCCTTCTGGAGAAGGTTTTGCAGATGTCACACGACTCCGGTTTGTGGCTGGATGGAAGGCAAATTATGCAGACCCGATGTGGATTTGTTTTGGCCTTTTTTCTGCCACAAGAAGGACATTTGTCAAACAGTGAAGGCATTTCTGAAGTAGAAAAACCTCAAAATTCTGTCAGAATCTAACAGAAAAAAACAGAAAATTATCACTCAATGTTAAAAACGTCGAGTGAAAATGAAATTCAAAAGATTTTAAATGAATTTCTGTCACAAAAGGATTTTGTGAGGTAGAGCTCAATGCTTCAGGGTCCTGTCAGAAAGGAGCCGGAAAAAAGAACTGAGGCAACTGCCTTTTGCTGTGCATGATGGGAAACAGGAAGACTTTACTTTTCTTAAAGGCACAGCTCTATTTTCATTCTGTATAATGGCAGCCTATGGGCTACACTGCCCTACATTGTTTTATTCTCATGAGAGGTGTAAATAAAATATGAGAATGTATTTATTTATGTATTTATAGAATAAATAGAGGTTTAAACGTGAAATTTACACTACAACTGTTTTTTCTTCTAACAATTTGGCCTGTGTAGCTGTTCACATAGGCTGCACATTGTTATTCTTAAGTGTTTTTCACAGACCTTTTTTGTCAAGGAGCTGATGATTGCACTTAAGAATATACTACACAACAGTGCTCCGGGGTCCCCGCAGGCGCGCGGAACTATTCAGTGCTTATGACTATACATGGAAATCCCCTACGAGAGAAATAGTGTGCACAGAGTCCAAGGGTTCCCCTTAGAGGTAAGATAGTGGCAAAAAGAGATAATTCTAATGCTCTACTTTGTGGTAGTGTGGTCAAGCGGTAGGCTTATCAGAGGGTAGTGTTAAGCATTTGTTGTACACACACAGGCAATAAATGAGGAACACACACTCAAAGACTTACTCCAGGCCAATAAGTTTTTATATTGAAAAATATATTTTCTTAGTTTATTTTAAGAACCACAGGTTCAAGATTTACAAGTAATACTTCAAATGAAAAGGTATTTCACTCAGGTATTCTAGGAACTTTGAATAATCACAATAGCATGTACAGTTTTGACAAAAAGTCAATAAGCTATTTTAAAAGTGGACACTGCAAAAATCAACAGTTCCTGGGGGAGGTAAGTAATTTTTAAGTTCACAGGTAAGTAAAACACTTACAGGGTTCAAAGTTGGGTCCAAGGTAGCCCACCGTTGGGGGTTCAAGGCAAACCCACAGTTACCACACCAGAAGCTCAGGGCCGGTCAGGTGCAGAGGTCAAAGAGGTGCCCAAAACACATAGGCTTCAATGGAAACAGGGGTGCCCTGGTTCCAGTCTCCCAGCAGGTAAGTATCCGTGTCCTCAGGGGCCAGACCAGGGGGGTTTTGTAGGGCACCGGGGAGGACACAAGCAGGCACAGAAAGTACACCCTCAGCGGCACAGGGGCAGCCGGGTGCAGAGTGCAAACAGGCGTCTGGTTTTGTGTAGAAAGCAATGGGGAGACCCGTGGGTCTCTTCAACGATGCACGCAGGCACAGGGGGGCTCCTCAGGGTAGCCACCACCTGGGCTAGGCAGAGGGTCGCCTGGGGGTCGCTTCTGCACTAGAGATCGGTTCTTTCAGGTCCTGGGGGCTGCGGGTGCAGTGTTGGTTCCAGGAGTCGGGTTCTTTGTTACAGGCAGTCGCGGTCAGGGGGAGCCTCTGGATTTCCTCTGCAGGCGTTGCTGTGGGTGCTCAGGGGGGTCAACTCTGGCTACTCACGGGCTCGCAGTTGCCAGGGAGTCCTCCCTGAGGTGTTTGTTTTCCGCAGGTCGAGCCGGGGGCATCGGGTGCAGAGTGGAAAGTCTTACGCTTCCGGCGGGAAACGTGGGGTCTTTAAAGTTGCTTCTTTGTTGCAGAAAGTTGCAGTTTGTTGAACAGGGCCGCTGTTCTCGGGAGCTTCTTGGTACTTTAGATGCAGGGCAGTCCTCTGAGGTTTCAGAAGTCGCTGGTCCCTGTTGGATGCGTCGCTGTTGCAGTTTTCGTCGAAGTAAGCAGATAGGCCGGTGGGGGTGGGGCCAAATCAGTTGTCGTCTCCGTCTTCACTGCAGGGCTTCAGGTCAGCAGTCCTTCTTCTTCTCTAGGTTGCAGGAATCTATCTTTCTCGGTTCTGGGGGGCCCTAAATACTGGATTTAGAGGTGTGTTTAGGTCTGGGAGGGCAATAGCCAATGGCTACTGTCCTTGAGGGTGGCTACACCCTCTTTGTGCCTCCTCCCTGTGGGGAGGGGGGCACATCCCTAATCCTATTGGGGGAATCCTCCTTCTACAAGATAGAGCATTTCTAAAAGTAAGAGTCACCTCAGCTCAGGACACCGTAGGGGCTGTCCTGACTGGGGGGTGACTCCTCCTTGTTTTTCTCATTATCTCCTCCAGCCTTGCCGCCAAAAGTGGGGGCAGTGGCCGGAGGGGCGGGCATCTCCACTAGCTGGGATGCCCTGTGGCGCTGTAACAAAGGGCGTGAGAAGCACCTCCACCCATTACAGTTTTTGTTCCTGGCCACAGAGTGACAAAGGCACTCTCCCCATGTGGCCAGCAACATGTCTGGTGTGTGGCAGGCTGGCAAAAACTAGTCAGCCCACACTGGAAGTCGGGTATGTTTTCAGGGGGCATCTCTAAGATGCCCACTGGGTGTATTTTACAATAAAGTGCACACTGGCATCAGTGTGCATTTATTGTGCTGAGAAGTTTGATACCAAACTTCCCAGTTTTCAGTGTAGCCATTATGGTGCTGTGGAGTTCGTGTTTGACAGACTCCCAGACCATATACTCTTATGGCTACCCTGCACTTACAATGTCTAAGATTTTGTTTAAACACTGTAGGGGCATAGTGCTCATGCACAGATGCCCTCACCTGTGGCATAGTGCACCCTGCCTTAGGGCTGTAAGGCCTGCTAGAGGGGTGACTTACCCATGCCACAGGCAGTGTGAGGTTGGCATGGTACTCTGAGGGGAGTGCCATGTCGACTTAGTCATTTTCTCCCCACCAGCACACACAAGTGGGAAACAGTGTGTATGTGCTCAGTGAGGGGTCCCTTGGGTGGCATAAGACATGCTGCAGCCCTTAGAGACCTTCCCTGGCATCAGGGCCCTTGGTACCAGGGGTACCAGTTACAAGGGACTTACCTGAGTGCCAGGGTTGTGCCAATTGTGGGGACAAAGGTACAGTTTAGGGAAAGAACACTGATGCTGGGGCCTGGTTAGCAGGGTCCCAGCACACTTTCAAAACATAACTTAGCATCAGAAAAGGCAAAAAGTCAGGGGGTAACCATGCCAAGGAGGCATTTCCTTACACTTAGCTAATAGTTTTTAGCCATGAAGCAAGCACACCATCCCCATACTGTGCAGCGTCATAACTAAAGAGGAACAAACAAAAAGAAGCTTTTGACATGGCCGCCTGCATCATTTGGTACAGCCTACAAAATGACAGGCAGTTTCTTTTACTTTTTACTGTCTGAGTTGGATTGGTAACTAAAAAGAAACAAAATCACAAAAGTTGGGTGGGGGAAACAATACAGGGGTGGAGGTGCATAAGTAACGGCATAGAAACACTGGGGGGTGCAACAAAGGGTATGGATGGGGGAAACAACATGGAGGGCCTTGATGGGGGAAGCAACACAGAATGCAGAGGTAGGAGGAAGCAACACGGAGGGCACAGGAATAGACGCAAACAGAGAGAGAGGGAAGGCAAACAGAGGAGAGAGAGAGCTGGGGGAAGCTCATGGGCACAAATGCAACAGGTGCAGAAGCACATGAGGGTGAGTGCATCATGAAGGAGGGCGGGGAGAAGCACATATGCAAAGAAAGAGCAACACAAGCACAGCAAAGGGAGTCAGTTGGAAAAACAAGTAACTTACCTTTGGTAGCACTTTTCCTGGTGGATACAGTATCTACCTGTGGATTCCTCATCTTTTGAATACTCCCCATGCACCAGCATTAAACAGAAATCTTTTCTTTCTACCCCTCCACGTCGATGAATATAGCACAATGGAATGGCTCCGCAAGCAACTCAGTCTGACGTCACAGTTGCTGCATGAAGTCCTCACTGACGTCAGTTTCACTCACTTTTATTATTGTGCCTTCGAGGCGAACAGGTGAACACCAAACTCACAAGTACAACATGTGCAAACTCAACACAATAATTTATATATATACTTCTATAAATAATACATACATTCTGTACATACAAATTGCCAGAAATACATATATACAATGTACAAAAATCATATCTTTCTTGGCATAACCAGACAGGCAAAGGGAAGGCGGGTGGGACAGTGAGCAATCAACACGTAAAAACTGTAACTTGTTCTTCTGATGGATACATCTACCTGTGGATTCCTCGCCTTTTGAACAGAATCACAAAGCTGTCCTGCACTCGGAGGTGGGTACCTGTATGACTATACCAAGAAATCCTGCAGCACTGAATGGGCAAAATGACCGTCCTTCCTCACTTCTGAGTCCAAGCAGTAATGCTTTGCAGAAGTGTGGAGGGAAGCCCAAGTTGCTGCTTTGCAAATATCCACAACAGGTATACCTCTAGCCAAAGCAGAAGTAGTTGACTTAGCTCTGGTAGAATGAGCTCTAATACCCTCAGGAGGATCCTTCTTTGCCAGTGAATGACATATTTCAATGCAAAGGATGACCCACCTTGATAGCATTTTTTTGTGGATCGCCTTGTCCTTCATCTTGCCCACTTAGCCAACAAAGAGCTGATTGTGCGTCCAAAAGTCTCTTGTCCTGTCCACTTAGAAACTCAATGATCTCTTTGGATCGAGACAGTGCAGCCTTTCCTCCTCCTTAGAGGGATGGGGAGGACGATAAAAGGACTGAAGGGTGATGGACTGCCCTAAATGAAAAGGAGTCACCACCCTTGGCAAGAAAGCTGCCCTTGTTCTCAAAACCACCTTGCTAGCATTGCAAGTGGTAAACAGGGCTTTTACATCTAGAGCCTGCAGCTCACTAACACGCCTAACCTATGTGATTGCTATGAGAAAATCAGTTTTAAACGTAAGAAGCCTCAACGGGCGACTATGCAATGGTTCAAACGGTGTACCCATCAGGTATATTAAAACTAAATTTAAATCCAACTGAGGCATTATAAACGGAGTGGAAGGAAACCTATTAGTCAAACCCTTCAGAAATCTTAGAACTATAGGGGACTTAAAAAAAGAGGGTTGGTCAGGTAAACAAATAAATGCACATAGTGCAGATAGAAAGCACTTCACTGCCACAACTGTGCAACCTTGTTGTGCCAAGCATAGAGCAAATTGTAAAACATTGGAGCAATGAGCCTTTAAAGGATCAATGTGCCTCTTTTCACAACATTTAACAAACTTGGCCCATCTACCAGCATAGAAAGTGTTGGTGGAGTGTCACCTGGATGATAAAATAACATCCCCCAGGAAGAGAAAAGGAATTCAGATTGCCCCGTTAAATCTCCAGGCATAAAGTTGCAGACTCTGGAGGTGGGAGTGTAGAACCTGCCCCTTAGACTGCATGAGGAGGTGTGAGGGAGAAGGAGTGAAAGGCACAGTGAGAGGTGAAGGAAGTCTGTGTACCACACATTTCCTGGCCAATCTGGGACAATTAAAATGACTTGGGCCCGGTCTTGGCGAATCTCCCTCAGAATCCAAGGAATCAAGGGTATGGAAGGAAACAGGTAAAGCAACCGGCTGCTCCAGCTCAACTGAAACGCATCTCCCAATACTCCCTGCATCGGAAACTGGAGACTGCAGAAAGTTGGGCAGTGTGCATACTCACAAGTGGCAAACAGGTCTATCAGAGGCATCCCCCATAACACGAAGAAGCACCTTCGAATGGAGGCGCCACTCGAGGTCAGCTGAAAAGTGCTGGTGGAGACTGTCCGCACATATGTTGAGAACTCTGGTCAAATGGTTTGCTACTATGCAAATTCGATGGTCTTGAGCCCAGACCAGAGTAATAGAGCCTCTCTGCAGAGAAGATACAACATTACTCCCCCCTGCTTGTTGATGTACTACACCGCAGTAGTGTTGTCCGTTAAGACTTGAACTGACTAATGGCAAATGGAAGAGAAGAAGGCCTTGAGAGACAGACGTATTGCCCATAACTCCAACAGACTGATGTGAAACATCTGTTCCACTGGAGACCAAGCCCCTTTGATTTCCAGATCCCCCAGATGCGCTCCCCACTCTTGAGTGGAAGCATTTGTTATAACTGTGGTCACCAGAGGTTGAAGAAAAAAGGGCCTCCCTTGCGATAGGCAGCCGTCCACACTCCACCATCGAAGATCCACCGCAGTGTCTCTGAAGACTGTTATGGACTCCATGAGATGCTGTTGCATTGAAACCACTGCTTGCAGAGGCAACACTGGAGAGCCCTCATGTGCCAACGTGCGTGAGTGACCAGCAGAATACAGGAAGCAAACAGACCGAGCAGGCTGTTGAGGTTGGAAACTTGCTTTATGGAAAGGCTGCTGGTTTACGGATGACAGCACTTTTGTTTGCAGGTGAGTAGGCTAATCCTACAACAAGTCGCAACCGTCGGCCCAACCCTCCTGGCTCACAAGCAGTACCTCACCAGGATCCCAAGTTGTAAAAGGTGATTTGTGGCAGCCTTTATGCATGGACTCAAGAGTGCAACATCTCAGGGGAGTAGTGGTTAAATGGAGATTACCCTTTTCTCACATGAGCAACAAGTCTCAGTTACACACAGGCAATGAAGGAGATGCAGTAAAGTTTTCAATATGTTTTATTAACAAGACAGCAATCTACTGTAAATTGCATGGCCTGCGATGATTAGGATAATGAACAATGCAAGAAACAGAATTGTAAAAACGAGTGTCATAAATATAAAGACCCCCACCATCTTGCAATAATATGAGATGTGAAATAGGCCCTAATATCCGAGCATGATGAACCTAAGGAGAGCTAGGTGTGTTAAACTTAATTTGCCAGTACCATGTCCATGAGAAGAGCCCCCCCCAACCCTCCTTATCTTGGAATGAGGTCTCTAGATAAGACTCCCTGGGGACACAAAGGCTTGGTCTGCATCAAGGCAACGTGTAGCATAGATAGCGTTGATGGCATCTGGTAGGAATCTCTTTGATAAACTTGTCTGCGTGGGATGTATTCATACGGAGGTTGTAGGACCCCTGACACAGGTATGTTCCCAAACAATAGATAAGAAGGCATTCTTGGGGCAGCAAGTACATAAACAATTCCCTCCAAAAGTACATTATGTTCCTGTCACACGTAAGTGGGAAAGGGAAATGATGTGCATACCTACGTATATCATTTGTCATTGACGCTGATAGTGACACCTTCACTGAGTGGCACTGATCACGAAAAAATAAAAAACATCTTCCTAACTATAAACATAGCAGCCATCTTGGAAGAAATAATTAAATAAATGTGCTAAAACGGAGCTAACTAACTAGGTTAAAAGTCACTTGGTGATGAGGGCACAGGCCTGCAAGTCAGATGGCTTAGCTATCTCCTCATTCCGAATATAAACTAAATAGGATCCACTACAAGGCGTAGGACTGGAACAACCGCTCCATCTTGAAACATTGAAGTCATAGCCTGAATGCCCTGAATCCTCTGAGGAGGGGGAAGTCATGATTTCATGTTGTGCCAGGACTGCCCCTATGAACAGGAAGAAGTGAGAGGGCTTCAGGTGAGACTTGGGCACGTTTACCAAAAAGCCCAGGTTGAGCACCAACTGGGTTGTCACCTGCAAATGGAGCAGCACCAACTCTAAAGACTTGGCTTTGAGCAGCCAATCGTCCAGGTAAGGTAATACTAATATTTCCCTCTTTCGGAGATGTGCTGCAACCAATGCCATCACCTTCGTGAAGACTCAAGGTGCGGCAGTGAGAGCAAAAGGAATGACCGCAAACTGGTAGTGCTGCGACCCCACCCTGAACCAAAGATACTTTCTGTGCAACTGCAGAATGGGGATGTGAAAATATGCATCCTACAAGTCGATAGAAACCATCCAGTCTTCCTTATCCAGTGTCAGAAGCACCTGAGCTAGGGTCAGCATTTTTAACTTCTCCTGTTTCAGGGACCAATTCAAAATCCTCACGTCTAGGAAGGACCTCAAACGACCATCTTTCTTGGGGATCAGGAAATATCTTGAATAACATCCCTGACCTCTTTCCCGCTCTGGAACCAACTCCACTGTGCCCTTTAACAGTGGATTTTGTACCTCCTGCAGAAGCAACAGCAGGTGATCCTCTGAACAAAAAGTATGCTGCGGAGGTAAGGGAGGGGGAATTTCCCAAAAGGGAAGAGCATACCCATTTCCTACAAAGCTCAACACCCATGAGTCTGATGTTATTGACTCCCAGTCTTGAAGAAAAAGAATCAACTTTCCACCTATGGGCAACACATGCTGCAGAAAGAGGAGAAAACTAAGACTGCTTTCCTGACAGGTTTCCAAGCGGAAGATGAAGTGGAGGAGGAGGAAGGCTACTGGATGGCACCATATTGCCTAAGTCTTCCCCGACCCCTGTAGGACCTGTAGAGGGGGTTGGCAGATTGTTGTCCCTGTTACTGTTGCCGCCCACGAAAGGAAGAGCTGTGGCCAAACCCCCTACATTTTCTATAGGCCGAGGAGAGAGATTGGAGACCCAGAAACGTAGCTGTGGCCTTACTCTACTTGAATCGCTCTAGTGCAGAGTCAGCCTTTCCTCCAAATAGTCTCAATCCATCAAAAGGGAGATCCATTAAGGTGGACTGTACATCAGGGGAAAACCCCGATCCCCTTAACCAGGCATGCCTTCTGCAGGCCACCGATGTTGGCAAAAGGTCACCCGATTTCCTGATCACACTGTGATAAGAAGTTACTTCTGGAGGCGGAGATAGCAATTCCCACTCCGGGAAGCATCCAGACCACTTGCCACCTCGATTCCTTAAAACCATGAGCTGGCAAAGGGATTTCTCCTTCCTCCAAAACCAGATGCTCCTCCAGATACTGCTGTTTTTCTAATAGTCTCAATGCCGCTCTTCTTGACCTTAACCTAGACTCCAATCTGGGCATCGCAAAAGAATGAACCAAAGTCGAGGTTGTGTGTTGTGGCGCCAGTGAAGTCGGAACTGGCGCCAGGACCTTTCCCCTGGTAGGTGTTGAATGACTCACCACTGGGAAAACACTATCCGACGTCAGTATTGGCTGCTCCATCATCCCTGAAGATGATGGAGCAGTGGGCAAAAAGGACACAAAAGGAGCCTGTTTATACAGAGCCAGGAAGCCTAGATTAAAGGCTAATGGACCCCTGGGGCCCGTAGGTGCACCAGCAGGGGTCATGGCCCTGTTAAAAAAGCTAAACATAGCATTTAGAAAATGCAGATGGATCTGCACCAGGAGCTGTAAAGGCTGGATATTCTCCTTGAGGCCGGACCCCACTTGACTCCCACTCCTCTATCTCCTGCGCTGATGGAGTAACAGGAGAGAACTGCGCTGAAGCACTTGCAGGCGATGCTGGGATGTCTACCAAAGACGGCACAGGTGATGTCTCTGCCAGCTTCGGTTGTGGAGGGCCCATCTCCCAAGTTCAACGGCGCCGAGACTTGGACGCTGATGACAAGGACCTCGAGCATCATCGAGAACTCTGGTGATGCCGCTTCTTAGGAGAATGAGATGACTTATAACAAGAAGACTCTTCTCAAGGCCTGGATCTTGAAGACCCTTCTCGAGGCATGGATCTTTGACAGTCTCGCTTCTACTTCTTGGCCTTCGCCAGGAACAGCTTTGCTTCTGTGTCTTTAAGTGCCTTCGGGTTCATACTCTGGCATGAACAGCATCCCCAACGTTGCAGTCGGAACTCAGGCACCAAAGACAGTTCTCGTGAAGGTCAGTAACAGACATATGACCCCCACACTCCCTAAAAAGCTTAAAACCCGACTTCTTTGGCCGAGACATTGTTGCACGAAAAAAGTTAGTGTTGAATGTGCGAAAAAAATGTAAATGATGTCAGCACGCCGGCGATGGCTTCTAATGGATCCGATGACATCAGAGGAAGCAAGCAAATGAGAGTGACCTTGAACCCAACCAGAAGATGAGCGGCACATCACACATAAGGTGCACAGGCGGAGCTGTGTGAGTATCAGCTCTGGAAGAGAAGACGTGTGTCACACCTTCCATCTGCAGAGTTGTGTGAGAGTCTCTGCACTGGAACAGAAGATAAACACCACATCACACATGAAGTGCATCGGTAGGGCTTAGTGAGAATATCAGCACTGGAGCAGATAATAAGCGACATATCACAAAAGAGGTGCATTGGCAGAGCTTTGTGAGAGTCTCAGCACTGGAGCATTGGAATTATGGCTAAAACCAAAAAGAGGAAGGAAAGAGCACATTTATTAACAAATAGGAAGCAAGAAAATGAGACTGACATTGAAGCCAACCAGTGTTAAGTAGTGAGCAGGCTCTAAACCCACTATAAGTTAACAACACACCTTGCAACACATAGCGCAGGCGCTGTCTTGTAGCAGAGACCTTGTAAGGAAATGCCTCCTTGGCATGGTTACCCCCTAACTTTTTGCCTTTGTTGATGCTAAGATATGACTTGAAAGTGTGCTGGGACCCTGCTAACCAGGCCCCAGCACCAGTGTTCTTTCCCTAAACTGTACCTTTGTCTCCACAACTGGCACAACCCTGGCACTCAGGTAAGTCCCTTGTAACTGGTACCCCTGGTACCAAGGGCCCTGATGCCAGGGAAGGTCTCTTAGGGCTGCAGCATGTCTTATGCCACCCTAGGGACCCCTCACTGAGCACATGCACACTGCTTCACAGCTTGTGTGTGCTGGTGGGGAGAAAATGACTAAGTCGACATGGCACTCCCCTCAGAGTGCCATGCCAACCTCACACTGCCTGTGGCATAGGTGAGTCACCCCTCTAGGAAGCCTTACAGCCCTAAGGCAGAGTGCATTATACCACAGGTGAGGGCATATGTGCATGAGCACTATGCCCCTACAGTGTCTAAGCAAAACCTTAGATATTGTAAGTGCAGGGTAGCCATAAGAGTATATGGTCTGGGAGTTTGTCAAACACGAACTCCACAGTTCCATAATGGCTAAACTGAAAACTGGGAAGTTTGGTATCAAACTTCTCAGCCCAATAAATGCACACTGATGTCAGTGTGCAATGTATTGTAACATACACTGAGAGGGCATCATAGAGATGCCGCCTGAATACCTATCCGACTTCTAGTGTAGGCTGACCAGTTCCTGCCACACACCAGACATGTTGCTGGCCAAATGGGGAGAGTGCCTTTTTCACTCTGTGGCCAGGAACAAAGCATGTACTGGGTGGAGGTGCTTCTCACCTCCCCTGCAGGAACTGTAACACCTGGCGGTGAGCCTCAAAGGCTCACCCCTTTTGTTACAGCACCCCAGGGCATCCCAGTTAGTGGAGATGCCCGCCCCTCCGGCCAATGCCCCAACTTTTGGCAGCAAGGCTGGAGGAGATAATGAGAAAAACAAGGAGGAGTCACCTACCAGTCAGGACAGCCCCTAAGGTGTCCTGAGCTGAGGTGACCCCTGCCTTGAGAAATCCTCCATCTTGAGTTTGGAGGATTCCCCCAGTAAGATTAGGGATGTGCCCCCCTCCCCACAGGGAGGAGGCACAAAGAGGGTGTAGCCACCCTCAAGGACAGTAGCCATTGGCCACTGCCATCCCAGACCGAAACACCCCTAACTTCAGTATTTAGGGGCTCCCCAGAACCCAGGAAATCAGATTCCTGCAACCTGAAGAAAGAAGAAGGACTGCTGACCTACAAGCCTGCAGAGAAGGAGGAAGACGACAACTGATTTGGCCCCAGCCCTAACGGCCTGTCTCCAACTTCGAAAACCTGCTCCAGCGACGCATCCGACAAGGACCAGTGACCTCTGAAGCCTCAGAGGACTGCCCTGGACTACAGGACCAAAAAACTCCTGTGAACAGCGGCCCTATTCAAAACCAGCTACTTCTTTGCAACAAAGAAGCAACTTCCAAGGACTTCACGTTTCCCGCCGGAAGCGTGAGACTCTACACTCTGCACCCGACGCCCCCGGCTCGACCTGCAGAAAACTAACACCTCAGGGAGAACTCCCCGGCGACTGCAAGCCGGTGAGTAACCAGGGACGACACCGCTGAGCCCCCACAGCGACGCCTGCAGAGAGAATCCAGAGGCTCCCCGTGACCGTGACTGCCTGTAACAAGGGACCCGACGCCTGGAACCAACACTGCACCCGCAGCCCCCAGGACCTGAAGGAACCGAACTTCAACGCAGGAGTGACCCCCAGGCGACCCTCTGCCTTGCCCAGGTGGTGGCTGTCCCAAGAAGCCCCCTGTGCCTGCCTGCACTGCTAGGGTGACCCCTTTTAAAAGGTGCGCCCGTGCAAACAAGGAAAATGCTCTCTATCTGTGGTACAGCCCCATATGGACTGCATCAAGCCACCTGCACCACTGCAGGTCTGCATTTCCCTTGCCAGGCCTTGAGGCACACCAGTGCATGTGCCAGTGTCATTCATCCCACCCCTTTGTGTCCCTCGTGAACCAGTGATGGAGGCATGTTTGTGCTGGCATTGAAAAGCTGATCATGGTGTGCCATTATGAATCAACGCTGTTGAAGTATCAAAACATGGTGTTGGATATAAAAGCCTGACGTAAACAGATGTGGCTGGTGAAAACGTTTGAGCAGTAATTGCTCTGTGGTGTTCGGAGGGGCATTTAAACACCCCAGAACATTTTGTAAAACTGGGGCTAAATAATGCATTTTCAAGCATATAGGCACACCACGTTCAATAGTCGTTGAAATCTCAAACCATCAGTTACATAAAGAAAAGCCATGAATAGAGACAACTGTTTTGCCGGAACACTCAATGAGTAGCTGTTGCTCTCTACAAATTCTCTAATAATAATAATAATAATAATAATAATAATATTCACTGGTGAAGTCTTAACAGTGGTGGAGCATAAATACCCATCCAAGAAAGTCTGTCCTTCACCAGGAGTGTTTGGGTTCAGCCTACCCAAGAAAACTGCTGAAGCGGTAGCAAGGGTACATTTTTTGGCACAATTTCACTAAAAGTGGCTAAAAAAGTCTTAGGATTAGAAGCAGTTCAAAATGCCTTGCGCATATATATATATTATATATAAAGCAACTTCTTTCACTTCTACATCGCATCTCTTTCTATTTTCCCAGCCTGCCCCTTTCTAAGTAAATTGTCAGTCACCATACTTTGTGGCTGATGACCTACTTGCAAGGGGCAGAGTGGAAGAATTATAAGTTACACAGAATTCACAAGCTCAGGTTGTAGACACCTGAGGTAGAACGCTATTAAAGGGTCATAAATGAGAAGTGCCACCAAAAATCAAAAATTTACGACCCAAACAAACAAGTTACTTAACTTCAGTAATGCATTATCTGGTAGAGGCTCTATCTAGCTGCAGATTCCTTACCTTAAAATTTCCTGGCGTCAGCTTGGACTCCGGAACCTTTGCGGAGCAATACCCTTGCGCACGCCGCTGGGAGATGTCATTCAGATCCGGGTGGCATCGTCAGCATCGTTGAAGGTGTCTCTAATGTCAGGGTCACCAATAAAGACACCATCCAGGCATGTGTAGGTCAGTTCCTTTTCCACTAACTTCCACGCCAGAAGCGCAGAGCCATGGAAAGAACTAACAGCTTGTCTGTGCAATATCTAGGGCCCTGAAAGGGGACAATCCCTGACCCTATTAGACGTGTCTGCAGAGCGGGGGAGGCATGGGTGGGTGTAAGGCATCTGCAGCTAGATAGAGTCTCTACCAGATAATACGTTACAGAAGGTAAGTAACTTGTTCATCTGATGAAAACTTCTAGCTGCAGATGCCTTCCCTTAGAATAGATACTGCCTGACAGATATCCAAGACTGGAACACCTCATGCTAGCGCAGTGGAAGAAAATAAGTTACTTACCTGTAACTGTAGTTCTCGAGTATTGGAACTTTCATAGATTCACATGCTTGAATCATTCCCCATCGTCGAGATGGGAGTCCCGGTACAATTTTCACAAGTAATGTTAAAACATATTGAAGAGAAAAAGGCCCTAGGCCTCTTCAATTTCATAGTCTATCAGAGTCATTTTGTGAAAAGGACCGAACCTGATCCTCCACCAATCAGGCAACAGCACCCTTCAGAACCTCCTGAGAGAAGCTCTAGCACCTCAGATTTTCCAAGCACAAGTGCATATATTATGTTGAATATATAAAGAAAGAAAGAGGTGAAGTGAGCTTCTCCGGGGAGGCGGGTGGGTCGCATGTGAATCTATGAAAGATTCCAATACTGGAGAACTACAGTTACAGGTAAGTAACTTATTTTCTTACTCCAGTATTGGAACTTTCATAGATTCACATGCTTGAATCAGAGTAGAGAGCAATAACTATGCACATTGTAATATGACAACACCTCTAATAAACAAAATATCTTGAACCACAAAACCTTATTATCATCATGCATAAAATGATGAACTATATAAGTATACGCCCATATGTCTATATATATATATATATATATATATATATATATATAAATATATAAATATATAAATACACCTATATACTTATCTCTATTACATACAGATATACCTGTGGAGATACATGATGAAATTCTAAGAAAAACAGTAAAAGAAATTATTATTATAAGACACTACTGTAACATGATCAATGTCTGCAAACCTGCTCACTTATGTGATTGTGATAGCGTTCTTCTATCCTTATATACGTTTCTGTTTTTCTCTTTCTCTTTTTTTTTTTCTTTTTTTTTTTAAATGTAAACAATGTGCATACTTGTTCTAGGATGGAGGGATGTAGGAGAAATGGCTCACCTTCACCTGAAGAGATTCCTGAGAACCGCCTGGCCCACTGCTACCTCTCCATGAGAGAGGGATTCCAAGCAGTAGTGCTTAGTGAAAGTATGACAGCTCTTCCACGTTGCTGCCCTACAAATGTCTTGTATTGGCACTCCGGCAAACAGTGCCGCTGACAATGAGACTTTTCTCGTAGAGTGAGCATGCACAGATGACTGCAAAGATTTGCCAGCTGCTTGATGGCAAAAGCGAATGGCTGAGACGATCCATCTGGAAATACTCTGCTTGGATAGTGAGTACCCCTTCCTAGGAGCACTGTACGAAACAAATAACTGATTAAAGCGTCGAAAAGATTTAGTCCTCTCCAAATAAAATTGAACACATCTTTTAACGTCTAAAGAGTGTAATGCACTCTCCGCCGGAGTAAATGGATGAGGGAAAAAAGACTTGAAGACTAAAGGTTCGTTCATGTGAAAGTCTGACGGAACCTCTGGAACGAGTCTATCGTGTTTAAGCTGCAGGAATGGCTCTTGGATGGACAGCGCTTGCACCTCGCTGACCCGCCTAGCTGATATAAGGGCTATCAATAAGGCAACCTTCTACAACAAGAACTTGAGGGAAGCACGATGGATCGGTTCAAACGGATGCTTCCTTAGTTGTGCCAAAACAATATTCAGATTCCACGAAGGAAGTGGTGGTCTGAAAGGAGGGTAAACCCTGAAAAGCCCCTTTAGAAATCTCTTAATCAGCCGAGAAGAGAAGAGTGAGGGTGTGTCATCTGAACGTCTGTATGCAGCTATAGCTGCTAAGTGAACTTTAATGGATGAGTGTGCTAGGCTAGATTGAGCTAACTGTAAGAGATACGCCAATATCTCCTCTGGTGGTGAGACTAGAGGGTCAATCCGACGCTGATGACACCAGGCACAGAATCTTTTCCATTTACACTGATACGTCTTGTTCGTGCTATCCGCTCTGGCCTTCGACAAAATATCCCTGCAGTCCTGCGGGATATTCAAATGCGCAAACTCTCTGTGGTGAGGAGCCATGCTGATAACCGCACTGACTGCGGATCGGGGTGCCGAACCTGGCCGTTGTTCATTGTTAGTAATTGAGGTAACAGCTCCAGTGGAATATGAGGTTTGACTGACAGAATGAGGAGCTCCGTGAACCAATGTTGGCGCGGCCAGTACGGGGCTATCAGTATCAGAGTGCACGGTTCTGTTTTCATCTTCGTGAGGACCCTTGGGATCAACGGAATGGGAGGAAAGGCGTAAACAAAGATGTCTGACCAGACTATCGAAAACGCATTCCCCCAAGATCCCTTCTGGTGATGCCAACTTGCGAAGAACCAGCATTTGGCGTTGTCCTTCTTCGCAAACAGATCCACCGTTGGTGTACCCCACCGGGAAAAAATCTGGTTCAGTATTGTCTGGTCTAGCTCCCACTCGTGGCAGTCCGATTTCTGCCTACTGAGTGCATCTGCTGTCTTGTTGTTTATTCCAGGCAAGTGTACCGCTGATAGTGTGATGCCTTGCTGTGAGGCCCAGTTCCAGATCGCTTGGGCTTCCCTGGAGAGGGTGAGAGATCTTGTGCCTCCTTGTTTGTTGAGATAGTGCATCGTAGTGGTGTTGTCCGTTCTTATCACCACTCGCGATCCTGAGATTCTTGGGAGAAACACTTGTAAGGCCAGGTGCACTGCCCTGAGTTCTAGCCAATTGATATGCATCGATGCCAGATGCATTGGCCATTTGCCACTTATTTTCAGGTCCTGTAACACCGCTCCCCAGCCTTCCAGTGAGGCATCCGTTGTTATGGTCCACGGGGCTGGCTGGTGAAGAAACGAGAGGCCGATTGACAGATGGTGTTTTTGAGACCACCATCTCAGAGTTCTGATCATTATCGGAGTTATTTGTACCTGGTCCTCGAAAGTGCCTGATACTTGGAGCCATTGACGATTTAGCTGCTCCTGTAAGGGGCGCATCTTTAGCCGACACAGAGGAATCAGAGGTATGCATGAAGACATCATGCCCAACAGTGATTTGAAGAGACGGACAGTGACCTTTCGTCTTCTCTGTATGGAACTCACTAGGGTCAGTAATCTTTGTTGCCTCTCTAACGTGGGACATGCCATGCCGGATTCTGTATTCAGTTTTGCTCCCAGAAAAGTAATATTGCGTACTGGTAGAGGGTTGGACTTCTCCCAGTTGATTGTGAATCCGAGATTGGTCAGTAAGGAAACGCACTTTCTTGTTGACTTGTGTGCTCCTGCGTAAGTCTTTGCCTTTAATAACCAATCGTCTAAGTATGGAAAAACCTGGTGCTTTCTTCTTCTGAGAAAAGCTGCGACTGGTGCTAGGCATTTGGTAAATATTCTTGGGGCTGATTTGAGTCCGAAAGGAAGATCGCGGTATTGATAATGGCTCCCGGCTACGGTGAATCTCAAATATTTTCTGTGGGCAGGGTGGATGGGTATGTGGAAGTATGCGTCCTTGAGGTCTAGTGATGACATAAAATCTCCTTGATTTAGACGCTGAAGGACGTCTTGCAGGCTGATCATTTGGAACGATTGCTTTTTTAGGTATACATTTAGTTCCCTTAAATCGAGGATCGGCCTCCAATCCTTCCACTTTTTCCGAATGATGAAGAACCTGTAATAAAATCCTGTTCCTCGTTGGGCTCGAGGCAACTTCTCTATAGCTCCCTTGAGAAGCAGCTTATCGACTTCTTCTTTGAGTTGTTGAGGATACCTTGAAGAAGTCCTGCGGGGAGGGTTTGAGGGAGGTATCTGGATAAATTCTAAAGTATGGCCCCGTTCCACTAATTGTAGGACCCACTTGTCTGACGTAATGGTTTGCCATTGACTGAGGAATAAGGAGATCCTCCCGCCCAGGGTGACAGAAGGAGGACTGAGCGTAGCCGGCGCCTCGAAAACATCAGGTTCTACGAGCTGAATCTTTGGCCGGACGGGTTGAACGTCCACAGCCTGCTGGTCTACTATAAGCTGGTTGAGTCGGCTGCCTTTGCAAGTAGTATGGACGATACTGCTGTGAGGATGATGGATAGGAAGAATATCTCTGTTGTTGATATCCCCCTCTGTATGAGGGTTGGCCACGCCCCCTAGGACGAAAGGACGATCTTCGATATTGCAGGGTCCCTAATGACCTTGCCGTGTCCGTCTTGATTGATTGTAGGGCTTCATCAACATGTTTTCCAAATAGCGCTTGGCCACCAAAGGGTAAGTCTAGGATTTAATTTTGGACTTCTGGGCGAAAAGAGGTGGCTTTAAGCCAGCCCTGTCTTCTTAGTACAGCTGCACCTCCAAGCTGTCTAAAAGCAGTGGTCGCTATATCCATTGCACAGTCTATAAGCTCTGCAGACGTGCGTTGACCTTCTTGTACAGTTTTATTTGCCTCCGATCTCGCATCTTCTGGCAGTTGGTTAATAAAAGGTGCACTATCCGCCCAAAGCTGTCTGTCGAATCTAGACAAAATAGCCAAGGGGTTGGCAGCTCTAACTACTAGGCTAGCCATAGACGAAAACCTTTTCCCTATGTTGTCTAGCCACCTACCCTCCTTGTCTGGGGGTGCGGAAATCGGGGCAGAAGGATTCTTCGATCTTCTTTGAGCTGCCTGAGCTACTACTGAATCCGGAGGAGGATGTCCTGTTAAGCATGTTGGTGCATCATCAGGAGCTTTGTATATTTTATCCAGACGTGGCAAAACTGCTGTGACTGTTGCCGGATTATTCATGACTTTAAGGCCCTCTTCCCACAGGTAGTTCACCATCGGGATAGAGCGCACAGACTTCTAAAAGGGCTCTTTAAAATCATATAGGAAACAGTCTGTTTGCTTAGTAGGTAACGGTAAGGCAAAATGCTTGGCTGCCCTCTCTAGAAGATTGTGAAAACCTCCAATGTCTTCTGGTGGGGATTCCACCTTCGAATGAGAAGGAGAAGAAGGAGCAGGGAGCAGGGATAATGTACTCGTCCCACTCTGAGTGAGTGTCCATGAGCTCTCCTTCTTCCTGATCCCCTTCTGAGATGTCGGTGTCTTGGGGAATTGTCATGTCCGGAGTGGCCACATTTGTGAGGGGCAAGGACGTTGGTCTCTTATGTGGAGTAGAAACACCAGAAATAGGTGATGGAGGAGGTTGTTCTCCTTGAGGAGGAAACCTTCTGTTGTAATCCACTAACATCGCTCTAAGGCCAGTAAGCAGGTCGGAAGGAATATACGCCCCCTGTTGATATTGCTGATGCTCCGAGTAAACCTGGGGATCATAAGCTTCTTCATATTCCTCCTCTTCCTGGAACTTTACATTCAATTCAGAAGGACTGTGGGCTGTTCCAAAAGGCCCGTCTTCATCTGAATCTTCATCTCCCTCTAAAAGATGTACTGGCACAAGGGAGGATACCTTACTAGGTGATGTGTGGGTTGGAGTTAACTTTTCTCCTCTTTTTTGATGTTTTTCCTCGTCAACGGTGTCCGTCGACGACGTATAAATCGACTTCGTCATGGACGGTGCCATCGACGCTGGACGCACAGTTATTTTAATAGCAGAAAGCCTCGCCGACGAGTCTACCGTCGACGAAGTCGTTGACGACGGTAGGGCTGACACTGACATCAACGCCGTCGACGATGACGAGGTGTAGACGGTCGTCGACGCTGATGCCGTCATTGCAGTTCTCGTCGACGGTGGGGTACTTGTTCCCGTCCACGATGTCACCGGCGGAGCCGTCGACGATGGAAATCCAGAAGTAGCTGTTGTCGTCGGCAATGCACCCCCCTACGGTGCCGTCAACGGGGAATCTGTCGACGAAGCCTTTTTTCCAGTCACAAAGGATGGCTTTTTGAAAGGCACAGATGGTGGAACAGATAAAGACTTTCTGTGCCTCTCAGAACTGGAAGAATGTCTTTTCCCCTCTTTACTTGAGACTTTAGTTGGGGAAGAAGATGGGCTGCGACCCTTATAAGACCCTGAAGCAGTCTTTTTGAGGGCTTTTTTTGAGATTTGTGAGGGAGATCTAGAGCGTGATCTTGCCCTTTTAGATGATCTCTTAGATGTTGATGATTCCTCACTCTCAGAATCAGAAACTGGATCCTTCCTATGTTTTAGTTTCTGCAGCCATATTAATAATCTGCCTTCCCTGTCTTTTAAGGTCTTAGAAGAAAAAGTACGGCAAATCTTACAGTCTTTGGCTGAATGATCTGGGTATAGGCAGTAAATGCAGTCTTGGTGAGGGTCTTCAGAATTAAGTCTTTTCTTCCCACAAGTCTTGCAGTCTCTGAAGAGACTCTTCTTTTCCTTGTCAGACATAGTTGAAAAATAGCTGACAAATCCAAATAAATGAGTTTCTCTGAGAGAAAAATAGTTGAATAAAGGTGTGAAGACAGAGCAGAGCTCTGAGGAGACTCCCTAGCACGACGTGCGGTAGAAAATCTGAGGTGCTAGAGCTTCTCTCAGGAGGTTCTGAAGGGTGTTGTCGCCTGATTGGTGGAGGATCAGGTTTGGTCCTTTTCACAAAATGACTCTGATAGACTATGAAATTGAAGAGGCCTAGGGCCTTTTTCTCTTCAATATGTTTTAACATTACTTGTGAAAATTGTACCGGGACTCCCATCTCGACGACGGGGAATGATTCAAGCATGTGAATCTATGAAAGTTCCAATACTGGAGTAAGCAGCCTTGCCCCTGGTGGAATGAGCCTTCAAGCCTTCAGGAGGCTGCTTCTTGGCCAGTGCATAGCAGATCTTAATGAGAACATCCCAGCACAAAATGGTTCATTTCTGCACTGCCTGGCCCTTCTTTGCTCCCAAGTACACAACAAAGACTTGGTCATCCACCCAGAACTCTTTTTGTGGTCAAGGTAGAACAACAATGCTCTTTTTGGCTCCAGCCGGTGGAGTCGCTCCTCCTTTTCTTTAGAGGGATACGGTGGAGCAAAAAAGGAGGACAGGGTGTGTAGGAATCTTGCCTGTTGTGTGGTGAGCACCTATGGTGATATCACCTTATACCAGGTCCACGTATCCCCTGAGGGTAGACAGTGTCTAGGAAGCCAGGGGCTCTCGAGAGGTAGCTGTGGATGAGCAGAGATAGATAGACTCATCTAGGGATACGCAAAGCTTATGCAATGCCACTACAGTCACACAGCACTCTCATGAAAGAACCACACAGTGTTACAAAATAAATGTACTTTATTATGGTAACACAAACACTACAATACGTATAGGCAATACTCCACTAGGAGGTGAGTAAACACGCTAATATATACATTAGAAGTCAGTGCTAAGCATAGAACGCAATAGCAAACAGTAAAACAATACAAAAAAGTGAAGTCCCTAAGGGGAGACCAAACCATATTCTAAGTAAGTGGAATGCGAAAAGCAGTCCCTCACCCAAGAAAGTCGAATCTGTAGAGCTGGAGGAACTAAGAACCCCAAAAGGTAAGCACCAGGGTGACCCCCATCGACCAGGAGGAAAGAGGTAATAAGGATAAGTTACTTACCTGTAAATCCTAGTTCTCTTCCAGGGGTATCCTCATCATTGAATATTCCCGCCCTTGTGCGGGGACCCCGGAGCATATATAAAATACACACATATTATACATGTGTAAAACAGCAATGCAGGCTATAATGTTAAAACAGGCTAAAATGCTTTATTTCTATGAAGTTTTTTTTTTTTTTTTATATTATAAAATTACAATAGAGAACAAATATCTACCCAAGCCCCCAAAACTGGGCTTAGGGAAGTAAGCAGCAGTAAACTCTAGAGAAAAAGAGAAAAAAACTGCATTGAAAAACAATGGAGCATTCTTAGCCAATAGGCTGCATGCAGGTTAACACAGGAGAACCATAAAAACTTTGGCACCGTGCCTTTAAGACCCTGAGCACCTCCAGTATCCCACCATGCCTCAGGGGTGAAGGAAAGGTGACAGTTGGTTCACAGTTAGGTCAGTTCTTTTTTACGGTGACAATCTGTGTAAGTGATTCAAAATACCTGTCCTGCACTTCTAGGAGACGTGCGTCCGGGGAGGAGGGTGGGTTGTTTATGACTTTGATGAGGATATCCCTGGAAGAGAACTAGGATTTACAGGTAAGTAACTTATCCTTCTCTTCCAGGGGATCCTCATCAATAGTCATAAACATTGAATAGATTAGCAAGCCCATCCCTAAACTCTGCGGACTGTCCGATAGAAGTGCAGGAATAGATACGTATTATGCAAATAAATTTCTCAGAGAGGCCTGCCCCACTTGGGCATCCCTCCTTGCATCTGAGTCTAAACAGTAATGTCTAGTAAACGTATGCACAGACTTCCATGTAGCAGCCTTACAAATCTCAGATATTGGAACATTGTTAAGGAGGGCAGCAGTAGCCGCTTTTCCCCTTGTGGAATGCGCTTTAGGCCTCGCTAGTAATTATTTATTAGCCAGCTGGTAAGTATTAACAATACAAGAAACTATCCATCTTGATATCGTTCGTTTAGATGCTGCCTCTCCTGTCCTCAAATGACCATAATTTACAAACAAGCGGTTAGAGTGTCTAATCGATTTTGTCTTATCCAGATAAAATTTCAGCACTCTTTTCAAGTCTAAGGAGTGCAATGCTTTCTCTGCCAGAGTCTCCGGATTGGGAAAGAAAGTCGGTAAAGATATAGTCTGATTGATATGGAATTCTGACACCACCTTCGGAAGGAAAGATGGGTGAGTTCGCAGAACCACTCTATTGTCATGAAAAACCGTGTACGGTTCTTTGGAAGACAAAGCCTGGATTTCGCTGGCCCTCCTCGCTGAAGTAATGGCCACTAAAAAAGCCATCTTCCACGTAAGGTGTTGTAAAGAGGCCTTATGTATAGGTTCAAAAGGAGGGCCCATAAGTTTTGCCAATACTATGTTCAGTTCCCATGGAGGAGAAGGTCTCCGAATGGGCGGAAAAACTTTTTTCAAACCTTCTAAGAAATCCTTGACTACAGGTTTCGTAAAGAAGGATTCCTGAGAAGGTGACTTGCGATAGGCTGTAATAGCAGACAAATGTACCTTAATAGATGATACCTGCAGACCGGACTTTGCCAGATGAAGCAAATAGGACAGTATGACATCCTCCTGAGCCCGTATGGGATTCTGACCTTGTTGACAGCACCATATGTAGAATCTCTTCCACTTAAAAGCGTAAGAACGCCGCATGGGCGGCCGTTTGGACTCTTTCAAGATGTTCATGCACTCCTGTGAGAGCCCTAGGTGCCCATACTGCAGGAATTCAGGAGCCATGTTGTTAAGCTCAGAGAGGGTAGGTTGGGATGTAGAATCCTGCCCTCCATTCTGCTCAGAAGATCCGGTCTGCACGGCAGCCTCCTGTGAGGTTTTTCCGATAGGTTGAGGAGATCTGTGTACCAGAATTGACGGGGCCATTGTGGCGCTATGAGAATCATTCTGGTTTTGGATCTGTAAAGTTTGTTGATCACTGCCGGTATGAGGGGAATCAGCGGAAAAGCGTAGAGAAATATCCCTGACCAGTCGATCAACAGGGCATTCCCTCGAGATCCCGGACGGTAGAACCTGGATGCGAAGTCTGGGCATTTCTTGTTTACTTCGTCTGCGAAGAGGTCCAGTTGAGGCCGACCCCATTGAGCGAAGATGTATTCTGCGACTTCGCCGTGTAGGACCCAATCGTGAACGTCCTCTAGGTGTCTGCTCAGAAAATCTGCTTCCACGTTTTGTTGACCTGGCAGGTGAACCGCTGTCAGTGACATTCCTCTGGCCAGGAGCCAATGCCATATCGCTTGGGACTATCGAGATAGGGGTAGGGATCTCGTTCCCCCCTATTTGTTCAAATAATACATCGTGGTTGTATTGTCCGTTTGTATTAGGAGAGTTTTCCCCTGAATTAGTGGTATGAAAGACTTGAGAGCCAGATGGACTGCTCTGAGTTCTAGCAGATTGATGTGGTACTGCTTTTCCTTGTCTGACCACAGGCCCTGAGCTTGAAGGGGACCCAGATGAGCCCCCCATCCCTGAAGAGACGCATCCGTTACCAGAGTGTCGGATGGAACTACCTGGTGAAACGAAGCACCCACTGACAGGTGAGGTCTGTGCATCCACCATCTCAATGACTGAAGTGCTACTGCCGGTAGTCGCACTCTGTCCTCCCAGCGACCTGTCCTTTGGCTCCAGTTGCTCTCCAATGCCTCTTGGAGGGGCCTCATGTGGAGTCTGGCATTTGGGACAATAAAAATGTATGATGCCATGGAGCCCAGCAGCGATGTCACCTGACGTGCCGTAGGTGCGTTGGCTCTCAACAGGTCCTGACACTTCCTGTCTATTGAGGATAGTCGTTCCTCCGAAGGATACACTCTTTGGAGTTCTGTGTTTATGATAGCTCCCAGGTAGTGAAGGTTCTGTGTTGGAATCAAGGTTGACTTTTGGTAATTGACCTGAAGACCTAGAGACTCGCAAACTCCGAGCACAATTTCCCGATGGCTTCTCGCCTGCTCCGGAGAAGAAGCCTTCAGTAACCAGTCGTCTAGGTATGGATATATGAATATCTTTTGTTTTCGAAGATGCGCCGCTACCACTGCCATACATTTCGAGAAGACGCGTGGGGCAGATTTCAGGCCAAATGGTAGAACTCTGAACTGGTAATGCTGTAACGCTACTTGGAAGCGCAGGAATTTTCGATGTTTGGGAGCTATTGGGATGTGAAAATATGCATCCTGCAGGTCGATGGAGCACATCCAGTCTCCCTGATGTAGCTGAGGGAAAATCTGGGGAAGCGCTAGCATCCTGAACTTCTGTTTCCTTATGTATTTGTTCAGCAGCCGTAGGTCCAGAATTGGCCTGAAAACGCCCTCTCGACCCTTCTTCGCCACCAGAAAGTAACAGGAGTAAACCCCTTTTCCTCTGTGCGCAGGTGGAACCTTTTCTATGGCATTCTTTTGTAGGAGGGCGAGAGCCTCTTTGCGCAGCAGGCTGCGATGAGATGGATTGCCTTTGGTTGGTGGCAAGTGTGGTGGAGGCTGTTTGAAAAGAAGAGAGTAGCCATGTTCGACAATATTGAGCACCCATTTGTCTCTTGTGAGGGAGTGCCACTCGTGAAGATAAGCTGTAATACTTCCCCCCACCGGAGTGGTGTACAGTGTCGAGGGAAGCGAGATCTCATTGTTTGGCCGGCGCTTTCGGAGTGGACTGTTGAGGTCTACTTGACCCTCGCTCCCTTGTGTTCCTTCGCTGAAAAAGAGGGCGTCCCTGCCGTTGCTGTGACCTTTGGGACCAGTGAGGGGTTTGAACCCTCTGCTGGAAAGGGCGCCTGTCATAAGGCCTATACCTCCGCCTGAAATCTTTCTTTCTTTCCAGGCCCACTGCCCTCATGGTATCCACCTCGGTCTTCATGCGGGCCATTTCCTGGTCTGCATGGGCACCAAATAGAGAGTTCCCGGCGAATGGGAGATTCAGGATGCGTTGTTGTGCTTCCTGCTTTAAACCAGTGAGCCTCAGCCAGGAAGACATCCTTGCACAGATTCCATGCGCGTACCCATGTGCAGCTAAATCCGCCCCATCTGCTGCCGCGCTGATAACCTGGTTGGATACCAGGCATCCTTCTTGCAGGATCTCTTGAAAATCTTGTCTGTCCTCTCTGGGCAATTTCTCTGTGAATCTATTGAGAGAGTCCCACAGAGAACGATCATACCTGCCCAGGAGTGCAGAAGCACTGGAGACTTTCATTGCCGAAGCCGCCGTCCCACATATCTTTCTCCCTAGAAAGTCTAGATGCCTGCTCTCTTTATCCAGGGGGACCGTGGATGATGATGCCACCGAGTGGGTCTTTCGGGCTGCGGCTAATATTACCAAGTCCGGTGGCGGATCCTTCCTGAGGAACAAAGGGTCCTGTTCGGGAGCCTTGTATTTTTTGAGAATCCTAGCCGGGGCAGATTTGAGCGAGGCTGGGGCCAGAAAAGTGTCCATGGTTGGCTGCAACAAACCAGGCACTAGAGGCAGCAGCTTTTTTGATGCTGATCTCTGTTGTAGAGTCTCAAAGATGACTGACGAGGAGGTAGATGGCTCTGGAACCTCTATGTTTAGTTTCTGCGCTCCTCTTAACAGCACCTCGTTAAACGTGGTAATGTCATCCACCGGTGAGACCCTAGCAGGTGGAGAATCTGTTAGGGTGGGGGAGTAATGCCCGACAGATGATCCTGATGACGACCAAGAGGGTGATCTTCTTCGTGAACGAGACCTGCTGCGAGACGCTGTAGCAGAGCGCCCAGGCCTCGCGGCCGGTTGACGAGGAGCAGAACGAGCCCGTCCTGCCCTTGCTGTTGGTGATGGCGTTCTTGGCAGGGAGGCAGTAGGCGAGTACATTCGCAAATATTGCGAATCCGGGGAGGCCGCTGGTCTGTTAAGGCTCTCTAGCCATCTTGGAGATAGATTGATGGGCGAGACATGCCCAGATGATGCCGCTCTTGAACGAGATGAGTCGCTCGGTATGGAGACCACTGGAGATGGTGCGGCCTTGTCTGGCGTGGGGCAATGTTCTACTCTCTGCGTGACAGGTAAAACCTGTGTCGACGTCGACGGCTGTGTCGACGTCGAAGGGCGCCCCACCGGTTGCTCCTGCCTCGACGTTGTGTGTCTCGACGTTGAGTGTCTCAATGTAGAGTGTCTCGATGTAGAGTGTCTCGACGTCGAACGGCGATCTTTGGACCTCGACCTGCTCGCCGTCGTGTGCCTCGACGTGGAGCGGTGGGAAGCCGACGGGGGATGTCTCTCATGCCGTTGTGGCGAGTTCGACGCCGTATCTCTTGACGTCGGGGAGCGCACAACCTTTGGCGGCGACCGGGCACGCCGGCGATGGCTCGACGTCGATCGGCGGGCTGGCGTCGACAGAGACCTGCCCCTGCGATGGTGTTCCCTCGACGCCGTCTCCTTCGACGTCGGGTGTGTCGCCGTCGACGGCGGCGATCTATGCCGGTGAGACGGTGGTAGCGACGACGTCGACGGGGAACAAACAGGTACTTTCCTACCTGCTGACGTCGACCTAGCCATTCTCTCCTGAGAATGGCCTGCTGGTTGTCTGGGAAGTGAAGAGGACGATGTTTTCTGCCTCTCCTGAAGCCCATGTAGCCTGATCTTTTCTCTGTCCTTCAGAGTCCTCTTTGACATATTCTTGCAGTGCTTACAAGTGTCAGGGCAGTGACTCTGAGGCAGGCACACTATACACAGAGAGTGTTGGTCTGACTGGGCCTTCTTCTTCCCACAAGCAGGGCATTTGACAAAAAGTGAAGGCATTTTTCTGTCAGGAAAAAACTGCCAAGCTCAGACAAAGATGTTATCTGTCGAATGAAAAAGGAAAAAACGCTTTTTTAAAGGATTTTTCTGAGAAAAAACTCAGAAAAACTGAGAGCTCAATGCTCCAGGATCCTCTCAGAAGAAGCCGGAAAAAAGAACTGACCTAACTGTGAACCAACTGTCAACTTTCCTTCACCCCTGAGGCATGGTGGGATACTGGAGGTGCTCAGGGTCTTAAAGGCACGGTGCCAAAGTTTTTATGGTTCTCCTGTGTTAACCTGCATGCAGCCTATTGGCTAAGAATGCTCCATTGTTTTTCAATGCAGTTTTTTACTCTTTTTCTCTAGAGTTTACTGCTGCTTACTTCCCTAAGCCCAGTTTTGGGGGCTTGGGTAGATATTTGTTCTCTATTGTAATTTTATAATATAAAAATAAAAAATAAAAAACTTCATAGAAATAAAGCATTTTAGCCTGTTTTAACATTATAGCCTGCATTGCTGTTTTACACATGTATAATATGTGTGTATTTTATATATGCTCCGGGGTCCCCGCACAAGGGCGGGAATATTCAATGTTTATGACTATTGATGAGGATCCCCTGGAAGAGAACATGGTTTTTCCCCAAACCCACAGGTAAACTTTGGACTGTGCAAGACCCAAGCAAGACTGAAGGAAACCAAAGGTGGATCCTGACAGAAGAGGACCTGCAAAAGAAGGGGATCCAGGACAGTTCGAGCTGGATTGTCCAGTTGGGGCAGGAACCACTACTCATCTTTATGGAGTTGTAGTACCAGGTCGACAGTGGAGACAAGGAGTCAGCTGTGCGGCACTGGAGCAGGAGAAGAGATCCAGAAGTGATGCAGCCGATGTTCCACGATGGAAGAAGAGTTGCAGTCAGTCAGTGGTGTTGGAAAACCACCAACAAGCGTTGGCAAAGGCAAAAGTCGCAGATAAAGAGTTGCAGAGCTACCGGGGAACAGCAAGATCCAGGGGGACTCAACCCAAGGAGGGTAGTCCCAGGTGACCCTCAGCAGTGAGGAGAGTTGGAAGACGAGGAGGCAGCCCCCACAGGCAACTCACAGGCAGCAGGCACAGGAGTCGCAGTGAGACCCACTCAGCGTATCTGGAGGGGAGTCCCACAACGCTGGAGCAGCAGGCAGGAGACTGTGCTTCGTAGGGAAGAGTGCTGGACACCGGAGCTACACAGAGCTTGAAGATCCCTTAGAGGCGGAACAAACAAGCCTTGGTACCTGCAAGAGTTGCGGTGCACAGAGTTACTGTACTGCAAGGAGACAAGGGATGACTGTCTCCCAAGTTGGACAGCTGGTAGAAAGGACCAAGGGGACCACTCCAGACCACCACCTGTGTTGCAGGATCTGCACAGTTTTGCAGGAGAGAAGATCCACACAGCAGGACGTCGTTGCAAATGGTGCCTGCGGATGCAGGGGAGTGATTTCTTCATTCCAAGGGAGAACCCTTCTTGCTTCTTGTGTAGGCTAAAGACTCGTCGCCCTTAGAGGGTGCACAGCCAGGGGAATCTTACAGTTACTGGAAGGAGCCGGAGAAGCAATGTTGCAAAGCAGAGTCGTCTCTGGGGTTGCAGATTGTCGGTTCCTGGAGGGTCCAGTTGCCATTCCGGTGACCAGAAGATGAAGTAAACGATGCAGTGGAGTCCTGCTGGAATCTTGCATGTCAAATTTGAAGACCCACCCTGGAGGGAAACCCTATATAGCCCATAGCAGGTTGACCACCTATCAGAAGGGAGCTGTGGCTTCACCTGCCTGACCTGGCCACTGCCCATCTTGGTTCCAAGATGGCAGAATCAAGTGGTCACCTAGAAGTGCTCTGGGCACCAGCCCTAGGGTGGTGATGGACAGAGAGTGGTCACTTCCCTTTCCTTTGTCCAGTTTCGTACCAGAGCAGGAACCGGGGGTCCCTGGACTGGTACAAACCGGTTTATGCAAGGAGGGCACCAAATGTGCCCTTCAAAAGCATACCATGGCTTGGGGAGGCTACCCCCCCCCCAAGTCATGTAACACCTATTTCCAAAGGGAGAGGGTGTTGTCTCCCTCTCCCAAAGGAAATTCTTTATTCTGCCTCACTCTACTTGAGCAGGCTAAGCAGCAGGAGGGCAGAAACCTGTCTGTGGGGCGGCAGCAGCATGGTCTGCCTGGGAAACCCCAAAAAACTGGTAGGGGCAATACCGGGGGGACCTCTAAGGAGCCCCCAGAGTGCATGGAATCATACAACCAATACTGTGAACAGTATTGGGGTATGATTCTAACATGTTTGATACCAAAAATGCCCAGGTTCTGAGTTACCATTATGTAGCTAGACATAGGTAGTGACCTGAGTCCCGTACAAGGGTAAAATGGCTTCCCCACACTTATGAAGTCCAGGGAATTTCAGCTGGATTTCGTAGGGGCACCTCTGCTCATGCAAGGGTGCCCACACATACAGGTTCTGGCACCCTGCCCTCTGGGCTAGGACGGCCTACCATAGGGTGGCTTACAGTGACCTGGTGTGAAAGGTTGCATGCACCTTTTCATGAAGGCTGCAAAGGCAGGCCTGTAGACATTTTTTTTTAGAAGGGCTGGGTGGCATAATACATGCTGCAGTGGATGGGGATCCCCTGGTGTCTTAATGAACTGGGTACCTAGGTACCATATACTAGGGGCTTACATCGGGGCACCAGTATGCCAATTGTGGGGTGTACGAAGTCAGGAACAACCAAATTTAGAGGGAGAGTGCACAGTCACTGGGGTCCTAGTGAGCAGGATCCCTGTGAACAAGGTCAAAACACACTGAAAGCAGGCACAAACTGGGGGGTAACAATGCCAAAAGAGGGTACTTTCCTACAGGGTGATGTTTTGACCCAGGTGAAAGAGGCACGAGCTCTGAGTACCACCCTGTCTGGTAACATGGTGAGATACGGCAGCTGAGATAAGAGATCTTGCATCTCACTTACCCCTCCTGGCAGATGTTATTGCCCCTAAGAAGGCTGTCTTGATCATGAGCAGCCAGAGGGGACAGTTATGTAAGGGCTCAAAAGGAGCACAAATGAGAAATGTGAGAACTAGATTTAAGTCCCACTGAGGCATAAGGGGGAAACATATGTATAAGCCCTTTGAGAAATCTCTGTACAATAGGTGATTTGTATAATGAAGGTTGATCAGGCATCGGAAGGAATGCCGATAAGGCGGAAAGATAGCCTTTGAGAGTGCCTAAGGCAGAACCCTGCTGGGCAAAGGATGCGATAAAGAAAAGAATGTCAGAGAGAGGAGCAGAAAGAGGATCAATAGATCTTTCGGTACAATAATTTACAAAACGGTTCCAATGGCAGGCGTATACCGTCTTAGTGGAGGGACGCCTGGGTGGCAAAATAACTTTACAGACTTTGGGAGGAAGGTCGAAGGCTGTCAACTGTCCCCGCTCAATCTCCACACATGAAGGCACAGAGATAACTGGTTCGGGTGGAGAACCTTCCCCTGCTGCTGCAACAAAAGATCTTCTCGAAGGGGCAGCCTGATTGGAGGATTGATGCTCATTTTCAGGAGCTCGGGATAACAGACTCTCTGTGCCCAGTCCGGAGCCACAAGGATTACTTGGGCCCGGTCCTTCTTGATCTTCTTGAGAACTTTGGGCAGAAGTGTTATGGGTGGAAAGGTGTACAGGAGGCCTGACCTCTTCTCATGACGAAAAGCGTCGCCGAGGACTACCACCTTGGAAACTCTAACGCGCAATACTGCTGACATTGCACATTCTCTACGGAGGCGAACAGATCTAACCAAGGCCCTCCCCACTACTGAAAGAGTCCTTGTGTTATGACTCTGTTGTCCCATCTCTAGGGGCGCTGTTAAGCGACTGTAGGTAGCCTGGGAATCACCTTGAACACTTTTCTAGAGTCCCTTGCTGATTCCCGTTTGTTTCTCTTTTCGCCATGGTATGCTTTTGTAGTATTACATTTGCTTCTTGGGACTGCAAATCCCATAGTGCACAGTCTGGTAGTCAGGAAAGCCTGGATTCTGTTATACACTGTTTTCTATGGGAGAAGTCCAGTTGCTCCTTTCCATCGGATCCTCTCTTCCAGGACTTGCGAGTGTCTGAAACTACACACACCTGAGACCTCTCCTGTGCAGCCCAGTCATGTGATTCCACCTGGGGTTTTCTGCAGCTTGGAACTGCTTATAAGCAGCCATTTCCTCAAGATTCTTGTCATGCACTGGAGTTTGATTCCTTTGTGTTACAGACCCCTTATCAGATGGTGTTTCAGTCTTGTTCCTGTCCTGTTTCAGCTTGATTCTGTTACCTGTTTCTCTGCCCTGTTCCTGATTGTTCCAGCCAGAGTCTTCTCCTATCTATCAGCCTTGTACCTGTTTGTTTCTTCCAGAGCCTACTCCCTGTTTTTCAGTTCTGTTCCTGACTTGTTTCAGCCTGAACCTGCTCTCTGTTTTCCAGTCCTGTTTACTGTTTAATCCTTCTCCCTGTATTCCAGCCCTGGACTTTCTTCTTCCAGCCAGTGCCTGTTCCTTGTTTCCCATTCCTGTTTCTGTTTGTTCCAGCCAGAAGCTTGCGCTCGGTTTTCCAGTCCTATCCCTGCCTTTGCTTCAACCTGAGCCTGTTCCCAGTTCCTCCCTCCTAGTTTGTTCCTTCTGTTTCCATTTCCTCTTGGGTATTTGTGTCTGGTAAGTGTTCTATCAGTCTTCACCAGTGTATGTTTCCTTTGTTCTGGGATTGGCTCCTGGGTTCCAGGAGGCAATTCCAGCCCCCATCCTTTGTCTAGTGACATTGGGGGTCATTTTGACCGGAAGCACCGCCAACAGGCTGGCGGTGCTTCCTGGCCTATTACGACCACGGCGGAAGCGCAGCGGTCGCACCGCCGAGGCCGGCGGTATTCCGCCACTTTTGCCCCGGCAGTTATAATCCGCCTGGGCAGCGCTGCTTGCAGCGCTGCCCAGGGGATTACGAGTCCCTGACCGCCAGCCTTTTTCTGGCGGTATGAACCGCCAGGAAAAGGCTGGCGGTACGGGGATTCGTGGGGCCCCTGCACTGCCCATGCCACTGGCATGGGCAGTGCAGGGGCCCCCTGACAGCGCCCCATGCGGCTTTTCACTGTCTGCTATGCAGACAGTGAAAAGCGCGACGGGTGCAACTGCACTCGTCGCACGGCTGCAACACCGCCGGCTCCATTTGGAGCTGGCTCCCATGTTGCGACGCACATCCCCGTTGGGCCAGTGAGCGGAAACTTGGTTTCCGCCCGCCGGCCCAGCGGGGATGTCCAAATGGGCACCGCGGGAGTGGGGCCGCATTGGCGGCCACCCGGCGGTACCGCCGCCCGCCAATGTTGTAATGACCCCCATCGTCTTTAGTGCCTAACAGTGAAAGTGTGCTATTGCTGTTTTCCCAGGAATTACTACTGTGTTTCCAGCTGGACCCACAAGAGCTTGTCTTGTGTATGTAAGTACTATCCTTGTTTGTGCTCTAAAGGTCCAGGGACAGAATCACTTCTGCTGCCTCCTTTCAATGGGGCTGGAGGGGTGACTATCTGTAAGAGCAAACTGCACAGAGGCATTGAAATTCCCTGTTGCTGTAGGAGGTTCTGCGCCCTATTCTGTGTACAACCCCTGTGTGTTTGTCCATTAGTAATCTGTTTCCTGTTTGTTCACACAAGGGTTGCTCTGCTTTTACTTTCCTGTTTCCTGTGCCTGTCCATAGCTGTCCTTTCCTGTGTATGCCTTTAGCTGCTCTTCTGTCCCAGTACACTACCTCTTTGAGATATTCTGTGACCTCAAGGGGTGCCCCAACCAGAGTCCTGATCAGACCCGCCAAAACCGTGACACCTTGTGCCACCTCCCGGTAGAGACACCATTTGTGATCTGCTAGGCATTGATGGTTGAGTTTGTCTGGCCTGGTGTTCAGAGAACCTGCCAGGTGTTGAACCACCAAGGTTATGCTCTGATGTTCCAGCCATGTCGAGAGACGCAGGGCCTCTTGACAAAGAGTCCACAACCCCACACCCCCCTACTCGTTGCAGTACCACATTGCGGTGGTGTCGTCCGTGAACACCTGCACCATCTTCCCTTTTACAACAGGAAGAAATGCTTTCAATGCCAGTCGGATTGCCCGGAGCTCCAGTAAGTTGAAATGGAGTCTGGATTCTGCAGGAGACCAGAGGCCTCTGATTTCCACCTCTCCCAGAAGGCCCCCCCTTCCCAGAAGTGACACATCAGTCACTACTTAAACTCTGGTAGGGGAAGGGTGAGGAGTCTGCCTCTGACCCAATCGCAGTTCATTAACCATTACTGCAGATCTTTTGCAGTTCCCTCTGAGATCTGAACTGTGTCGGTAAGATTCCCCTGATGCTGTGCCCACTGGAACTTCAGAGCAGAGCACTCACATGTCATCTGGCATATTGGACTAATAGGATGCAGGACGCCATGAGTCTCAACAGCCTCAGAGTCTGTCTCACCGAAATCCAGGACAGAGGCCGAAACATCGGAATCATAACCTGAATATTCTGGATTCGCTGCTCGAAAGGATAGGCTCGAAACTGCACTGTGTCCAGAACAGCTTCAATGAAAGGGAGTGTCTGAGAGGGAGTCAGGTGTGACTTTGGCACGTTTATAATGAACCCCAGGAAATGCAGGAGGTTTGCAGTAGTCTGAAGGTGGGTGACCACAGCCTGGGGCGAAGGAGCCTTCAACAGCCAGTCGTCATGGCAGGGGAAGACTGAAACCCTTACTTTGAGCAGATGAGCTGCTACCACCGCCATCACTTTGGTGAACACCTGAGGGGCACTGATGAGACCGAAGGGGAGAACGGTACACTGAAAGTGCTTGTGGGCCACCTAGTACCACAAGTAATGCCTGTGTGCTGGCAGGATGGGGTTCTGAAAATATGCATCCTGCAAGTCCAATGCTACCATCCAGTCTCCTTTGTCCAAGGGCAGACAAGACCTGAGCCAGAGTGAGCATTTTAAATTTCTCCTTTTTGAGGAAGAGATTGATGTCCCTCAAATCTAGAATAGGGTGAAGACCCTTGTTCTTTTTGGGTATCAGAAAGTAGCGAGAATAACAACCACTGCCTACTTCTGACATCGGGACCCTTTCTATGGCTCCCTTGGCCAAGAGAGCCGTAACTTCGCGGTAGGGCAAGACTAAGTGATCCTCCATCAGCCATTCTTTTAATGGATGATGATCCGTTCCAGCTCTGGATCATCGGATTTTAGAATGGGGCTCACGCCACCAGTGGGTGCCGGTGGCGCAGGGAGTGTCGATGTCGAAAGCGATGCCAGAGGAGGCCACCTCTGTGTACTCGGTGCTGTTCTGGATCTGATATCTCATCCAAGAGACCCCATGGTGCCAAAGCGTGTAACCTGATGGAGCCCCTGTCAACCCAGTGGGGCCCGAAGGCACGCCGGCAGAATCAGCCTGCTCAGATACGAGACTCATGAACTCATAAAACTCACTGAGCTGAGCGGGAGTCCCTCTGGCTTCTGGAAAAGGGGGGGATGCTCAAAGTTGGCCCTGGCAATGACTCAGTGGATTCATGCCTGGAACGTCAACATGCCTGACTCAGCGACAGGTGAGGTGAAGTCGAAGTCCGCTTGGACTTCGTCTTCTTGTGCCTCTTCCCCGAGTGCCTGGAGAGCTTTGAGTGGGACAAAGAGGACTTGGGGCTCCTGGAGCAGTCTTGCAACCTCCTTCTCAACCAGGACCGTGACCTCCGAGGAGTCACCGACTGCCGGGCCACCATGAGCTTCAAGGACTGCTTCCTCAAAGCTTTCGAAACCATGGCCAGGCAGTTAGAACATGACTTTGAGTTAACACCGGAACAAACACTAGAGACATACCTTATAGGGGTCCGTCACCAACATGCCACGGTGGCAGGCACCGCACTGCTTGAATCCCGTCTTCCTAGATGTCATCCTTCACAAAAAGTCAAAAAAGGCCGATCAAAAAGACAGAGGGTAGCTCGATTTCGGATCTGCACTTTAGCCGGCGCGGAAGGAAAAGAACTGATGAATGTGCTTCTTGGTGGTGCTTTTATCGCTGACCATGACGTCACAGATGGCTCCAACGACGCCAACAAAGCCACGTGGATCCGAACAATGCTACTCAATGGCACGCTGAAGTGTAATGCTCTGAAAAAGTTCCAGATTCCAAGCTGATGCCGGGAAATTTTAAGATAAGGAATCTGCAACTAGAAGTCCCTGTCAGATTACAATAGCCAGATGTCATAAAAAGGCTACTATATAGATATAATAAAATGCCTTAATCAGTCATGAAATAAAAAACATTGTAGGAAGAGCTAACCCTGCAACAAGGAAACATCAGCCACATGTCTCCCAAACTTGGCAAGAAGTGCCATCATTTTGTGGGCTATTCACAAACTGCATTCTGTGCTAACAGTAACAGTACTACTCAAGTACTGGAACATACTATTCACAAACCTGTAAGTCTCCACCTCCGCCTGTTCCATATTTTCTGTGCACAGATCTCCACCCCAACTGCGAGATTGCCACACACGTATGTATACATTTGTGTAGTAAATATGAATAATAATTACCATATAGGAGGGGGAATCGGAGGACAAAAACCCAACCACAAAATAATTTTACCATTTCTATTCATGTACTGCATTTTTAAAGTTACTAAAGCCAAAAAGCACACAGAAATGTAGTAAATGTATGCCACCCCTCCATTTGAGCACCTCCAGCAGCACACATGGCCAAATCTTGGAATTGCAACACCCTGCCATAGTAACCAATAGATCCAACAAGGAGATTCACCTTCGGACAGAGTCTCTGAAATAGAAGTAAAAAATCCTCAGTCGGGCAAGGCAACTGGCTGTGGCCGAAGAGGGCTCCACGTCACGAGATAGCCGCTGGGTGAGGTCACAGTGAAGCCACTGATTTTTGGCAGGAAAACTCAGAGCTGTCAGAGAAGGCCCCTTGCAGTCTGTATACTCTTGGAGCCTTCGCCAGGTAAAAATTTCTACCTTTGGACTATGTCACTTTTTTTTAGCTCGGATTCTGTTAGCTTTAGCTAAAGAGGGCTCTACGAAGCTGGATCCCGTCTCTGCGAGGCCCATATAGAAATATGCAGACATTTAGAGCATGTTTTTATAACAACATTTGAGAAATGTTTAATGAAATTCTATGTGAAGTATTTTTTTTTATTTTTCTCAGCTAATGTTTTTGTAATTTTTAATGTAAACTCCCTGTACAATTCTTTATCAATTGGAAAAGTAATTGTATTTGTTTTTATTAAACGAAAATTCTGTTGAATGTTACACACAAGGTAAATACATTTTGTTTTAAGGCTTTTAGGGCCATATATATCATTTTTCCAAATAGCAATTACCTAATTGCGATTTGAATGCATGAAACTACAGGCGTTTCATTTAGCGATTCCCAACGGCTTGCGAATCAACCTACCTCATTATTATTCATGAGGTAGGCTGCAATATGCGACCCATTCTGAATGGCTACTATCACAGGGATGGTGGCCTGTTGGGCTCAGCAGACCACCATGTCTGTGATTGCTTTTAAATAAAGCAGTCTTTTTTTTTTTTTAAATGCAGCCAGTTTTCCTTAAAGGAAAACAGGATGTGTTTAAAAAAGAAAAATTAAAAGTGGGACCATTGCCTGCTCTTAAAAAAAGTTTTTGCATGCATTCACAAAGAGGAAGCGGTCCCTTGGACCGCTTCCCATTTGCAAATGGGTTACCACCTACTTGAAGTAGGTAGTAAAATGCAAATGTTTTGTAACCGCATTTCGGTCATAAGACATTCCTACATACCTCTGCAGTTCGGTATTAGGAAGGGATGCCCTCGACATGCCCCTTTCCAATACCGACTCGGTATGTAGTCACAATTCCAATTTGCGATTTGGTAGCAAGTTACCGAATCGCAAATTGGGATTCATACATACCAAAATGCATGATACATCTGACCCTTAATATTCAAATAAAAGCAAATGCTGGACTTTCCCATAATATGGATTACAACGCTTGTACCACACCTGATAATGAAAACAGTGATTCTTCTCAATTCTGCCATTCGTTTCAAGCTGAAACATATTTTAAACCTGTAAGAAACTGGGGAATTAGTTGAGATGGGTGAGCACGTACATCAAGTTATAACCACAAGCCTTTTCTGAGTGAAGCTCTAAAGTAACTAAATTAACCTGAGCTAAACCCCTGGAAGCTAAGGCACAGGCTTAGTTTAGAGGCAATGTGTAAAGTATTTATGCTCTACAAAAACAGTAACAAAGTCAAATCAAAACACAAGAAAAATCTCAAACCAATTTAGAAAAACAGAGTACAATTTAATAAACATAATGACACCAAAATGACAGAAATGCAATTAGGGAAACAGGTGTTTTAAATGTTTAAAGTTTAAATGCAAAAATAGTGTCAAAAGGGGTTAAGTGTTAACTGTGACACCTAGGCCCAAGTTAAGGCTGACCGCAACGGCGTGCAGGTCGAACACAGTAACTAGGTTTGATCTCGTTCAACCCTGTGGAAAGTTTCATCTTCGTACTTAGGGCCTCAACACGGCTTTGGAGGTCTTTTCCTCAGCCCGTGCTGGAGGTCTTAAGACCGCACTAATACGAATGATTTCAGAAGTCCGCCCAAAATCGGGTGGAGTTTCGAGACCAGTCGTGCTGGCAGTTGATGGTGTAGAGGTGGTACCGCTATGCCAAAAAGAGACCGCACACCGTATTACGACCTTTATTATGGTGTGGAGGTGTCCAGATGGCGAGGTGCTGCTGGCGGCAGAAGCTCCAGGACCATCCCCTCCCGGACGACCTCCTCGACTGAGTGTATGCGTGCGTGAGTGCGGTGTTTGTGTAGGTATGTGTAACAGGGTTACTGGCCTTGTAGGACCACATGCACAATCGGAGCCGTTAGGAAAGTGCCTCAGGGGTACGATGGACAGTATTTTGTGCCTACGTAAGCACGCCCACGAAGGGAAACGGAAAGGAGAGACGCGCAAGGAAGAGAGGCCTGAGACAGAAGGCACTGCAGGACGACAGGAGGAGCACAACCACCAAGGACGGGAAGACGACGCACTCAACCTCGAGGAGAGGAGAAGCCCAGTGGGTAGAAACGGAGAGGAGAGCCTGTGCGAAGGTGCCCTAGGAGGATCAAACGCAGACGAAAGCGGCAAGCCCCAATTTTGGGACTCGGCAGCCCGCCACGACCCAGGAGGGATGTGACTAGAGTAGGTATGTGCCTGTATCCAGGGCTCAGCCAAAACTTTGTTAAAGAGGAAATGACTAGACTGCACCAAAAAGAGGGAGGTGGGGAAAAAGGGGAGGGGAACCCTACAATGAGTCCAAGTGAGAAGTAAGGGATACTTATATAACGAGTTACACTCACAAGAGAACACCCATGTTGGTTATTATTAGTCTTTTCTTTCTTTAAAAATACTCTTCACAATTGTGCCAGAAAGGAGCACAAAGTCTAGTTAAATCATCACAGAGTGTTCACATTCTGCCACCATTCCTCACTTACCCTCTCCCTTATACGCACTATAAGATAAACATATCTCAAAAACTAAAACACTTTACCTTCTGTCACTCTGTTCTCTGTTTTCCTCTCATGCTCCTGTACGGCTGCCATGGATTCCTGAGCTACACCTAAAAAAGACAAACCAGAGAATATTAAAAACAGACCACCAAAGAGGAAAAAGGAGAAATAGAAGAAAGAGAGAGACTAGAAGAAGAACCCAAGAAACAAAAGGGAAATAAAATAAAGAAACTATTAAAAGAGCCATTTAAGGAGAGTAACAGTAAACAGAAATAAAGAAAACTGCCATTTTGGGAACGATTAACACGAGTCAGCTGATTCTCTAAGGTCTTCTGAGGGAGTGGGAATAAGGGCCTTCTTGAATAACCCACCACAATTTTGTTGTCAGAAGTGGAATTCATCCCTACCTGGAAAAGGGATTATGGAAGAAAAACCTTCCCTGGAGGATATGATCAATCAACTTGCTGAGGGTCAAAGGCATTTACAGATAGTATGGGAAGAACACTTGCGAGAAGCCCAAAATGATAGGGAGACGTTGCAAAATACACTTAAAAGTCAGGCTATTATTATAGCAAACAATCAGGTGGTCAACAAGACAGCGATCCAAAAGAACGAGTTACTTACCTTCGGTAACGACTTTTCTGGTGGATACATTAGCTACCTGTGGATTCCTCACCTAATGAATACTCCCATGGCGCCAGCATTCGACGGAAATCTTCTTCCTAGTCTCTGTACGTCGACGAGGACGTCACTCTAGCCCACGCGACGCCGTCTGACGTCATACAGGCAATAAGAGGTCCTCGACGACGTGCCGACGTCAGTACCAACATTTTTTACGTGCATGAGAACAACCACCCAATGCAATGAAAGAGCAAGGCAACATCCCATAACCTTGTAAAATACACAATATTGCAATGAATAGCTGTAAATTTAATATAACGAACAAATATATGCAAATCATGTATGTACACAAAGATATATACATATATATATATATATATACAGATAATATACACACGTATCCATATATACAACGTCTATTGCAACCTTGAAGACCAAGAGGAGCGCACTCAAGGATTACTTGGTAAGACCAGAAAGGCAACGGGGAGGCGGGTGAGACCGTGAGGAATCCACAGGTAGCTAATGTATCCACCAGAAAAGTCGTTACCGAAGGTAAGTAACTCGTTCTTCTGATGGATACAACTACCTGTGGATTCCTCACCTAATGAATAGAGTCCCAAAGCAGTAACACGCCCGGTGGCAGGTGCCTAAATGGTCAAACCAAGAAATCCTGCAGCACTGACCGTGCAAAATGGCCGTCCCTTCTGACCTCAGAGTCCAAACAGTAATGTTTCACAAAAGTGTGAAGGGACGACCAAGTTGCGGCCTTGCAGATGTCAGCCACAGGAACACCCCTGGCCAAGGCCGAAGTGGCCGACTTAGCTTTGGTGGAATGAGCTCTAATGCCCTCAGGAGGGTCCTTCTTTGCCAAAGAGTAACAGATTTTAATGCAAAGAACCACCCACCTGGAGAGTGTTCTCTTGTGGACTGCCTTTCCTCTCCTCTTGCCCACGTACCCGATGAACAGCTGATCCTCCAGCCTGAAATCCTTTGTTCTATCAATAAAGAAGCTCAACGCCCTCTTTGGGTCCAGACGGTGCAGTCTTTCTTCCTCTTTAGAAGGGTGAGGCAGAGGATAGAACGTGGACAAAGTAATTGTCTGAGCCAAATGGAAGGGTGAAACAACCTTCGGGAGGAAAGCAGCCTTGGTCCTCAACACCACCTTATCCCCATAAAAAGTTGTATAAGGGGGCTTTACCGATAAGGCCTGCAACTCACTCACTCTCCTTGCAGATGTTATCGCTACCAGGAAAACTGTTTTTATAACCAAATACCTTAAGGGGCAAGAATGCATAGGCTCAAAAGGGGACCCCATAAGGAAAGTCAGGACCAAGGACAAATCCCATTGCGGCATAACGAATGGTTTTGGAGGATATTTATTTAGAAGACCTTTCAAGAATCTGATAACAATAGGGGATTTAAATAACAATGGTTGGTCAGGAAGACAAATGAAGGCTGACAAGGCCGACAAATAACCCTTAATGGTAGCCACTGCACAACCTTTCTGCGCTAGAGAGAGAGCAAAAGACAAAACGTCCGATAGATGAGCATGTAAGGGATCAATCTGCTTCTCTCCACACCACGCAACAAATTTAGACCACCTATTAGCGTAGATAGATTTAGTGGAGTGTCGCCTGGCCGCTAATATAACATCCACTACATCAGGCGGGAGAGAGAAGGAACTCAGGTTGCCCGTTCAATCTCCAGGCATGTAGGTGCAGACTCTGGAGGTTGGGGTGTAAAACCTGCCCCTGCGACTGCGAGAGGAGGTCTGCCCTGAAAGGGAGACGGAGCGGAGGGCACATTGAGAGTTGGAGAAGGTCGGAGTACCACTCCCTCCTTGGCCAATCCGGAGCTATTAAGATGACTAGCGCCCGGTCTTGGCGAATTTTCCTCAATACTCGAGGAATCAAGGGTATGGGAGGAAACGCGTAAAGCAACTGGCCGCACCAGGTTATTTGAAACGCGTACCCTAACGCTCCCTGCATCGGATACTGGAGGCTGCAGAATAACGGACAATGCGCGTTCTCCCGAGTGGCAAACAGATCTATCCGAGGAAACCCCCACATCTGGAAGATTAAACAGACTTGATCTGGATGGAGACGCCACTCGTGGTCGGCCGAGAATTGGCGACTGAGACTGTCCGCACGTACATTCAAGACCCCGGCCAGATGATTTGCTACCAAGCAAATCTGATGGTCCTTTGCCCAAGACCATAGTCGAAGAGCTTCTCTGCAGAGAAGGTACGACCCTACTCCTCCCTGTTTGTTTATGTACCACATTGTGGTAGTATTGTCCGTCAGGACCTGTACCGACTGACCACGAGGGGAAGGGAGGAAGGCCTTGAGAGCCAGACGTATAGCCCGTAATTCTAACAGATTGATATGAAACATCTTCTCCTCTGGAGACCAAAGGCCTTTGATCTCCAGATCCCCCAGATGAGCTCCCCACCCTAGAGTGGAAGCATCCGTTATGACCGTGGCGACTGCGCGAACGGCTTTCCTTGTGAAAGATTGTTGCTCGCAATCCACCACTTCAAGTCCACAGCAGCATCTCTGGAGATCTTGACAGCACCTTCTAGATCTCCTTTGTGTTGAGACCACTGCCTTCGGAGGCACCACTGAAGAGCCCTCATGTGCCAGCGAGCATGCGTGACCAACAGAATGCAGGAGGCAAACAGACCGAGCAGACGAAGGACCTTGAGGACTGGAACTACCGCTCCATTTCGAAACATTGGAACCAATTCCTGAATATCTTGAATCCGCTGAGGCAGAGGAAAGGCTCGACTCAATGTTGTATCCAGTACTGCCCCTATGAACAGGAGGCGCTGAGAGGGCTCCAGGTGAGATTTGGGCTCGTTCACCGAAAAACCCAGGTCGAACAACAACTGAGTCGTTGACTGCAGATGATGCGACACAAGCTCCGGCGACTTGGCTTTGATCAACCAGTCGTCCAAGTAAGGGAATACTGCTATCCCCTTCCTTCTGAGCTCTGCCGCAACCACCGACATCACCTTCGTGAAGACTCGAGGTGCTGAAGTAAGACCAAACGGAAGGACCGCAAACTGATAGTGCTGCGATCCCACCATAAACCGGAGATACTTCCTGTGTGACTTGAGTATCGGGATATGAAAGTAAGCATCCTGCAAGTCGACAGACACCATCCAATCTTCCTTGTTCAACGCAAAAAGCACCTGAGCTAGGGTCAGCATCTTGAACTTTTCCTGTTTGAGGAACCAATTCAAGATCCTCAGGTCCAGGATTGGTCTCAACCGACCATCCTTCTTGGGAATCAGGAAATACCTTGAGTAACAACCTCAACCCCTTTCCTGCTCTGGGACCAACTCCACCGCGCCCTTTGAAAGGAGGACTTGAACCTCCTGTTCTAGCAACAGGAGGTGTTCTTCTGAACAATAAGATGGGCGGGGCGGGATAAGGGGCGGGAACTCCCGAAAGGGAAGGGTGTAGCCTTTTCCCACAATACTGAGAACCCAAGTGTCCGTTGTAACAGTCTTCCATTTGCGGAGAAAATGCTGTAATCTTCCCCCTACAGGAGAGGAGTGAGTGGGAAATGGTGGAAGCCTAAGGCTGCTTCCCCTGCTGCACCCCTCCAGAGGATGAGGAAGAGGCAGAGTGCTGCTGAGAGGCTCCTCTGGTGCGGGCCCTCCCTCTCCCTCTAAAAGATCTATAGGGATGGGAAGAAGCAGGTTGCTGGTATCTCCCCCGAAAGGAAGAGGAGGAAGAGCCACGCCCAAATCCACGAAACCTCCTGAAAAATCTGGAAGAGGCAGAGGAAGAAGGAGCTTGGAGCCCTAATGATTTAGCTGTGGCCCTGCTCTCCTTAAAACGTTCCAAGGCCGAATCTGCCTTGGCCCCAAACAGCTTGTCCCCATCAAAAGGGAGATCCAATAAGGTTGACTGCACATCCGCAGAAAACCCCGAGTTACGGAGCCAGGCCTTGCCACCACAGTTGTGCCCATCGCTCTGGCCACCGAGTCGGTTGTGTCTAGCCCAGTCTGAATAATCTGGGTCGCGGCAGCCTGGGCATTTGAAACAACATCCAAAAGACCCTGGGGAAGCTCCGTAAATGATGAGGAAATGTCATCCATAAGAGCATGAATATATCTCCCCAGGATACAAGTTGCATTGGTGGCCTTCAGCGCCAGACTGCAGGACGAAAAAATCTTCTTGGACTGCGCATCCAGTTTCTTCGAGTCCCTGTCTCCAGGCACCGTCGGGAACGAACCAGGCGCTGATTTGGATGAACAGGAGGCCTGCACCACCAAGCTCTCCGGTGTAGGGTGCCTAGAAAGAAAGCCAGGGTCAGTTGGTGCAGCTCGATACCTCCTGGCTACGGCTCTGTGAACCGCTGGGGAAGATACTGGTCTCTTCCACACCTCTAGCACCGGATCCAGCAAAGCGTCATTAAACGGCAAGAGTGGTTCCGCCGCAGCTGAGGCCGGATGTAGCACCTCTGTCAAAATGTTCTGTTTTGCCTCTACCACCGGCAAAGGCAGGTCCAGAAAACTAGCCGCCTTCCGTACCACTGCGTGAAAGGAAGCAGCCTCCTCCGTGTATTCCCCTGGAGACGAAAGATCCCACTCAGGGGAAGTGTCCAGCCCACTGGCCGTCTCTAGACCATGCAGTCCATCACCCGAGTCCTCTAGTTCTCCTTCTTCCAGGACTCTTTGGTACTCCTGCTCCTCTAATAAACGGAGAGCACGTCTCCTCGAATAAAGCCTATGCTCGATACGCGGAGTCGACAATGCCTCCGCCGAATTCGAAGATCGGCGCCGATCTTCAGAAGCCACCGACGCTACGTCCGGCGCCACAGGTAACTTCGGCGCCGATGAAAGAGCACTCGGAGCGGATGGACCCAACGGAGTCACAGGACGAAATCCCGACGTCGACGGGATGGAAATCTCCGGGGCCAATCCCTCTGAAGCCACCGGAGCAGCCACTGGCGCCGACACCGGCGCCGAGCCCACGTTCCCAAAAGGGAGAAAGGGCATAAAGGGTGCCGGCCGTAGAGGCGCAGGATCACCCAAAGAAAAGGCCAAAGGGCCAGCTGGAGCACCCCCTGGAGCCATCTGTTGGAAGATGGTATACATCGCATTTAGGAATGCGGTACTATCGGCTCCAGGGGTGGGGAAAGCCGGATACTGGGGTGCCTGACTCGAAGGCGACCCCGACGCCGGCCTCGACGTCTGAGACGCCGGAGACAACACTTGAGGCTGCACCACTTCAATCACCGACGCCTGTCCAGGTGAAGTCGGCGACGCCGGAGAGGGCAACGGCGTCGATGGATGCGGCGTGACCGTGGGACTGACCTCCCAAGCCCTCCGGCGCCGATCCAAAGACCTGGAACGAGTCTCCTTGCTTGAATGGCGCCGTGATTCTTTACGGCGCCGGGAGTCTCGATGACGCCGATGCCTTGGTGAAGAAGACTTCTTGTGATGTTTTCCTTTTTTCGACTTCGCCATAAACAACTTCGCCTCACGTTCCTTGAGGGCCTTTGGATTCATGTGCTGGCATGAATCGCAAGTCGCGACGTCGTGGTCGGAGCTCAAACACCAAAGGCAGTCGGAGTGAGGGTCCGTAACTGACATCTTGCCCCCACACTCACGACAAGGCTTAAAACCCGACTTTCTCTGCGACATTCTTACTGTAGCGAAGGACTACGCAGCAAAAATACACTGTAACCACGAAAGTAACAGTTGCTCCCTCGAAGATAACCGTTTCGAATGCACGGAAAAAAGGGAACTGACGTCGGCACGTCGTCGAGGACCTCTTATTGCCTGTATGACGTCAGACGGCGTCGCGTGGGCTAGAGTGACGTCCTCGTCGACGTGCAGAGACTAGGAAAAAGATTTCCGTCGAATGCTGGCGCCATGGGAGTATTCATTAGGTGAGGAATCCACAGGTAGTTGTATCCATCAGAAACTGACTAATACCATAGCCACCACACGGGTCCATCCAAATGTACCCAGTCCAGTTTTACAGAAGTTTCAAGAAGGCGAAGACCCCAATGCCTTCTTCACTGATTTTAGGAGGTGGCTGTGTTGGACCTGGCTTTTTTGACATGGTCATCCCCAAACTTTTTGCCTCCTTCCTCCTATTTTTGTCTGACCTGTTGTTGTTGGCTTTTGAATTCTGGGCACTTTACCACTGCTAACCAGTGCTAAAGTGCATATGCTCTCTGTGTAAATTGTACTATTGATTGGTTTATCCATGATTGGCTATTTAATTTACTTGTAAGTCCCTAGTAGAGTGCACTATATGTGCCTAGGGCCTGTAGATTAAATGCTACTAGTGGGCCTGCAGCACTGGTTGTGCCACCCACTTCAGTAGCCCCTTAAACCTGTCTCAGGCCTGCCATTGCAAGGCCTGTGTGTGCAGTTTCACTGCCACTTCAACTTGGCATTTAAAAGTACTTGCCAAGCCTAGAACTCCCCTTTTTCTACATATAAGTCACCCCTAATGTGTGCCCTAGGTAACCCCTAGAGCAGGGTGCTGTGTGGGTAAAAGGCAGGACATGTACCTGTGTAGTTTATATGTCCTGGTAGTGTAAAACTCCTAAATTCGTTTTACACTACTGTGAGGACTGCTCCCTTCATAGGCTAACATTGGAGCTGCCCTCATACATTGTTGAAGTGGCAGCTGCTGATCTGAAAGGAGCAGGAAGGTCATATTTAATATGGCCAGAATGGTAATACAAAATCCTGCTGACTGGTGAAGTCGGATTTAATATTACTATTCTAGAAATGCCACTTTTAGAAAGTGAGCATTTCTTTGCACTTAAATTTTTCTGTGCCTTTCAATCCACGTCTGGCTAGGTTTAGTTGACAGCTCCTTGTGCATTCACTCAGACACACCCCAAACACAGGGTACTCAGCCGCACTTGCATACATCTGCATTTTGAATGGGTCTTCCTGGGCTGGGAGGGTGGAGGGCCTGCCCTCACACAAAGGACTGCCACACACCCTACTGGGACCCTGGCAGACAGCATTGAACTGAAAGGGGACCTGGTGCATTTCTTAGCCACCCTTTGAAGTCACCCCCACTTCAAAGGCACAATTTAGTATAAAACAGGGCCTCTGCCCTACCTCATCAGACACTTGCTGGAGAAGAAACCTGAACCAGAACCAGCATCCTGCCAAGAAGAACTGCCTGGCTGCCTAAAGGACTCACCTGACTGCTTTCTACAAAGGACTGCAGCCTTGCTGTTGCCCTGCTGCCTTGCTGAACTCTTGTCTGGCTGTAAAAGTGCTCTCCAAGGGCTTGGATAGAGCTTGCCTCCTGTTCCCTGAAGTCTCAGGACCAAAAAGACTTCTCTTTTTCATTTGGACTATTCGTGCGCCGAAAATTTTGACGCACAGCTTGCTCCGCAGCGAGAAAATCGCCACACACCAACGCTGATCGACGCAACACCTTCGGGGTGACCGGAACTTTGACGCACGGCCTCGCAAGGACAACGCCGCCCGACTTCCAGAGGGGAAATCGACGCGACGCCTGCCGTGAGAACGAGAATTCCACGCACAGCCTCCCGGAACGACGCGCAGCCAGAAAACAAGCCGAAGAATCCACATCTGGTAATCCCTCGACCCACAGAAAGAGACTGTCCGAGTGCCGGAAAACGACGCACAACTTCCCTGCGTGAAAAATAACTACGCAAGTCCGTGTGTGCAGGGGAGAAATCGACGCACACACCATTTTTCCACGTATCTCTTCTTCTGCGGCCCTTTGTGGAGATTTTCCACATTAAACCAGGTACTTTGTGCTTGAAAGAGACTTTGTTTGCTTTTTAAAGACTTAAGACACTTTATATCACCTTTCAGGGATATCTCTACAATTTCACATTGCATCTTTATTCGTTTTGACCTACAATTATCCTGATAAATATTATATATTTTTCTAAACACTGTGTGGTGTATTTTTGTGGTGCTATATTGTGTTATTTTATGATTTATTGCACAAATACTTTACACAAAGCCTTCTAAGTTAAGCCTGACTGCTTGTGCCAAGCTACCAGAGGGTGGGCACAGGATAATTTTGGATTGTGTGTGACTTACCCTGACTAGAGTTAGGGTTCTTGCTTGGACAGAGGGTAAGCTGACTGCCAACCAAAAACCCCATTTCTAACAGGCTGCATCGGCAAACAGGCCACAAGATAGATGGGGACTGTGTGTGGAACCCCTATTGACAGGGACATTACAAGCTGCGTACCAGGCGGCAAACCTAGGGGGAACAACTCCGTATGGGGATATCAAGAAGGCTATTTTGGAGCGAGTGGGGTTTGACACCGAATATTATTATGTAAAATTTTGAAAAAACAAATGGACACCTATGGGAAATCCCAGAGGTCTGTACTATAGGGTGCAAGATTTGGGCCTAAAATGATTGAGTCCCATCGGCACGAACAGGGAAGAGGTGATACAAAAAATCTTATTGGAGCAGTTCTTAGAAGCCTTACCAGTCCAGATATGGAATTGGATTAAACAACACCCGAATGTCACAACGACATCTGCCATAAATCTGGCATATGCTTTCCACCGAGCTCCCGACTTCAGAATAACCCCACTTAAAGGGCAAGCTGTAGTAGGCAAACCTGTTAGTTCTTTTCCAAAACCCAGATTGTCAAAGTCCGAGGGTAGTTCTAGCTCACGCTTTACAGAAAAGGAATCTAATCAAACACCACAGTGTCCAGCTGCTTTCCACCATCACCTGCTTCAACTGCCCAACCCGGGAGGGCGGGCTTGCCAGGGGCCGCCCAGCTTTACTCATCATAGTGCAAAATCTGCAACTACAATTGACTATACTGCCGTCTCTCTTCCCCTGCTGGCACATGTTAAAAAATTCAAAATCATACCTACTCTTCACAGTGACCATTCGCTTCAGCACATAGAATTGGCTTGGAACGCTCCGTGTTTTCTTCCAGCCATAAATGAATTAGGAACAGTAACCTCTGTCAATCTAAACCGCTTGTTTTGGACGGAATCCTCTTTACCACAGCTGTGCATAAATATAAAAACCCTGCTTCAATCAACAGCACGCCAAGATCTCACAGCTGGGGAAGTGTCGGCCAGCTTTCTACAGTTAGTATCATCACTTGGCTCGGCCAGGCGTCAAGCTCCAAATCATAACCGGAGGCCACTAACTATGCCACCAAATATCTTAGAATTAAGAAAGGATCTGAGACGTAAACTCAGATCCACAAAAGATAGACCTCCTACAGAATCTTTATGTGCCCAAATAAAAACCCTTCGGAAAAATTATAAGAAACAGCTATGGCAAATACGAACCCAAAAGGAGGATGATTTCTGGATCAAATTACTTTTCAACTTAAGAAAGGCTAATACTAGAGAATTCTGGATGTCCGTGAATGAAATGGACCGAAAAGCAAGAGTAATAAACTGTACTTCAATTTCAGAAGATAAATGGGTGGATTATCTGTTAGACATCTTTTTTAAGCCAACCCCTCCTGTAGAAAATCAGCAACTGAAGGCTTCACTAAAACCGACAGACGTTCCTCAGAGTGATATGAGATTCAGTGCCAATAAAGTAGCCCAGGTGATCAGAAGGAGCCGTAGGGACGGGGCTCCTGGCCCTAATGGTCTCCCCCAAGCCATATATGTAAGGCGGATCTCGATTATTGGTCAGCCACTCTGTCAATATTATATGCTGAAGTCGAATGTAACAGTACCATTCCTGATAGTTGGAAAGGATCCATCAATAATCCTATATACAAAGGAGGCAGCAGGGCACACCCAGCTAGCTATAGGCTGATAGCTCTAATTGACAGTGAGGCCAAATAATTTGCCTCTTTAATCCTAGCAGACCTGCTCACCTGGTCTAATTTAAATAACCTGGTCCCTATGAATCAAACTGGTTTCCGGAAGGGCTACGGCACAGTGACTAACATTCTTGCGCTAGGAGATATAGCCAACCGAGCAAAGTGCTTAAAGAAAAATTTTACACATATGTTTTGTGGATTTCAAAAGTGCTTTTGATTGTGCGGACAGAGCAATTCTCTGGCACAAACTACAGAGTTGGGGTTTCCAAGAACGTATTTTGAGGTGCATAGAATTTTTGTATGACAAAACTTAGGTACGAATCAAGGTAGCAGACAGCTCAAAAGTTTCCAGGAGAATACCAACAAATATAGGAATAAAGCAAGGCTGCGTGTTGGCCCGCACCTCTTTAACCTCTTCATGGCAGATCTCTCTGCAAAACTAGACGCAACCAACTCACATTCTCCAAGGATGGGAAGTCTGGCTATAACACATCTATCGTATGCTGATGACATTGTTCTGTTAAGCCACACAAAAATAGGGTTGCAACGACTGGTTAGTGCCTTGGGCGAATTTGCAAAGACAAACAACTAGAGGTTAACACTTCAAAGACAAAAACAATGTCAATAGGCTGCTCTTTGAATCCTGCAAACAAAATAAAATTGAACGGTTTCACTCTCGATATGACTGCAGCTACAAATATCTTGGACTTACATTAGACAATAAGATCAATTTTGTGCCGCAAAACCAGTATATTCTACAGAAGTCCAAAGCCTTGGCGTTCACTTTCTGCACTCTTGCTAAAAGATTAAAGGGCCCATCATATAAACCACTAATGTTGGTTATGTCGGCTAAATTCCTTCCAGCAATTACATACGGAAGCGCAGCCCAATACGGGAAAGATGCTAGCCTTCGGGAAAGGCAGCAAATAAAAATCTATAAGCAAGTTTTCAAACAAAGTACCTATGGGATTCCAACATGTCGTATTCCCTTTTGTGTTGAGCGATAAAAAAGGAAATAAGTATCCAATCTTTTCTAGATGATAAAGCTAAACTTGCGCAATGCTCACACGCCTGGCTGGTAATGCACACTTATACCACCATGGCCCCATCACAATACCTGGCCGAAATCTTCGCACTTCACATCAAACATCGCTTCTTGACTCTGCGTTTGGGAGCATCTCCTGCTAGAGCGGATCAACTATCGTGGAAGAATAGAGGAGAGACTTCCTGCAGGCTATGCAAAGGCCCGAAAGAAGATATGGTTCACCTGATTTGTATTTGTCCAGCCTTAAAAGAAGCCCGCAGACAACTATTAAAACCGCTTTTTATGAGAAATGGGACTCGTTCCTGTCGGTCAGCGGTGATGTCAATGTTTGATCCTAATGATGCACAATCAATATGCAAATGTATCAAATTCTTGACTGCACACACCAAAGACGTAAACCTGCCATCCGGGATGCATACTTAATCACGCACTTTTTTGCATCTTAGAATTAAGAAACTGATTTTAGATACTCGCATGGTTTCATGGCCAAGGAATTTACGGAATTTTATAGAATTTTAGAGATGTTTTATCTTTAAATATGTTGTATTATGGGATGATTGTTATGGTTTTTATTAACTAAACAATAAAGATTATTATTATTATTGTCACAGTGTTATCATTGTGCGGAGTGGGGTCATATTGCACGCAACCGTCCCCACAGACTACCAAAACCCGAACCAATGGAAATAGGAATAACTAGAGGCAGGGTTCTATGTACAGACCGAAGCACGTCACAGTATACCAAAGAGTTGTTAGTGTATAATAAATCTATCAAGGTATTGATTGACTCTGGGTGTAGTCAATCAGTGATTAAGGCTGAACTACTGACAAAGGACCAATGGTGACAGGGAGAATCAGTGTCCATTTGTTGTATCCATGTGGACAGTAAACAATACCTGTTAGACTTGACAGCCTTAGGGTGCTCATCAGCCTGGTGTTACAGCGCCCCGGGGCACTTCAGCTAGTGGAGATGCCCACCCCTCCGGACACAGCCCCCACTTTTGGTGGCAAGTCTGGAGGAGATAATGAGAAAAACAAGGAGGAGTCACCCTCCAGCCAGGACAGCCCCTAAGGTGTCCTGAGCTGAGGTGACCCCTGCCTTAGGAAATCCTCCATCTTGCTTTGGAGGATTCCCCCAGTAGGATTAGGGATGTGCCCTCCTCCCCACAGGGAGGAGGCACAAAGAGGGTGTAGCCACCCTCAGGGATAGTAGCCATTAGTTACTGCCCTCCAGCCCTAAACACACCCCTAAATTGAGTATTTAGGGGTGACCCTGAACCCAGGAAAACAGATTCCTGATGACCTGAAACAAGAACAAGAAGAAGGACTGCTCACCTGTAAGCTCTACAGAGACGACGAAGACGACAACTGACTTGGCCCCAGCCGTACCGGCCTGTCACCAGACTCAAATAACCTGCAACAGCGACACATCCAGCGGGACCAGCAACTTCTGCTGACTCAGAGGACTGCCCTTCACCCAAAGGACCAAGAAACTCCTGTGGACAGCTGCTCTGTCCATGCAACAAAGAAACAACCATCTTTAAAGGGACTCCAGCCTCCGTTGGAATGGCAGCACACGTTCAGGACCTGCAGGAGAAGGGAAGGTTTGTATACCCAAAAATGTAGTGCCAAGTTATGTAGTGGGAGATGACATTGACAAGTGGTTGGCTGCTTATTAAGTTGCACTAAGGGTTCATGAGGTCTCTGAAGAGCAATGGGGGGGGGGGGAGGGGGGGTGGCCTTGTGGTGGTATGTACCAATAGTGGGGAGGGACACACTCCTCGCATTGGATCCTAAGGATCAAAACAGATACACACCCATGAAAACTGCTCTGCTTGCCAAGTTTGGGCTGACACCTGAGAAGTACCATCAGAGATTTAGGGACAGCACCAAACGCTCCACACAGAACTGGGTAGACTTTTTTGATTTCTCCAGTAAGGCACTGAATGGATGGGTGCAGAGCAGTAAAGTAGATGACTATTTGGGGTTATATAATTTGATCCTGAAAGAGAATATGTTCAGTGTTTGCTTTACAGAGTTGTGCCAGCACCTAGTTGGCAGTAAGCTGACTGATCCTAGAAAGCTTGCTGAGGAGGCAGCCTTTGGGTTAGCACCAGAGTGTCCAAAAAGGTACCTGGGGGGACACCCACAAAGGTGGTCAGGGTTCCCAACAGAAGAAAGAAGGGGGGGGGGACTTAAACATAAGGAGTTCTCAAAAGGTCTCCAAAACAATTCCCAGGGGGGTGGTGGTACCCAGTTCCAACCTCAGTCTGAGAAGAGGCCAGGATACTTTGACAAAAAGCAAGGGCTATTTGTCCCCAAATGCTTGGAGTGCTTCAAACATGGACACTCAAGGGTGACTCCCACTGTCCCAAGAGGGAATGCCCCCCCCCCACTGGAGGGCAGACACCCGGGTTGGCTAGTGTAGCGCTTGGGGTGAGACAGTCCCAGTTAGCTTTGGGGAGCAGCTAGAGGTGTCACTTGTATCCCTGGGAGATAAGGAAATGGTGCCAAAAACCCACATGCCTGCCAATACTTCTAAGTATAGGCAGTGGGTCACCATTAATGGGCAAAGGGTGGAGGCTCTGCATGACACAGGAGCCAGTATGACTACTGTCAGGGGTCAGCTGGTGTCAGCATAGCAAATCATCCCTAATACATTCCACCAGGTCATAGTCGCTGACAATCGCGAGCCACCTACCGGTGGCTCTGGTTCCCTTTGAGTGAGGGGTCTCTGGTACTTTCAAGGTAGCTGTGAGTCCTGCCATGCCTGTAGATTGTCTGTTAGGCAATGATCTTGAGCATACAGCCTGGAAGGAGGTAGAGCTCAGATCCCACATAGAGATGTTAGGTTTGCCTTAGTGGGTCTGCATGACCACAAGGTCCATGGCTGCCTGGGAAGTAAGTCAAGGGAGTCTGGAGCCTGGAGCCTGGAACAATGGCCCAGACAGCTGCACAGAGGAAGGACAAGGGGCACAGGAAACCTGCCCCTGATATTCCCGCAGTGGTTGACAGGGTCCCAGAAGAGGAGGCCCCTGAGCCAACTGGGGAAGATGTTGCCGACCTGGGTAACCTACCTGAGCTTGCCGGCTGGCAAGTGGAGAGCGGGCCAACCAGGGAGGAATTCTGCAAAGCACAGAAGGAGTGCCCCACTCTTGAGGGTCTGTGGCAACAGGCCTCAGCCCAAGCAGGAGGTGAAGCCTCTGGTGATCACCATATGTACTGGGAGAATGATCTCCTCTACAGTGAGCATAAGGTTCAGGACATTGGGGATGCATGTGTGCTGGTGGTCGCCCAGTGTTACTGAGCCTTCCTACTGGGCCTGGCTCACAACATCCCCCTGGCAGGACATTTAGGCCAAGACAAGACCTTTGCCAGGCTTGTCACCCACTTCAATTGGCCTAGAAGGCAGGTAGCTTCAGATAACTTCTGTAGGCCCTGCCCCACCCCACCTGCTAGGCTAGTGGGAAGACAGGGAAAAGGCTTAAGGCCTCCCTGATCCCACTCCCCGTTGTTGGCACCCCCTTTGAAAGGGTGGGTATTGACGTCATTGGTCCCTTGGATCCGAAAACCGCCCTAGTTAACAGGTTTATCTTGGTTTTGGTGGACCATGCCACTCGCTATCCAGAGGCGATCCCTCTAAAGACAGTGACTGCACTGCAGTGGTGACCAGAGCTCTGATGGGGATATTTACCTGTGTGGGGGTTCCCAAAGGAGACTGGGTCTGACAGAGGCACAAACTCCATGTCAGTGAACATGAAGTCCATATGGGACGAGTGTGGGGTAACCTACCGGATTACCACCCCTTACCATCCTCAAACCATTGGGCTTGTTGAGAGATTTAACAAGACCCTAAAAGGCATGATCACTGTCCTACCTGAGGCCATGAGACGTAAGTGGGATGTCTTCTTGCCATGCCTTCTCTTTGTTTATAGGGAGGTGCCCCAGAAAGTGTTGGGGTTCAGCCCCTTTGAACTTCTCTATGGTCACCCTGTCAGGGGACCACTAAGCATAGTCAAGGAGGGATGGGAGAAAGGTCACAGGAAACCTCCCCAGGATGTGGTCAGATACAAGCTGGCCCTCTTCAACGAGACACAGAGCTTCCGGAAGCAGGCCAAGAGCAACCTCGAGGCCAGTCAAGAGGTGATGAAGGACTGGTATGACCGGAAGACCACTCTGGTTGAATTCTCACCTGACGATAAAGTTTGGGTGATGGAGCCAATAGAACCTAGAGCTCTCCAGGACCGCTGGACTGGCCCATTTGAAGTTAAGGAGCGAAAGGGGGAGGGCACTTACCGAGTGGACCTTAAGACCCTTAGACACCCACTAAGGGTTCCCCACCACAATAGACTGAAGCCTCATTTTGAGAGGTCTGAGCTCAGTATGCTCCTTGTGACAGATGAGGGAATGGAAGGAGTGAGTCTCTCCCCGACCTCCTCTCTGCCAAAGAAGGTGATGGGTCAGTGAAGGGTGTTAATCTCTCTGACACCCTGACTCTTGATCAGAGGGGAGACTGCTACGAGTTATTGGAGCAGTTCTCTTCCCTGTTCTCCCTCACTCCTTGACTCCCACACTTGTGTGTCCATGACATTGACACAGGAGACAGTCCACCTGTAAAGAAAAAGATTTGCAGGCTGTCAGACAAAGTGAGGTCCAGTATCAAGGATGAAGTTTTCAAGATGATCGCTCTTGGGGTGATAGAGAAGTCCAGCAGTCCCTGGTCCAGCCCAGTGGTGCTGGTTCCCAAGGCTGCTGCTCCAGGTGCCAAGCCAGAACTTAGGTTCTTCGTGGACTACCGGGGTCTCAACTCTGTCATGAAGACAGATGCTCACCCCATCCCCAGAGCTGATGAGCTCATAGACAGGCTTGGCGCTGCCAAGTTCCTTAGTACTTCTGACCTCACGTCAGGGTACTGGAAGATCACCTTGACTAAAGGGAAGGGGCTCAAGACAGATCTGCTTTCCCCACTCCTGAGGGCCATTACCAGTTCAGAGTAATGCCCTTTGGATTGAAAAATGCACCTGCTACCTTCCAACGGTTGATTAACAGGGTCCTAGCTGGCAAGGATGCCTTTTTCGCAGCCTAACTAGACGACATAGCCATCTATAGTTCCAGCTGGGAGGAACACCTACTCCATCTCAAGGAGGTGCTTCAGGCCCTGCAACAGGCAGGCCTGACCATTAAGGCCAGTAAGTGACAGATTGGGCAGGGTTCTGTGGTGTACTTGGAACACCTAGTAGGTGGTGGCAAGGTGCTGCCCCCTAGGCCAAGATTGAAACTATCAAGGCATGGTAACCGCCTAGAACCCAAACCGAGGTGAGGGTCTTCCTGGTCTTCATTGGTTATTCCCATAGGTTCATCAAGGGCTATGGAACCATTGTGTCACCCTTGAGAGAACTCACATCCAAACAGCAACCTAGGTTGGTGAATTGGACAGTGGCTTGTCAGAAAGCCTTTGACTCTCTGAAGGAAGCCATGTGCACAGCCCCGTGCTCAAGGCACCTGACTACTCCCAGGAATTTATTGTACAGACAGATGCTTCAGAGCATGGCATAGGTGCAGTTCTAGCACAGCTAAATGAGGAAGGCCTAGAAAAACCAGTAGTCTTTATTAGCAGAAGACTATTACCACGGGAACAGAGGTGGAGTGCTTTTGAGAGAGAAGCATTTGCTGTGGTCAGGACACTGAAGAAGCTGAGACCATCCCTGTTTGGGACTCACTTCCGGGTTTAGACAGACCACAGGCCCCTGACATGGCTCATGAGGTTGAGGGGCGAGAATCCTAAACTCTTGAGGTGGTCCATTCCCTACAGGGGATGGACTTTAAGGTGGAGCATCGCCCGGGGATTGACCAGGCCAACGCTGATGGTCTGTCCAGATACTTCTGCCTTAGTGATGAGAGTTCCCATGAGGTTGGGCAGCTCTCCCCACTTTCAGCTGGGGGGACACACATGTTAGACCTGACAGCCTTAGGGTGGTCACCCCTAACTTTTTGCCTGCCTCCTTCCACTTTCTGGACACTGTTTTTGCTGGTTTTGGGACTCTGCACACTTTACCACTGCTAACCAGTGCTAAAGTGCATAGGCTCTCTCCCTTAAAACATGGTGACATTGGCTAATACCCAATTGGCTTACTTAAACCCTTCTGTGCCGTGGACGTAATGGTTACGTCCAACGGCACAGTGCTCATGTGCCGAGGACGTAACCATTACGTCCTCGGCACTGAGCTCAGATGAATCGCTAGTGCTCCCTCAGTGGGCTTCCCTCCCACCCCCCCCAAGGCTGGGATGGAAGGGGAAGCCCTTCCCCTTCCACCCCCACCCCAATTACGTCAGCGAGTGATCGTGCACTGACATAATTACAGGGTGCCAGTCGCACTGGAAGCCATTTGCTTCCGGTGCGATCTAGAAGAAAGAGCTGAGTTTCTCCTCCGACGGGTGGGGGGTTTCAAACAAAGAGGCACCAGGGGAAAGGAAAGGGTTTTCCTTTCCCCCGCTGTCTCTTTGAGCATTCCTGCTGCCCGATCGCATTGCGATCGGGCAGCAGGAGTGCCCACTAGATGCCAGGGATTATTTTTCTTTCTTTTATATGTATTTTTGTTGGGGAGTGGCCCCTTGGGCAAGGGTCGCTCCCTTTTGGGGGGGGGGGGGGCATGTTTGCTGTGGCCATTTCTAACCCCATGGGGGCAGATCAAACCACTAGAACACCAGGGATTTTTGTTAAAATTTTTATTTATTTGGGGGGGGTGCTCCCTTGGGCAAGGGGTTTCCCCCCCAAGGGGGGCACTGAACTGTTGGCCATTTCGAGCCTATTTTTTTAGGCCCATCTGCTAAGGGGGCAGAAGCCACTTAAGACACCAGGGATAGTGTGTGTGTTAGTGGATGGGGGGGTGGCCCCTTGGGCAAGGGTTGCCCCCCCTTTGGGGGGCACGTGTACCAAGGCCATTTCTGGGCCTATTTTTTTAGGCTGATATGCCTCCAAAGGGGGCAGAAACCACTAGACGCCAGGGATATTTTTTTTCTGTTTATTTATGGGGGGGGGGGGTATTGAACTGTTGGCCATTTCTACCCCCTGGTGGCAGATGGGCCTATTTTTTAGGCCCATCTGCCAGGGGGACAGAAGCCACTTAGACACCAGGGATAGTGTGTGTGTGTTAGTAGAAGGGGCTGCCTCTTGGGCAGGGTCGCCCCCCTTTGGGGGCACTTGTACCAAGGCCATTTCTGCCACCCCCTTGAGGGCAGATCGGCCTATTATTTTTAGGCTGATCTGCAGAAACCACTAGAATGCCAGGGATTTTTGTTCAAATATTTATTTATGTGGGGGGGGGATGCCCCCTTGGGCAAGGGGCGCCCCCCGGGGGGGCATAGAACTGTTGGCACGTGGGGGGCACGTGTACCAAGGCCATTTCTGCCCCCCCTTGGGGGCAGAAAGAAAACAAGTTACTTACCTGTAACTACAGTTATCCAGTATTGGTAATCTTTCCTAAATTCACATGCTTGAATCATCCCCGTCGTCGAAGTGGGAGTCCCACGGTACATAAAATAGCAATAAATAATAAATATTTTTTTTTTGCCATAGGCTATAATGGAGCCAGCAATTGCTCACATAGCCTATCCATGTCCTTTTGTGAAAGGACCCAAGCCTGCCTGCTGTCCAATCAGGCACCAGCACCCTCTAGAACCTTCTCCAGAGAAGCTCCCTTCCTCAGATTTTCCAGCACGAGAGTGAAAAATTAGAACCTGAGAGGAAATGCGAGCATCAAAGGGGAGGAGGGTGGGTCGCATGTGAATTTATGAAAGATACCAATACTGGATAACTGTAGTATGGTTGATAAACATTGTATCCAGCGTGGGTGGAGGGTGCGAGCATGAAGACCCTCTATCTCCAATATAAATAATAATAATAATAATAATCATAGTAAACTCATACATTTCTGATCGTGAGTTACGAAGGAATACAGATACTTTAAGTACGTGTACATAAATACTAAATTCATGCTGTAAATACCGATATAAACATATATACATATACACACATAAATATATATATATATATATATATATATATACATATATATATATATATATATATACATGCATATATAGATGCACATCTATAAATACATACATACACCTTACATATTCACATGGAAGCATAATAGAAACATGGTTATTTGCATTTCAAACCATATGTCTATAACTAAGGAAAGGTCTCACCTTAATGAAAGAGATGGCGTAGCACAGCTTGTCCTACTAGAGATTCTGTTCTTTGTGATGACTCCAAACAATAGTGCTGCGTAAAGGAGTGCGTAGCTTTCCATGTCGCAGCCTGGCAAATTTTATCAAGGGCAATACCTTGAAACAAAGCAGCCGATGTGGAGACTGCTCTTGTGGAGTGGGCTCTCAGGCGCCTAGTCAAGGATTTTCCTGCCTTGGTGTGACAAAATTGGATTGTCGAAGAAATCCATCGGGCTATAGTGGCCTTGGTTACTCCTGTTCCCTGTCGTCCCAGAGAATAAGATACTAGGAGTTGGTCTGATTTTCTGATGTGTTTGGTACTTTGCAGATAAAATTTTAGGCATCGTTTGATGTCCAAAGAGTGGAGAGTTTTCTCTGCTATCGTAGTAGGGTTTGGAAAAAAGGTTAGTAGAATAACGGGTTCATTGAGGTGGAACGAAGATGGAACCTTGGGAATATATTTGGGATTGGTTCGGAGCATAACGAAGTCTTCAGAGAAAACTAATAAGGGTTCTTTAGTAGTGAACGCCTGTATATCACTGACTCTCCTGGTAGAGGTGAGAGCGAGCAAGGTTGACACTTTCCAGGTGATGTACTTGAGCTCCGCCCTATGAATGGGTTCAAAAGGAGCTTTCATGAGTTGGGAGAGGACAATATTAAGATGCCACTCTGGCGGAGGTAAGCGTACTAGAGGAAAGGTGCGGACCAGCCCTTTCATAAACTGTTTGATGACTGTGGATGAGCCGATAGATGGCATGTCAGCCGATCGTCTGTAAGAGGCTATAGCTGCTAGGTGAATCTTGACTGATCCATGGGAAAGACCAGCTTTGGAGAGAGAGAGCAGGTAAGAAAGAATTTGCTCAAGATTAATCTGAAATGGGTGAAAATTATTCTGAGAGCACCAAACACAGAATCTCTTCCGTTTGAGTTTGTATGTCTTGTTCGTGCTCTCTGCTCGTGCCTTAGATAATATAAGTCTACATTCTTGATCAATGTTCATATCTTGGAACTCTCTGTACTCAGAAGCCAAGCATGCAAGTGTAGTGAAGTTGGGTAGGGATGTAAGATGAGACCCTGATTCTTCGTTAGACGATTGTGGTTGCAAGGGAGGCGGACTGGATTGGCTACTGACCGGAGTAGGAGCTCCGTGTACCAGTAATGCCTGGGCCACGTGGGGGCTATGAGAATGATCCTGCAGCATTCGGTCTTCATTTTCCTGAGGAGCCTGGGAATCAGAGGAAAGGGGGAAAAGCGTATGCAAAGATCCCGGACCATCTAATCAAAAAAGCATTTCCCCACGACCCCGGGAGTGGGTATCCACTGGCGTAAAACTGGCATTTGGCGTTCAGATTGGTGGCGAACAAGTCTAGGATAGGCCGACCCCATAGTTGGAAGATGTCCTCGAGTATGGTCTGGTTGAGTTCCCACTCGTGACAGTTGTCGTCCGTCCTGCTGAGAGAGTCCGCTAGAGCATTGTTGATCCCAGCCATGTGCTCCGCCCTGAGGCGGACGTTGTTCAGTGTGAGCCAGTTCCAGAGAGACTGAGCTTCTCTTGAGAGGGAGAGGGATCTTGTTCCTCTCTGCTTGTTGATGTAGAACATGCTTGTTGTGTTGTTTGTTCTGACTAACACTGATGATCCTGCGATGCGTGGCAGAAAAGCTTTGAGCGTGAGATGAATCGCCTTCAGCTCTAACAGGTTTATGTGCATCTCTTTTTGGAGCTTGGACCATCTGCCTTGAATGCGCATGTCCTTCCAAGGAGGCGTCCGTGGTGATGCCGAAATCTGTTATTGGTGCCAGAAAAGTTAGACCGTGGGAGAGGTGGTTGATGTGAGACCACCATTCTAACGCCTGCTGAATCTTTGGTGTGATAAGTTAAGTCGTCGAATATATTAAGTCGTTGAAGGATCCTTGCGACTGTGTCCACTGAAGTTGCAGTTCTTCTTGCAGCGGCCTCATTTTGAGTCTTGCTAGCCGTACTAGGACTATGGCTGAGGAAATCATGCCCAGAAGCGATTTGAATAGTCGTACTGAAATGAACTTTCTTGCAGAGATTGTGACAGCCAATTGGGTCAGCTTCTGCTGCCTTGCTAGGGTAAGATATGCCTTGTTTTGGATAGTGTCTAATTCTGCTCCCAGGAAAACTCTCCTGCATGCGGGAAGCACGACTGACTTCTGTAGGTTCACTGTTAGACCCAAACCGTTGAATAGTTTTAGGCAGGCGTTTGTCGCTTTGGAAGCTAGTAGAGATGACGGAGCTTTTATGAGCCAGTCGTCCAGGTATGGGAAACACCTGGAAACCCTTGCTTCTGAGGGAGGCTGCGACCGGGGCAAGGCATTTTGTGAAGATTCTCGGAGCTGATCTGAGGCCAAATGGTAGGACTCTGAACTGATAATGGGCACCGGCTACTGTAAAACGGAGATATTTGCGATGCTTTTGGTGTATTGGAATGTGGAAGTAGGCGTCCTGGAGATCTAGAGTTGTCATAAAATCTCCAGGATTCAGGAGGTGCAAGATATCTGACAGTGTGATCATCTGGAAGGATTATTTTCGAAGGAACTTGTTGAGTTTCCTGAGGTCTAGAATAGGACGCCACTCTCCTGACTACTTCCTTATGAGGAAAAACCTGGAGTAGAATCCTAGACCCCGTTGTTGCAGAGGAACTGCCTCTATAGCCCCTTTGGCCAGAAGGCTGAATACTTCCGCTTGAAGCAGACGAAGATGGAGAGACCTGCCTGATGTTGGTGGGATAAGCGGTGGCTTTTGTGTGAATTCCAGGGTATGACCTCGTCACTATATCCAGCACCCATCTGTCTGATGTTATTTTTTTCCACTCCTGGATGAAGTTGGAAATGTTTGCTCCTATTTGCTGATGTCGTGGGCATTGGGGGAGCATAGCCGGTGCCTGTAGAAGATCATTGTTTTCTGGGTTGATCTCTGGATTGCGAACCCTGCCTTCGTTTACCTCCTTGTCTGGTATAGGAGGCAGTCGATGATTGCCGGTACTGCTGGTGGTATGAAGGCCTGTACTGGGATTGCTGGTATTGTCTATTGAAGGAACCTTGAAATGAGGTGAAACCTCTTCCTCTAGCCCCTCGAAAGGGCTGTTTCCGGTACTGCAGGGTACCCAGGGACTTGGCGGTGTCCGTGTCCGTCTTGATGGCTTGAAGTGCGTCATCCACCTGTCTGCCAAATAGAGATTCGCCATCCTAAGGCATGTCTAGGATGCAGGACTGCACTTCTGGTCTAAAAGATGTGGCCTTGAGCCAACCTTGCCGTTGTAAGACCGCGGCACCCGCTTGTTGGCGGAAACCAGTAGAGGCTATGTCAAGAGCGCAGTCGATAATTTCTTCCGACGTATGCTCACCTTCTTGTAGGATCTTTCGTGCCTCTGCTTGTTTATTTTCAGGGATGAGGTCCAGGAAAGGTTGCATGTCGGACCACATTTGGCGGTCATACCGGCCTAGAATCGCTAAAGAATTTGCTGCCCTGACAGTGATTGCAGACATGGAGGAGAATCTCTTGCCTATATTGTCCAGTCTGCAGCCTTCCTTGTCTGGAGGAGTAGAGCTAGGCTTCGATGGATTTTTGGAGCGCCTTTGAGCAGCCTGTGAGATCACTGAGTCAGGCTTTGGATGGGCAGTAAGGCATGCCGGAGAATCTTGGGTTGCCTTGTATTTCTTATCCAGTTTTTGTGGAACTGGAGGAATCGTAGCCGGGTTTCGCATAATCTTTGTGCCCTCGCTCTATATGAAATCAATAATTGGAATGGACCGTACCGACTTCCGTAATTGCTCCTTGAAATCAGGTAGGAAACATTCCGACTGGGAGACAGATGTTGGAAGGTGAAAACGTACCGCGGCTCTGTCCATAAGATTATGGAAACCACCTATGTCCTCGGGCAGAGAATCAGAGGGGCGCGGAGGTGGTGGAGAAGCAGTGGGGGCCAAGTAATCATCCCATTCCTCGGTAGGATGTTGTGGGATGGAAATTTCTCCTTCTTCTTGTTCCTCTTCCCCTGAAGTGGAACCTTCATCTATGGGGGGTGCAGCTAACACCGAGTGGGATGTCAATCTTGGAGTAGCTGGAGGAGGAGGAGCATTAACTGGTGTCACCGGAGAGACTGGCGCTGGTGGTTGATCTTCCGCTGCCAGTGGGAACCTTCTCCTATAATCCTGAAGCATGGATTGTAAATCCTGGATTAAGGAGGAAGGCATTTGTACAGTATCTCTGTGTTGAGGCTCTCGTGTTTCATAATATTGTTCCTGATGAGAGTAGTATGGTTGGTACTGTTCATACTCATCCTCTTCATCCTCATCTTGGTACTTGACATGGAGCTGCGAGGGGCTATGTGCATCTCCGAAAGGACTTTCGTCAGATTCCTCCCAGTCAAGAAGATGACTGGGTACTAAAGCCGACACCTTGTTTGGAGATGTGTCAGTTGGATAAATGTCCGGTGCAGGTAGAGATCTGATCCTGACCATGGCTCGGAGATCTGGAGACCTGGAAGAGGCAGGAGTGGCCTCAATCTGTCTACTAGGCACCAGTGCTGTCGATGGCGTGAACGTTGATGCAGCCGTGGATGGTACAGATTTTTCCGTTGACAGTGGTCTCGTCGACGGTGGTCTCGCCGACGATGGTTTCGCTGACGATGGTTTTGCCGACGGTGGTTTCGCCGACGGTGGTGTCGTCGACGGTAGTGTCGTCGACGGTATCTTCTTTGATGGTGTCTCCGTCGATGGCGAAAGCGCCGATAACAATGGCGTCGCTGACGATGATGTTTTTACAATACTTGTCGACGGAGTTTTGGGAGAGGGGATAGGATCCCTTACCGTCGATGTTAAGGTAGTCGACGCTGATGACGGTCTCGTCGACGATGTAGTGGAGACAGTAGTTGTTGGTACCGTCGTCGTCGTCACAGTCGTCGACGGTGTTGTTGTCGTCGATCTAATTTTTAGAGTCATTTTTCCAGAAGTGGAAGGCTCTGAGGAAGGAGATAGATGGTAGGACTCCTTCTTTTGAAGAGGAGAGGAAGGCTCAGAGGAGACTGAAGTCTGTAAGCCCTTCCCATGATGTGATTTCTGCCTCTTCCTGGATTTTTCTGTGTGGCCCAGGTCCTCAGATCTGGACCTTTTGTGTGTAGCCTTTCTGACCCACTCTCCTCACCTGAAGTACAGGATTTGGCCTGTAACCATGTCAGGAGCCTGCCCTCACGGTCTCTGAGGGTCTTTGTGGAGAAGGTGCAACATATTTTGCAGTCCTTAACCTGGTGTTGTGGGTACAGACAATACAAACAGTCTTTATGTGGGTCATCCACATGGAGCCTTTTCTTTCCACAGGTCTTGCAAGGGCGGAAAAGGCCTTTTCTAGAAGAATCCGACATATTTTCAACTCCTTTGAGAGAAAAAATTCTGAAGTAGAAGAAAAACTGAGCAGAGCTCAGGGAGACTCCCTTCACACGACGTGCGGTAGAAAATCTGAGGAAGGGAGCTTCTCTGGAGAAGGTTCTAGAGGGTGCTGGTGCCTGATTGGACAGAAGGCAGGTTTGGGTCCTTTCACAAAAGGACATGGATAGGCTATGTGAGCAATTGCTGGCTCCTTTATAGCCTATGGCAAAAAAAAATTATTTATTATTTATTGCTATTTTATGTACCGTGGGACTCCCACTTCGACGACGGGGATGATTCAAGCATGTGAATTTATGAAAGATCCAATACTGGATAACCACTAGAACGCCAGGGATTTTTTAAATATGTTTATTTATGGGGGGGTGTCCCCTTGGGCAAGGGGGGCATTGAACTGTTGGTCATTTCTGCCCCCGTGGGGGCAGATCGGCCTATTTTGTTTTTAGGCCCATTGCCCCCAAGGGGGGTAGAAGCCACTTAGGCACCAGGGATAGTGTGTGTGTGTGTGTGTGTTTTTTTTTGTTTGGGGGGTGGCCCCTTGGGCAAGGGTCGCTCCCCACAGGGACACACTACTAAAGGTATTTTCTGACCCCCTTGGGGAAGATAGGCCTATTTTTTAGTTGGCCCATCTGCCCCTATGGGGGGGGGGGGCAAAATCCACTTAGGCACTAATTTCTAAATGCTTGATGATGGGGTGTTTTTCAACTGGCAAAGTATTTGCATTTGTGATAAAAAAAAATCTCTTTTTTGTTCTAGTTCAAAGCTTTTGCTTTCTTTGCTGTGGCTCCTTGCGGTTTTGGCAGAGGTTGACCTACGGTTTGCATAGTTGCATGTTTAAGGTAAGTAAAAACAATTTACTCCAAAGGAGTATTGTTGCCATGCATGAATGACATGTTTGTAGGTGCTGTACTAAATGCAGGATTGTGTGTGAAATTGTCCTTAGATTTGTGCACAAGGAATGGTTTCTTACCTGTAACTCCAGTTCTCTCGTAGGGGTATTTCCATGATAGTCATAAGCACTGAATAGTTCTGCGCGCCTGCGGGGACCCCGGAGCACTGTTGTGTAATATATTCTTAAGTGCAATCATCAGCTCCTTGACAAAAAAGGTCTGTGAAAAACACTTAAGAATAACAATGTGCAGCCTATGTGAACAGCTACACAGGCCAAATTGTTAGAAGAAAAAACAGTTGTAGTGTAAATTCACGTTTAAACCTCAATTTATTCTATAAATACATAAATAAATACATTCTCATATTTTATTTACACCTCTCATGAGAATAAAACAATGTAGGGCAGTGTAGCCCATAGGCTGCCATTATACAGAATGAAAATAGAGCTGTGCCTTTAAGAAAGTAAAGTCTTCCTGTTTCCCATCATGCACAGCAAAAGGCAGTTGCCTCAGTTCTTTTTTGGAGGCTAGTAACCTGACATGAAGAAACAAAACATTTGTTGGAGTACCAACCTCAATAATATTCATGTTCTATGTCAACTCCACCGGGGAGGAGGGAGGGTTGCTTATGACTATCATGGAAATACCCCTACGAGAGAACTGGAGTTACAGGTAAGAAACCATTCCTTCTCTCGTAGGGGATTTCCATGTATAGTCATAAGCACTGAATAGAGTAGCAAGCCCATCCCCATAACCGCGGTGCAGTAGACATAAGAATACTGAGAAAACATGAATCATGCAAACAAATTCTTGAGCAAGGCCTGTCCAACCTGCGCATCTGCCCTAGCGTCTGTATCAAGGCAGTAATGCTTAGTAAAGGTATGGACCGACCTCCAAGTGGCAGCCTTGCATATTTCTGCCAAAGGGACATTTCTCATCAAGGCTACAGTAGCTGCTTTCCCTCTGGTAGAGTGGGCTTTTGGCCTACCACCAAGGGATTTGTTTGCTAACTGATAACATAACATTATACATGAAACAATCCACCTGGATAAAGATTGTTTAGATGTGCCCAAACCTGTTCTGATTGGGCCATAGTTAATAAAAAGCTGTTGTGATTTTCGTAAGCTTTTTGTCCTGTCCAAGTAAAATTTCAAGACTCTCTTTACATCCAGAGAGTGCAGAGTTCTCTCAGCAGGAGTAGCTGGATTCTGAAAGAAAGTCGGTAATGAAATTGTTTGGTTCACATGGAAGTCGGAGACTACCTTAGGTAAACATTTAGGATGAGTTCTCATTACCACTTTCGCAGAATGAAAAACCGTGTAGGGTTCCTGAGCACAAAGGGCCTGGATTTCGCTGACCCTACGCGCTGAAGTGATTGCCACCAGAAAAGCAGCTTTCCATGTGAGATGCTGCAGCAATGCCTTATGTATCGGCTCGAATGGCGGCAGCATCAGACGTGATAAGACAACGTTCAGTTCCCATGGAGGAGAAGCCTTTCTAATGGGAGGAAAAACCTTCTTTAAACCTTCTAGGAAATCCTTAATAATCGGAATCCGAAAAAAGGAAGTTTGTGAAGGACTCTTTCTGTATGCCGTTACCGCCGCCAAGTGAACTTTTATTGACGACAGTTGTAAGCCTGATTTTGCCAAACTTAACAAGTATGACAGGATAGATTGTTCTCCACAGGAAACCGGGTCAATGTTGTTGTGTAAACACCAAATGCAGAATCTCTTCCACTTGCTTGCATAGGCTGATCGTGTGGAAGGGCGCTTTGCTTCCTTCAGAATTTCCATACAGTCCTGAGGTAGGTTCAAGTGTCCATATTGCACTAGCTCAGGAGCCATGCTGCCAAACTCAACGATGAGGGGTTGGGATGAGATATCTGCCCTCTGAACTTCGTGAGAAGGTCCGGACGATATGGTAGCCTGATGTGTGGTTTGAGTGACCGGTGAAGAAGGTCTGGGAACCACCACTGGCGTGGCCACTCCGGAGCAATTAGGATCATTTTGGTCTGAGCACTGGACAGCTTCTGGAGGACCGCCGGAATCAGGGGAAGCGGTGGAAAGGCGTAAAGAAATGCTCCTGACCAGCTTATCCACAGGGCATTCCCCAGTGTCCCTGGATGGTAATATCTGGAGGCGAAGTTTTGGCATTTTTTGTTTTCTGGGGTTGCAAATAGGTCTGTAGAGGGGGTACCCCAGAGTGCGAAAATGGAATGAACGACGTCGTCGTGTAGTACCCATTCGTGGTTCTCGTCCATTACCCGACTGAGGGCATCCGCTTGAACATTCTGGATGCCGGGCAGGTGAGTTGCCACTAGCGACAGGTTCCTGGCTAGAAGCCAATGCCAGATTGTCTGAGCCTCTCTGGATAAAATTCTGGACCTGGTGCCTCCTTGTTTGTTCACGTAGTACATAGTGGCCACGTTGTCTGTCTGGAGAAGGAGAGTTTCCGTTCTCAGAGAGGGAAGGAAGGCTTTGAGCGCAAGGTGGACTGCGCGAAGTTCCAGCAGGTTGATGTGATAGAGACTCTCTCTCTGTGACCACTCGCCTTGGACTCGAAGATGTTCCATGTGAGCCCCCCATCCGAGCAGTGACGCATCTGTTACAATGGTTTGAGATGGAGGCCGTTGTTGGAACGGAATCCCCACCAAGAGATTGCTGGGTAAACACCACCACTTGAAGGATTGTAGGGTGTGAGGAGAAAGAAAGACTTTGTTCTCCCAATCGTCCCTCAGTTGACACCACTGATCCTCCAGATTTTCCTGCAATGGTCTCATATGGAGGCGAGCATTGGGAACCAGATAGATACAAGACGCCATCGAGCCCAGTAGAGAAGCTATTATTCTTGCAGTGGCTTGAGGTCTTTCCTGCAGTTGTTTGCACTTTTGGAGAATCGATAACCGTCGTTCCTCCGAAGGAAACACCTTTCCTAGCCTGGTATCTACAATGGCCCCTAAGTAATGCAACCTCTGAACAGGTGTTGCTGTAGATTTCAGGAGATTGACTTGAAGACCAAGTTTTTGCAGCAGTTGTAGAGTCCATTCGAAATGTTGTTGTGCCTCGAGACAACTGGAGGCCTTTATGAGCCAATCGTCTAGATAGGGGTAGACGAATATTCGCTGTTTCCTCAAGTGGGCGGCTACTACCGCCATGCATTTGGAAAAAGTTCTCGGCGCTGATTTTAGGCCGAAAGGTAGAACTGCAAATTGGTAATGGCGTTCTCCGACGGTGAACCTTAGGAATTTTCGATGTTTCTTGGTTACTGGGATATGAAAGTAAGCGTCGCAAAGATCTATCGCACAGAGCCAGTCGCCCTGACGTAGATGTGGGTAAATTTGGTGTAAGGCTAACATCCTGAATTTTTCTTTGCGAATCCATTTGGTTGCTGTCCTCAGATCTAAGATGGGACGAAACTCTTGTTTGTCTTTTTTCGGTACAAGGAAATATCTCGAATAAATCCCCTTCCCTTGTTGGCTGATGGGAACGGGTTCTATGGCTCTTTTTTGCAATAGGATATTGACCTCTAACTGTAGAGCTTCGAGATGGTGGTTGGCTGTTTTGGGTGGAACAGATGGTGGAGAACTGGTGAATCTGAGAGCGTAACCATGTCTCACAATATTCAATACCCAGGCGTCTGTTGTGATGCGTAGCCACTCGTCCAGATGATTTGAGATACTTCCCCCTACCGGAGTGGATAACGGAGGAGGGGGAAGCAAAGATTCAGGGCTTAGACGTGGGAGCCTGTCGAGTTGCCTGAGTTTGAGGTGTTGAACGACCCCTTGTCGACCTTCGCTGAGTGGAGAAACCCCTTTGATGCTGCTGTTGTTGCTGCTGCTGGGGGCACGAAGACATCCAGTGTGGCGACTGATACCGGTGGGTGAAAACTCGTCGTTAATATGGCCGGAAAACCTTTCTTTGTTCTTTCGGTCTTTCCATGCCTACCGCTTTCAGGGTATCTCAGCCTTCATTCTAGCCATCTCGTCATCGGCATGAGAACCGAACAAGGTGGAACCCGAGAAAGGCAAGTTTTGTATTCTCTGCTGCGCTTCAGGTTTGAGTGATGTAAGTCTCAACCATGCATGCCTTCTGAGCGCTATCCCGTGTGCATAATTGTGTGCGGATAGCACCAAAGAGTCAGCTGCAGCACTTATAATTTGGTTAGAAACCATGGCTCCCTCACCCACGACCTCCAGGAAATCTTCCCTTTTATCCTTAGGAAGATGTTCCGCAAACTGCATTAAAGAGTCCCAGAGGGCACTGTTCGTATCGCCCTAATAACGCAGTAGCGCTGGCTGCCTTCATCGTGACGGCTGCAGTAGAACATACTTTTCGTCCTGCAGCATCTATCTTTCTGCTCTCTTTATCTGGAGGCGAAGAAGAAGACGGTGAGGTTGAATGCAGTTTCTTTGCCGCTACTATGACCACCGAATCAGGTACTGGGTCCGACCTCAAGAATAGAGGATCTTGTTCTGGTGGACGATATTTTTTAATAAGTCTGGAAGGAGGAGACTTTGTTGCGGCCGGTGCAAGGAAAATATCCATTGCTGGTTCAAGGAGACCTGGAACCAGTGGAATCAAAGGTCTGGAAGATGTCCTGTGATGCAAGGTCTCGAAGATCACTGACGTCGATGGGGCAGGTACCGCCAGCGGGATGTTCAGCTTGGTCGCCCCTCGTACTAAGACCTCCTGGAACGTATTCACATCATCTATGGGGGACACTCTCGGGGACGGTGAGTCCGATAGGGTTGGAGAGTAGTCCCGTGTAGAGGAAGAAGAACGCCGGTGATGTGAATGCTGAGATCTCTGTGATTCATAACGGTGCCGAGAGGAAGAAGAGCGTCTAGAGGAATGTCCCGAACGTCTTACAGACCGCGTTGGAGTCCTCAAAACAGACTCTGAAGGAGGAGCCGGAAGAGGCGCCGTAGGTGTTACCGGCGTCTGTGGCAATGGTGATTGTCGAGGAGAGAGTTGTGGAGACGCTGGAAGGAGGATGAGTGAAGCCGAGGATTCTGAGGTTGTATAAACCCTTCTAGGTCTTTTTGATTGTCTCGACGTCGACACACTCCTCGACGTCGAAGTACGGTGACGGTGAGTGCCCTTCGCCGTCAATTCTTCTCGCCGTTGAGAATCTCTCGACGACGACCCTCGACGTGATGACGATGAACGCCTACGACGTCGAGCACCCCTCGACGTTGATCGCTCTCGCCGTGTCGACGGCGAGCCGGATTCAGATCTCCTCGACGTGGAACGTCCTCGCCGTGTCGACGGCGACCCAGATCTCGACGGCGAAAGTCCACGCCGTCTCGACGGCGAAATCGTCGTCGACGGCGAGCGATGTCTCTTTCTCGCCGGCGAACCACTCCTCGACAGCGAGCATGTTGGTGCCGTTCCTTGCCTCGACGTCGATGCCCTCGACGTCGTCGGAGACCTGTGCCGTTTTTGAGCCGGTCTGGTCGGAGTTATAGAGGAAACAGTGTGAGCCCTGGTAGAAGACTGACCTTCTCCTCGCTCTGTGGTAGAATGACCACTTTTCCTCCTGTCCTCTTTCGCCTGGAGTCGGATCTTCTCCCTGTCACGAAGGGTCCTTCTGGAGAAGGTTTTGCAGATGTCACACGACTCCGGTTTGTGGCTGGATGGAAGGCAAATTATGCAGACCCGATGTGGATCTGTTTTGGCCTTTTTTCTGCCACAAGAAGGGCATTTGTCAAACAGTGAAGGCATTTCTGAAGTAGAAAAACCTCAAAATTCTGTCAGAATCTAACAGAAAAAAGTAGAAAATGATCACTCAATGTTAAAAACGTCGAGTGAAATTGAAATTCAAAAGATTTTAAATGAATTTCTGTCACAAAAGGATTTTGTGAGGTAGAGCTCAATGCTTCAGGGTCCTGTCAGAAAGGAGCCGGAAAAAAGAACTGAGGCAACTGCCTTTTGCTGTGCATGATGGGAAAAAGGAAGACTTTACTTTCTTAAAGGCACAGCTCTATTTTCATTCTGTATAATGGCAGCCTATGGGCTACACTGCCCTACATTGTTTTATTCTCATGAGAGGTGTAAATAAAATATGAGAATGTATTTATTTATGTATTTATAGAATAAATTGAGGTTTAAACGTGAATTTACACTACAACTGTTTTTTCTTCTAACAATTTGGCTTGTGTAGCTGTTCACATAGGCTGCACATTGTTATTCTTAAGTGTTTTTCACAGACCTTTTTTGTCAAGGAGCTGATGATTGCACTTAAGAATATATTACACAACAGTGCTCCGGGGTCCCCGCAGGCGCGCGGAACTATTCAGTGCTTATGACTATCATGGAAATCCCCTACGAGAGAATGATATTTGTGTTGTCTTATTTCTAATTTGCTTTTCTTTCTTTCTTTTTAGTGGGATATCATTGGTGATTGCTGTGTCTGTGCAGAGTAGCTGCTGGTGAGTCAAGCTTTTTCAGAAAGTGAGCGGAATAGTTTTTGAGTTTATAACTCTTACTGATAAAGCTACACTTTATCACTTATCTTACACAGTGCTGGTTGTTAGTGGTGCATTTGTCCAGTTACTTTTCGTAGGAAAGATCATGCGAGCCACAGGATGACCGCTCGGCAGGTGGTTGGCATGCTTTTTGAGTCATTGTTTGATCATGATTATGAGACGGACTCTGCATCTGAGGCAGAGGAGGAAGTGATTCTGTCAGTGAAGTTTCTGCCGGAGAGGAATCTTCTGATGAGGAGGCCACTCTCAGTGCAGATGAAGAACCTGTTTTAGAGGAGGACACTGATGTGCCATTAGTGCAGCAACCTGTGGCTGAAAGGTTTCCCGCTAGAAGACCTGAACTCGGGGTTGCCCCAAACATGGAGCAGCCAGAGTTGCCTGCAGAGTTGCCTGCCTTTACTTGTCCCCCGGGGTGTAGAGTCAATACAGAGAACTTTTTGCCTGTCAATTTCTTGTGGATGATGTGTTTTTGGAAGAGACTGTTGAGCAGACTAATTTGTATGCGGAGCAGTATTTGAGGGACAAAGCTGCTAGACTTAGGCCACACTCTAGAGCTACCCAGTGGATTCCCACAAATTTGGAGGAGATGGAAAGGTTTATGGGTTCGACTCTTTTGATGGGGTTGATAAGGAAGCCGTCACTGGCTTCTTATTGGTCTACTAGTCCCTCGATGGCAACAGCTATATTTCCTGCAACCATGAGTCGTAATCAGTATTTGCTTCTTCTTAGGATGCTGCAGTTTGTTGACAATGCATTAGCCTTGTCACGAGAGCAGCCTGATTCTGACCGTCTTTTTAAGATTAGGCCTGTCCTTGATCATTTTGTAGATCAGTTTTCAGAGGTCTATGTTCCAGGCAAAGAAATAGCTGTGGACGAGTCTTTGGTCTTCTTCAAGGGTTGTTTGATTTTTAGGCAGTACATTCCTAGCAAGAGGGCACGATATGGAATTAAATTGTATATGCTGTCTGAAAGTAGTACAGGCTATGTGTATAGTTTCCATGTCTACACTGGTAGGGATTCCAGTATTGACCCCCCCATCCCCCTCCCCAGTTGTCCTCCCACTTTTGGAGTTACTGAGAAATTGTGTGGGAACTTGGTAGACGACTGTTCAACAAAGGTCACCATTTGTATGTAGATAACTTCTACACTGGAGTACAGTTGTTCAAGAAATTGTTTAGAGTGGACACTGTTGCTTGTGGCACATTTAGTTGTAAACGGAAAGGCTATCCAAGGGAGCTTGTCTGTAAAAAACTTGAGAGGGGACATTGCAGTGCCTTGCGGAATGATGAGCTGCTAGCATTTCAATTTTCAGACAAGAGGGATGTCTACATGCTAAGTACCATCCATGATGAGAGTACTTCCCCTGTGACTGTTTGGGGGCAGGTTACTGAAGTGTGCAAACCTGTGTGCATTTTAGATTATAATAAGCACATGGGAGGTGTAGATAGAGTTGATCAGAGGTTGGAACCTTATACTGCTATTCGTAAGTCTTACGTTTGGTATAAGAAGTTAGCAGTCCACCTTTTCCACTTGGAAACTTTTAATCCTTTTATTGTGTTTAAGGATAGGTCTCTAGAGTCAAAGATGACATTTGTGAAATTTCAGGAGTCAGTGATAGAGATCCTTATTGTGGTGGAACAGGCAAGATGTCCTAGAGAAGCAGTGGTGGAGGATGTGGCTAGATTGAAAGATCGCCACTTTTCTGAGCACATTCCTCCCACGCCCAAAAAAGACTTTCCACCTAGGAAATGTAGAGTGTGTGCTCGAAGAGGTATCCAGAGGGAGACTCAAATGTACTTCCCAGATGGTCCTTCAAAGCCTGGGCTGTGTGTGGGTGGTTGTTTCAAGAATTACCACACCCAGAAGAATTAATGGAAACTACCATGAGTGTAAACTGCCTGATTTATCTTTTCATGTGTTCAGTTTCATGGTTGGCATTTCTGTCATGTACTCAGTTAGAGCTCTTGTGTTTGTAGTTATGTAATTATTTCTAATTCGTTAGTGGTTTCTTTGTTTTTAAAACAAAAAAAAGTGATGCCATTGTGTGTGGAGTGGCGCTTGTCTGACGGTGTACATATTGACTTGCTGTTGGCTACTGCAACACACTGCCAGCCAATCGCTAGTCCACACACTCCCATCAGCTGGTGTGATTGCTGTATCAGGCATGTGGGCGTATGTAAGTGATGGGCCCTTGAGTGGCGCTGTCTGTCGATGCGAGTGTTGTAATGTGCTGGGCCCGTGGCTGGCGGCGTGAATGGTCTTGTGCATGTCATGTATGAAAGGTGTGTGAATGGCCTATAAAGCGGGTGGTGCCTTGCCGTGGCTTTACAGCTCACGAGCTGTGAGTCATTGGTTCAGTTTTTTGGCCTTTCAGTTATTAACAGTGCATTTCATTTTTGTAAAATCTCGTTTAAATAAAATTGGATCCACTGAACCATCACTCACCCTCGTGCCAAATCCAACCAGTATGTGTGGTAAACATGACAAAACCTGCTCAGCTGTAATCAGGCGGCGCAGCACACCTGTGACATGCTAGGTGTCTCGGTGGGACACCGATGATGAAGCATGCCACCAACTTGGTTAGTGGATGAGGGGCCTTTTCAATATAACCTAAGTGCATTTCTTTTCACAATTTTAGTGTTTGGAACATCACATAAGTATGTGGACACATCAAAATAATTTACTGCAAAACTACCTGTGTTGGGCGGGGGGGGGGGGACCTATGTTTTTGGTCAAGGGTGCGGCCTTCATCTAGGGAAACCTACTGAACCCAGGCATGATTTAAAAATACACACCCCAAGGAGTCCAAGGAGGTGTGGCTTCCCTGGATCCCCCAACATTTTCTTACCCAGACTACTCGGCAAACCTAAAAATTTGCTTGAAAAATCATATTTTCCTCACTTTTCTTTGTAGGATCACTGCTGCGGCACAAATTTCCTACCACCCAGCATTCCGCTCAGTCTCCCAAGTAAAATGATACCTCACTTGTGTGGGTCCCGAAAGCAGAGTCTGCCTAAAGGATGTATAAAAGAAAAATATGTGCTTATTAACTCGCTGTGCTATCCTTTCAATCTCTACACGTTGTTGGCATTTTTGTGTTGCAGGCATCTGAGCCACACACACAAGTGAGGCATCATTTTTATCGGGAGACTTTGGGGAACGCTGGATGGAAGGGAATTTGTGGCTCCTCTCAGATTCCAGAACTTTCTGTCACCGAAATGAGAGGAAAAAGTGTTTTGTTGGCCAAATTTTGAGGTTTGCAAAGGATTCTGGGTAATAGAACCTGGTCAGAGGCCCACAAGTCACCCCATCTTGGATTCCCCTAGGTCTCTAGTTTTAAAAAATGCGCAGGTTTGCTAGGTTTCCCCAGGTGCCAGCTGAGCTAGAGGCCAAAATCCACAGCTAGGCACTTTGTAAAAACCAGCTCTGTTTTCTTTCTGAAAATGTGATGTGTCCACGTTGTGTTTTGGGGCATTTCCTGTTGCGGGCGCTAGGCCTACCCACACAAGTGAGGTACCATTTTTATTGTGAGACTTGGGGGAACGCTGGGTGGAAGGACATTTGTGGCTCCTCTCAGATTCCAGAACTTTCTGTCACCGAAATGAGAGCAAAAAGTTTTTTTTGGGCCAAAGTTTAAGGTTTGCAAAGGATTCTGGGCATCAGAACCTGGTCAGATCCCCCCAAGTCACTCTATCATGGATTCCCCTAGGTGTCTAGTTTTCAGAAATGAGCAGGTTTGCTACGTTTCCCCAGGTGCCAGCTGAGCTAGAGGCCAAAATCCACAGCTAGGCACTTTGTAAAAAAACAGCTCTGTTTTCTTTCTGAAAATGTGATGTGTCCACGTTGTGTTTTGGGGCATTTCCTGTCGTGGGCGCTAGGCCTACCCACACAAGTGAGGTACCATTTTTAGCGGGAGACTTGGGGGAAGGCTAGGTAGAAGGAAATTTGTGGCTCCTCTCAGATTCCAGACCTTTCTGTCACCGAAATGAGAGGAAAAAGTGTTTTTCTGGCCAAATTTTGAGGTTTGCAAAGGATTCTGGGTAACAGAACATGGTGCGAGCCCCACAAGTCACCCCATTTTGGATTCCCCTAGGTGTCTGGTTTTAAAAAATGTGCAGGTTTGGTAGGTTTCCCCAGGTGCCGGCTGCGCTAGAGGCCAAAATCCACAGCTTGGCACTTTGTAAAAAACAGCTCTGTTTTCTTTCTGAAAATGTGATGTGTCCACGCTGTGTTTTGGGGCATTTCCTGTCGCGGGCGCTAGGCCTACCCACACAAGTGTGGTATCATTTTTATTAGGAGACTTGGGGGAACACTGGGTGGAAGGAAATTAGTGGCTCCTCTCAGATTCCTGAACTTTCTGTCACCGTAATGGGAGGAAAAAATGTTTTTTTGGCCAAATTTTGAGGTTTGCAAAGGATTTTGGGTAACAGAACCTGGTCAGAGCCCCACAAGTCACTCCATCTTGGATTCCCCTAGGTGTCTAATTTTCGATAATGTGCAGAATTGCTCGGTTTCTCCAGGTGCCAGCTGAGCTAGAGGCCAAAATCCACAGCTCTGTTTTCTTTCTGAAAATGTGGTGAGTCCATGTTGTGTTTTGGGACATTTCCTGTTGCGGGCACTAGGCCTACCCAAACAAGTGAGGTACCATTTTTATCAGGAGATGTGGGGGAACGCCGGGTGGAAGGAAATTTGTTGCTCCTCTCAGATTCCAGAACTTTCTGTCATCGAAATGAGAGGAAAACGTGTTTTTTTTTTTACCAAATGTTGAGGTTTGCAAAGGATTCTGGGTAACAAAACCTGGTCAGAGCCCCACAAGTCACTCGATCTTGGATTCCCCTAGGTGTCTAGTTTTTAAAACAGCGCAGGTTTGCTAGGTTTCTCCAGGTGCCAGCTGAGCTAGAGGCCAAAATCCACAGCTAGGCACTGTTTTCTAAGTGAAAATGTGATGTGTCCATTTTGTGGTTCCTGTGGCGGGCGCTAGGCATACCCACGCAAGTGAGGTACCATTTTTATCAGGAGACTTGGGGGAACACAGAATAGCAAAACAAGTGTTATTGCCCCTTGTCTTTCACTATATTTTTTCCTTCCAAATGTAAGACAGTGTGTAAAAAAGATGTCTATTTGAGAAATGTCCTGTCATTCACATGCTAGTATGGCACCCCTGAATTCAGAAATGTGCAAATACCCACCTCTTCTCAACACCTTATCTGGTGGCCATTTTGGAAATACAAAGGTTTTCCTGATACCTATTTTTCACTTTCACAAATGAATTGCTGTATGCCCGGTATAGAATAAAAACCCATTGCAAGGTGCAGCTCATTTATTGGTTCTGGGTTCCTAGGGTTCTTGATGATCCTACAAGCCCTAAATATAACCCCACAATCAGAAGAGGTCAGCTGACGTAACGGTATATTGCTTTAAAAAATCTGACTTTGCAGGAAAATGTTACAGGGTAAAACGGCTGTTTTTTCACCTCAATTTCAATATTCTTTTATTTCAGCTGTTATTTTCTGTAAGAAACACTTATAGGATCTACACAAATGACCCCTTGCTGAATTCAGAAATATGTCTATTTTCCAGAAATGTTTAGCGTTCTGGGATCCAGCATTGGTTTCTCACCAATTTCGGTCACTAACTGGAAGGAGGCTGAAAGCACAAAAAATAGTAAAAATGGGGTATGTCCCAGTAAAATGATAAAATTTTGTTGAAAAATTGGGTTTTCTAATTCAAGTCTGCCTGTTCCTGAAAGCTGGGAAGATGGTGATTTTATCACCGCAAACCCTTTGTTGATGCCATTTTCAGGGGAAAAAACACAAGCCTTCTTCTGCAGCCCTTTTTTCCCATTGTTTTTTAAAAAACTAACTTTTAGCTGTATTTTGGCTAATTTCTTGGTCTCCTTCAGGGGAACCCACAAAGGCTGGGTACCTCTAGAATCCCTAGGATGTTGGGAAAAAAGGATGCAAATTTGGCGTGGGTATCTTCAGTGAACAAAAAGTTATGAGGGCCGAAGCGCAAACTGCCCCTTATGGCCAAAAAAAGGCTTGTCACAGGAGGGGAAAAGGCCTGGCATCGAAGGGGTTAATCTACTTGTAAGACCCCAGTAACGTGCACTACATGTGCCCAGGGCCTGTAGATTAAATGCTACTAGTGGGCATGCAGCACTGATTGTCCCACCCACATAAATAGCCTCTTAACCGTGCCTCCGGCCTGCCTTAGCAACTTGGCATTTAAAAGTACTTGCCAAGCCTTAAACTCCCCTTTTTCCACATGTCACCCCTAAGGTAGGCCCTAGGTAACCCATAGGGCAGGGTGCTATGTGGGTAAAAGGCAGGACATGTACCTGTGTAGTTTATATGTCCTGGCAGTGTAAAACTCCTAAATTCCTTTTACACTGCTGTGAAGACCTGCTCCTTTCATAGGCTATCATTAGGGCTACCCTCATACTGTTTGAGTGGTAGATTCTGATCTGAAAGGAGTAACAAGGTCATATTTAGTATGGCCAGAATGGTAATACAAAATCCTGCTGACTGGTTAAGTTGGATCTAATATTACTATTTTAGAAATGCCACTTTTAGAAAATGAGCATTTCTCTGCACTTAAATCCTTCTGTGCCTTATAATCCGCATTTGGCTAGGTTTAGTTGACAGCTCCCTTGTGCATTCACTCAGACAACCACAAACACAGGATACTCAGTCACACTTGCATAAATCTCCATATTGAATGGGTCTTCCTGGGCTGGGAGGCTGGAGGGCCTGACACTTACATGTCAAAGGACAGCAGCCTGCCCTGACACAAAGGACTGCCACACCCTCTACTAGGACCCTGGTAGACAGAATGGATCTAAAAGGGGACCTCGTGCACTTCTAAGCCACTCTTTGAAGTCCTCCCAACTTCAAAGGCACATTTGGGTATTTAAGCATGGTCTCTGACCCTACCAACTCAGACACTTCTGGACAAGATACCACTGGAGAAGAAACCCTGAACCAGAACCTGCAACCTGCCAAGAGGAACTGCCTGGCTACCCAAAGGACTCACCTAACTGCTTTTCTGCAAAGGACTTCTGCCCTACTGTTGCCCTGCTGCCTTGCTGTTCTCTGGCTCTGCTGAGAAGTGTTCTCCAAGGGCTTGGATAGAGCTTGCCTCCTGTTCCCTGAAGTCTCAGGACCAAAATTATTTCATCTCTGCAAAAGAACTTCTTGTGTGACGAAAATCGACGCACAGCCTGCAAGAAACGACGCACAGCCAGCCTCGCGGTGAGAAAATCACTGCACGCTGAACTGGAACGACACAGCCCGACTTCCAGTTAAGAAGATCGACGCAGTGCCAGTGTTGCAACTGGAAATTCAACTCACAGCCCACTGGATCGACACAAAGCCGAACTGGAATGACACAGCCCGACTTCCTGAGAGGAATCGACGCAGTGCCTGATGTGCGGCAGAAATCTCCACGCAACGCCCACTGGATCGACGCAACCCCTGTGACTTTGTCCCGCATGGACAGGATTTCAACGCATCGTCCCTGGGGTGTCCAAAAACCTTGCAACCCAAATAGGATCCCAGTGTACGTGCCGGAAATCGCCGCAAAGCCTGCCCTGTGTGAAAACTCAACAACACATCATCTGTGTGCGCCAGAAAAATCAATGCACACCTCCCTGTTTTCCACGGACTTCCTCCTCTGTGCTCACTTGTTGAGAATTTGGAGGGAAACCAGGTACTTTGTGCTTGCAAGAGACATTTGTTGCTTTTTAAAGACTAACAACACTTTATACGATTTTTAGTGATATCTCAAAGTATACTGTAAGGAAATGCCTCCTTGGCATGGTTACCCCCTGACTTTTTGCCTTTGCTGATGCCAAGTTATGATTTGAAAGTGTGCTGAAACCTGCTAACCCCAGGCCCCAGCACAAGTGTTCTTTCCCTAAACTGTACCTTTGTCTCCACAATTGGCACAACCCTGGCACCCAGATAAGTCCCTTGTAACTGGTACCCCTGGTACCAAGGGCCCTGATGCCAGGGAAGGTCTCTAAGGGCTGCAGCATGTCTTATGCCACCCTGGGGACCCCTCACTCAGCACATACACACTGCTTGCCAGCTTGTGTGTGCTGGTGGGGAGAAAACGACAAAGTCGACATGGCACTCCCCTCATGGTGCCATGCCAACCTCACACTGCCTATGGCATTGATAAGTCACCCCTCTAGCAGGCCTTACAGCCATATGGCAGGGTGCACTATACCACAGGTGAGGGCATATGTGCATGAGCACTATGCCCCTACAGTGTCTAAGCAAAACCTTAGACATTGTAAGTGCAGGGTAGCCATAAGAGTATATGGTCTGGGAGTCTGTCAAACACAAACTCCACAGCACCATAATGGCTACACTGAAAACTGGGAAGTTTGGTATCAAACTTCTCAGCACAATACATGCACACTGATGCCAGTGTGCACTTTATTGTAAAAATACACCCAGAGGGCATCTTAGAGATGCCCCCTGAAAACATACCCGACTCCAGTGTCGGCTGACTAGTTGTTGCCAGCCTGCCACACACCAGACATGTTGCTGCCCACATCGGGAGAGTGCCTTTGTCACTCTGTGGCCAAGAACAAAGCCTGTACTGGGTGGAGGTGCTTCTCACCTCCCCCTGCAGGAACTGTAACACCTGAGGTCACCCCCTTTGTTACAGCACCACAGGGAATCCCAGCTAGTGGAGATGCCTGCCCCTCCGGCCACTGCCCCCACTTTTGGCGGCAAGGCTGGAGGAGATAATGAGAAAAACAAGGAAGAGTCACTCCCCAGTCAGGACAGCCCCTAAGGTTTCCCGAGCTGAGGTGACTCTTACTTTTAGAAATCCTCCATCGTGCAGATGGAGGATTCCCCCAATAGGATTAGGGATGTGCCACGCTCCCCACAGGGAGGAAGCACAAAGAGGGTGTAGCACCCTCAGGGCCAGTAGCCATTGGCTACTGCCCTCCCAGACCTAAACACATCCCTAAATTGAGTATTTAGGAGCGCCCAGAACCGAGGAAGATAGATTCCTGCAACCTAAGAAGAAGAAGGACTGCTGACCTGAAGCCCTGCAGAGAAGACGGAGACGACAACTGCTTTGGCCCCAGCCCTACCGGCCTGTCTCCCCACTTCGAGTAAAACTGCACCAGCGACGCATCCCACAGGGTCCAGCGACCTCTGAAGCCTCAGAGAACTACCCTGCATCTAAAAGGACCAAGAAACTCCCGAGAATAGCGGCCCTGTTAAAAAAACCTGTAGCGTTGCAACAAAGAAGCAACTTTTAAAGACCACACGTTTCCCGCAGGAAGCGTAAGACTTTCCACTCTGCACCCGACGCCCCCGGCCCGACCTGCGGAAAACTAACACTACATGGAGGACTCCCCGGCAACTGCGACCCCGTGAGTAGCCAGAGTTGACGCCCCCTGGGTCCCCCACAGCAACGCCTGCAGAAGAAATCCAGAGGCTCCCCCTGACCGCGACTGCCTGCTTCAAGGAACCCGACGCCTGGAAAACACACTGCACCCGCAGCCACCAGGACCTGAAGGAACCGAACTCCAGTGCAGGAACGACCCCCAGACGACCCTATGCCTAGCCCAGGTGGTGGCTACCCCGAGGAGCCCCCGTGCCTGCCTGCATCGTTGAAGACACCACTGGGTCTCCCCATTGATTCCTATTGAAAACCCGACGCCTGTTTGCACTCTGCACCCAACCGCTCCTGTGCCGCTGAAGGTGTACTTTCTGTGCCTGCTTGTGTCCCCCCCGGTGCCCTACAAAACCCCCCTAGTCTGCCCTCCAAAGTTGCGGGTACTTACCTGCTGGCAGGCTGGAACCGGGGCACCCCTATTTCCATTCAAGCCTATGTGTTTTGGGCACCACTTTGACCTCTCCACCTGTCCGGCCCTGAGCTGCTGGTGTGGTAACTTTGGGGTTGCCTTGAACCCCCAACGGCGGGCTACCTTGGACCCAACTTTGAACCCTGTAAGTGTTTTACTTACCTGTGAACTTAACATTTACTTACCTACCCCAGGAACTGTTGATTTTTGCACAGTGTCCACTTTTAAAATAGCTTATTGGCATTTTTGCCAAAACTCTACATGCTATTGTGATAATTCAAAGTTCCTAAGATACTTGAGTGAAATACCTTTCATTTACAGTATTGTTTATAAATCTTGAACCTGTGGTTCTTAAAATAAACTAAGAAAATATATTTTTCTATATAAAAACCTATTGGCCTGGAATTGTCTTTGAGTGTGTGTTCCTCAGTTATTGCTTGTGTGTGTACAACAAATGCTTACCACTACCCTCTGATAAGCCTACTGCTCGACCACACTACCACAAAATAGAGCATTAGAATTATCTCTTTTTGCTGCTATCATACCTCTAAGGGGAACCCTTGGACTCTGTGCATTCTATTTCTTACTTTGCAATAGTACATACAGAGCCAACTTCCTACATTGGTGGATCAGCGGTGGGGTACAAGACTTTGAATTTGCTGGACTACTCAGCCAATACCTGATCACACGACTAAATTCCTAACATTGTCATTAGAAACTGATTTTTTAAATTTGAGCTATTTCTCTAAATTTTTAAAAGTCCTACTAGGGCCTTGTGTTAGTCCCTGTTAGCATTTCTTTTAGAGCTTAACAGTTTTTGTAAAAGTTTGGATTAAGTTCTAGAGATAGTTTTAGATTCTTAAAAAGAATCCCAACCTTTAGAGAAATAATGTCTACTGCAGAAGAGATGGTGGTGGGGCTCAACCTCAACCCTTACCTGCATCACAGGATGTCAGAGTTAAGGACTCTCTGCAAAATCAAAAAGATAAAAACTGGATCAAACCCTACCAAAGTACAGCTCCAGGAGCTCTTGGCAGAGTTTGCTAGAGACAACCCCTCTGAAGATACCCTTACAGAGCGGGAAGCTAGTGATGGGAAGGAACATTTCCCACCTCCACTCCTTGTTAGGGAGAAAAGGGTTCCTCTAACCCTGACTCCAGAAGTGATAGTCAGAGATGCTGCTTCTCCCACAGGGGAGTCCAGCAACTCTGGAAGCATTGAGGGCAGCCTCAATGAAGATGACCTCCTGTTAGCCAGGATGGCCAAAAGATTGGCTTTGGAGAGACAGATCCTAGCCATAGAAAGGGAAAGACAAGAGATGGGCTTAGCTCCCATCAATGGTGGCAGCAATTTAAATAGGGTCAGAGATACGCCTGACATGCAAAAAATCCCCTAAGGGATGGTAACAAAATATGAAGATGGTGATGACATCACCAAATGGTTCACAGCTTTTGCGAGGGCTTGTGCAACCAGAAAAGTAAACAAATCTCACTGGGGTGCTCTCCTTTGGGAAATGTTCACTGGAAAGTGTATGGATAGACTCCTCACACTCTGGAAAAGATGCAGAATCCTATGACCTCATGAAGGCTACCCTGATTGAGGGCTTTGTATTCTCAACTGAGGAGTACAGGATTAGGTTCAGGAGGGCTCAAAAATCCTCGAGCCAGACCTGGGTTGATTTTGTTGACTTCTCAGTCAAAACACTGGATGGTTGGTTTAATGGCAGTGGTGTAAAGGATTATGATGGGCTGTACAGTCTGTTTATGAAAGAACACCTTTTAAGTAATTGTTTCAATGATAAACTGCATCAGCATCTGGTAGACCTAGGTCCAATTTCTCCCCAAGAATTGGGAAAGAAGGCAGACCATTGGGTCAAGACTAGGGTGACCAAGACTTCCACAGGGGGTGACCAAAAGAAAGGGGTCACAAAGACTCCCCGGGGGAAGAGTGTTGAGCCATCCAAGGGAAAAACTAAAGAGTCTTCTACAGGGCCCCAAAAACCTGCTCAAGAGGGAGGGTCCAAAGCCTCTTCACAATCCAATTTTGGGTACAAGGGTAAAAACTTTGATCCCAAAAAGGCCTGGTGTCGTAGCTGTAATCAGCAGGGACACCAAACAGGAGACAAGGCCTGTCCCAAGAAAGGTTCCACTTCTACTACTACTCCAGTTAGCACTGGAATAGCCAGTCTCCAGGTGGGATCAACAGTTTGCCCAGAGCAAATCAGGGTTCACACTGAAGCAACATTAGTTTCTGAGGGTGGGGTGGACATAGCCACACTGGCTGCCTGGCCCCCTAATATGCAAAAATACAGGCAGCAACTCTTAAATAATGGGACTAGTGTAGAAGGCCTGAGGGATACAGGTGCCAGTGTCACAATGGTGACAGACAAACTGAGTTCCCCAGGACAATACCTGACTTGACAAACGTATCCAGTTACCAACACTAACAATCAGACTAAAGTACATCCCATGGCTATGGTAAATTTAGAATGGGGAGGGGTCACTGGCCTGAAACAGGTGGTAGTCTCCTCTAATATCCCAGTACACTTGGAAATGACCTGGAGTCCTCAGCATGGGCTGAGGTGGAACTCAAAACCCATGCAGCCATGCTGGGTATCCCTGAACTGGTGTGTGTCAAGACAAGGGCACAGTGCAAGGCTCAGGGTGAAAAAGTGGTGTTGGAGCCTGGAATAATGGCCCAACCCTCCAAGAGAAAAGGAAAGAAGACTTGGGAACCAGCTTCAACACAGCAAAAGAAAAAGAACCTCTCTTCCCAGGAAGAAGTTCTGCCCTCTGCGGGAACTGAGGCCATGGAGTTGGAACCTTATCAGGTTGAACTCTTAGGCCCAGGGGGACCCACAAGGTAACAGCTGTGTAAGGGGCAAGAAACCTGTCCCTCTCTTGAAGGCCTTAGGCAGCAAGCTGCTGAAGAGACCAAGGGAAAAATCAGTGGAACACATAGGGTCTATTGGGAAGATGGACTCCTTTACACTGAGGTAAGAGATCCCAAACCTGGTGCCACTAGGAGAGGTAGTGCCTCAGGAGTTTAGAGAGTTCATCCTGACCTTAGCCCATGATATTCCACTCGCTGGGCATTTGGGACAAACCAAGACTTGGGAGAGGTTAGTCAACCATTTCTATTGGCCCAACATGTCCCACAAAGTAAAGGAGTTTTGTGCCTCCTGTGCCACCTGTCAAGCCAGTGGTAAGACAGGTGGCCACCCAAAGGCCCCCCTTATTCCACTTCCAGTGGTGGGGTCCCCTTTGAAAGAGTGGGAGTGGACATAGTGGGTCCACTTGAACCTCCCACAGCCTCAGAGAATCAGTATATCCTAGTAGTAGTGGATCATGCTACTAGGTACCCTGAAGCAATTCCCCTTAGGTCCACTACTGCCCCTGCAGTAGCCAAAGCACTCATTGGTACCTTTACCAGAGTGAGATTTCCTAAGGAGGTGGTGTCTGACAGGGGTACCAACGTCATGTCAGCATACCTGAAACATGTGGAATGAGTATGGGGTGACTTACAAATTCACCACACCATACCATCCACAAACCAATGGTCTTGTGGAAAGATTCAACAAGAAATTGAAGGGCATGATCATGGGGCTCCCTAAAAAGCTCAAAAGGAGATGGGATATCCTCTTGCCATGTCTGCTTTTCGCCTACAGAGAGGTGCCTCAGAAGGGAGTAGGGTTTTCCCCCTTTAAACTTCTGTTTGGCCATCCTGTAAGGGGACCACTAGCTCTTGTGAAAGAAGGCTGGGAGAGACCTCTTCATGAGCCTAAGCAAGATATACTGGACTATGTACTAGGCCTACGTTCCAGGATGACAGAGTACATGGAAAAGGCAAGTAAAACCCTTGAGGCCAGCCAACAACTCCAGAAGATATGGTATGACCAAAAGGCTGCTATGGTTGAGTTTCGGCCAGGGCAAAAAGTCTGGGTTCTGGAGCCTGTGGCTCCCAGGACACTTCAGGACAAATGGAGTGGCCCTTACCCAGTGCTAGAGAGAAAGAGTCAGGTCACCTACCTGGTAGACCTAGGCACTAGCAGGACCCCCAAAAGGGTGATCCATGTGAACAGCCCCAAACTCTTTCATGACAGGGTAGATGTAAACATGTTAATGGTTTCAGATGAGGACCAGGAAGCTGAGAGTGAACCTCTCCCTGATCTCCTCTCCACTGACCCTAAAGATGGCTCAGTAGATGGAGTGATCTATTCAGACACCCTATCTGGCCAACAGCAAGCTGACTGTATGAAAGTCTTACAACAGTTTGCCGAGCTCTTTCCCTAACCCCTGGTCAGACACACCTGTGTGCCCATGATGTGGACACAGGAGACAGCATGCCTGTCAAAAACAAAATTTTCAGACAGTCTGACCAAGTTAAGGAAAGCGTCAAGGTGGAAGTCCACAAGATGCTCGAATTGGGAGTCATTGAGCACTCTGACAGCCGCTGGGCTAGCCCAGTGGTCTTAGTCCCCAAACCCCACACAAAAGATGGTAAGAGAGAGATGAGGTTTTGTGTGGACTACAGAGGACTTAATTCTGTCACTAAGACAGATGCCTATCCCATTCCAATGGCAGATGAGTTAATTGACAAACTAGGTGCTGCCAAATATTTGAGTACCTTTGACTTGACAGCAGGGTACTGGCAAATCAAAATGGCACCAGGAGCAAAAGAAAAGACAGCATTCTCTACACCTGATGGGCACTATCAGTTTACTGTAATGCCCTTTGGCTTAAAGAATGCCCCTGCCACCTTCCAAAGGTTGGTGAATCAAGTCCTTGCTGGCTTGGAGTCCTTTAGTGCAGCTTATCTTGATGATATTGCTGTCTTTAGCTCCATCTGGCAGGATCACCTGGTCCACCTGAAGAAGGTTTTGCAGGCCCTGCAAACAGCAGGCCTCTCTATCAAGGCATCCAAATGTCAGATAGGGCAGGGTACTGTGGTTTACTTGGGACACCTTGTAGGTGGAGGCCAAGTTCAGCCACTCCAACTCAAGATCCAGACTATTCTGGACTGGGTAGCTCCAAAACCCCAGACTCAAGTCAGGGCATTCCTTGGCTTGATTGGTTACTACAGGAGGTTTGTGAAGGTTTATGGATCCATAGTGACACCCCTCACAGAACTTACCTCTAAGAAAATGCCAAAGAAGGTAAACTGGACTATAGAATGCCAACAGGCCTTTGACACCCTGAAACAAGCTATGTGCAGAGCACGAGTTCTCAAAGCTCCAGATTACTCCAAGCAGTTCATTGTGCACACTTCTGCCTCTGAACACGGGATGGGGCAGTTTTGTCACAAACAAATGATGATGGCCTTGACCAGCCTGTTGCTTTCATTAGCAGGAGGTTACTCCCCAGGGAGCAGCGTTGGAGTGCCATTGAGAGGGAGGCCTTTGCTGGTGTTTGGTCCCTGAAGAAGCTGAGACCATACCTCTTTGGTACTCACTTTGTAGTTCAAACTGATCACAGACCTCTCAGATGGCTAATGCACATGAAAGGTTAAAATCCAAAACGGTTGAGGTGGTCCATCTTCCTACAGGGAATGGACTTTATAGTGGAACACAGACCTGGGACTGCCCATGCCAATGCAGATGGCCTTTCAAGGTTCTTCCACTTAGAAAATGCAGACTCTCTTGGGAAAAGTTAGTCTCATCCTCTTTCGTTTGGGAGGGGTTGTGTAAGAAAATGCCTCCTTAGTATGGTTACCCCCTGACTTTTTGCCTTTGCTGATGCCAAGTTATGATTTGAAAGTGTGCTGAGACCTGCTAACCCGGCCCCAGCACCAGTGTTCTTTCCCTAAACTGTACCTTTGTCTCCGCAATTGGCACAACCCTGGCACCCAGATAAGTCCCTTGTAACTGGTACCCCTGGTACCAAGGGCCCTGATGCCAGGGAAGGTCTCTAAGGGCTGCAGCATGTCTTATGCCACCCTGGGGACCCCTCACTCAGCACATACACACTGCTTGCCAGCTTGTGTGTGCTGGTGGGGAGAAAATTACTAAGTCAACATGGCACTCCCCTCAGGGTACCATGCCAACCTCACACTGCCTATGGCATAGATAAGTCACCCCTCTAGCAGACCTTACAGCCCTAAGGCAGGGTGCACTATACCACAGGTGAGGGCATAGGTGCATGAGCACTATGCCCCTACAGTGTCTAAGCAAAACCTTAGACATTGTAAGTGCAGGGTAGCCATAAGAGTATATGGTCTGGGAGTCTGTCGAACACGAACTCCACAGCACCATAATGGCTACACTGAAAACTGTGAAGTTTGGTATCAAACTTCTCAGCACAATGCCAGTGTGCACTTTATTTTAAAAATACACCCAGAGGGCATCTTAGAGATGCCCCATGAAAACATACCCAACTTCAGTGTGGGCTGACTAGTTGTTGCCAGCCTGCCACACAGCAGACATGTTGCTGGCCACATGGGGAGAGTGCCTTTGTCACTCTCTGGCCAGGAACAAAGCCTGTACTGGGTGGAGGCGCTTCTCACCTCCCCCTGCAGGAACTGTAACACCTGGCGGTGAGCCTCAAAGGCTCACCCCCTTTGTTACAGCGCCAGAGGGCATCCCAGCTAGTGGAGATGCCCGCCCCTCCGGCCACTGCCCCCACTTTTGGCGGTAAGGCTGGAGGAGATAATGAGAAAAACAAGGAGGAGTCACTCCCCAGTCAGGACAGCCCCTAAGGTGTCCTGAGCTGAGGTGACTCTTACCTTTAGAAATCCTCCATCTTGCAGATGGAGGATTCCCCCAATAGGATTAGGGATGTGGCCCCCTCCCCACAGGGAGGAGGCACAAAGAGGGTGTAGCCAGACCTAAATATACACCTAACTTGAGTATTTAGGGGCGCCCAGAACGAGGAAGATAGATTCCTGCAACCTAAGAAGAAGAAGGACTGCTGACCTGAAGCCCTGCAGAGAAGACGGAGACGACAACTGCTTTGGCCCCAGCCCTACCGGCCTGTCTCCCCACTTCGAGAAAAACTGCACCAGCGATGCATCTCACAGGGTCCAGCGACCTCTGAAGCCTCAGAGTACTACCCTGCATCTAAAAGGACCAAGAAGCTCCCGAGAACAGTGGCCTTGTTCAACAAACCTGCAACGTTGCAACAAAGAAGCAACTTTTTAAAGACCACACGTTTCCCGCCGGAAGCGTGAGACTTTCCACTCTGCACCTGACGCCCCCGGCTCAACCTGTGGAAAACTAACTCTACAGGGAGGACTCCCCGGCGACTGCGAGCCCGTGAGTAGCCAGAGTTGACCCCCCTGAGCCCTGACAGCGACGCCTGCAGAGGAAATCCAGAGGTTCCCCCTGACCGCGACTGCCTGCTTCAAGGAACCCGACGCCTGGAAAACACACTGCACCCGCAGCCCCTAGGACCTGAAGGATCCGACTTCCAGTGCAAGAGCAATCCCCAGGTGAACCTCTGCCTAGCCCAGGTGGTGGCTACCCCGAGGAGCCCCCCGTGCCTGCCTGCATCATTAAAGAGACCCCTTGGGTCTTCCCATTGATTCCTATTGAAAACCCGACGCCTGTTTGCACTCTGCACCCGGCCTCCCCTGTGCCGCCGAGGGTGTACTTTCTGTGCCTGCTTGTGTCCCCCCCCGGTGCCCTACAAAACCCCCCTGGTCTGCCCTCCGAAGTCGCGGGTACTTACCTGCTGGCAGACTGGAACCGGGGCACCCCTATTTCCATTGAAGCCTATGTGTTTTGGGCACCACTTTGACCTCTGCACCTGTCCGGCCCTGAGCTGCTGGTGTGGTAACTTTGGGGTTGCCTTGAACCCCCAACGGTGGGCTACCTTGGACCCAACTTTGAACCCTGTAAGTGTTTTATTTACCTGTGAACTTAACATTTACTTACTTCCCCCAGGAATTGTTGATTTTTGCACTGTGTCCACTTTTAAAATAGCTTATTGCCATTTTTGCCAAAACTGTACATGCTATTGTGATAATTCAAAGTTCCTAAGATACCTGAGTGAAATACATTTCATTTAAAGTATTGTTTGTAAATCTTGAACCTGTGGTTCTTAAAATAAACTAAGAAAATATATTTTTCTATATAAAAACCTATTGGCCTGGAATTGTCTTTGAGTGTGTGTTCCTCATTTATTGCTTGTGTGTGTACAACAAATGCTTAACACTACAATCTGATAAGCCTACTGCTCGACCACACTACCACAAAATAGAGCATTAGAATTATCTCTTTTTTCCACTATCTTACCTCTAAGGGGAACCATTGGACTCTGTGCATGCTATTTCTTACTTTGAAACAGTACATACAGAGCCAACTTCCTAGATATACTTATTGAATCTTGATCGTTTTGACCAGCATCTTATCAGATAAATATTATATATGTTTCTAAGCAATACTGTGTGGTGTATTTTTGTGGTGTCCTACTGTGTTATTGCATGATTTATTGCACAAATGTAGGAGGCTGGCCTAGCTTATAGTGGGTACCTGATGGTACTTACACCTTGTGCCAGGTCCAGTTGTCCATTATTAGTAGATTAGAAGTGTTCTAGCAGCTTAGGCTGATAGAGGTAGCTATAGCAGAGCAGCTTAGGCTGAACTAGGAGACATGCAAAGCTCCTACTAAACCACCTATATCATATAGCACTATGTCATAAGAAACACAATACTCAGAGTTACTAAAAATAAAGGTACTTTATTTTAGTGACAATATGCCAAAAGTATTTCAGAGGATATGCTCCCTTAGGAGGTAAGTAATATACACAAAATATACACACAAACCAAAATCAGGTAAGTAAACAGTTAGAAAAGTAGTGCAAATACTGTAGAACACAATAGAATGCAATAGGAGACAATAGGACTAGGGGCAACACAAACCATATGCTCCAAGAGTGGAATGCGAACCACAAATGGACCCCAGGCCTAGGGTATTGTTTAGAGGGTCGCTGGGAGTGTAAGAAAACACTAAGGGTGTCCAAGATACCCCACACAAGACCCTGAAAAGTAGGAATAAAGTTACCCTACTACCCCAGAAAGACAGTAAAGTCGAGATAGGTGATTCTGAAAAGGCAACAACTGACTGCAAAGCACTGAAGACGGATTCCTGGACCTGAGAACCTGCAAAGGAAGGGGACCAAATCCAAGAGTCACGCAAGTGTCCAGGGGGGGTAGGAGCCCACTAAACCCCAGATGAAGGTGCAAAAGGGCTGCCTTCGAGTGGAAGAAGCCGAAGATTCTGCAACGGAAGGTGCCAGGAACTTCTCCTTTGGTCAGAAGATGTCCCACGGCGTGCTGGTGGATGCAGAGTTATTTCCACGCAGAAAGACAGCAAACAAGCCTTGCTAGCTGCAAGAGTTACGGTTGAGGATTTTGGGTGCTAACAGGGCCCAGGAAGGACCAGGAGGTCGCCCCTTGGAGGAGGAGACAGAGGGGGCGCTCAGCAACAGAGAGAGACCACGCCAAAGCAGCGAGCACCCACAGAAGCACCGGAACAGGTGTTCAGAAGATCTGAGCACAACGGCCGACTCAGCACAACAAAAGAGGGTCCCCTGAAGCCGGAGATCAACTCAGCGGAGTGCTGGGGACCTAAGCTGTGCTGTGCACGAAG